>NC_082689.1:6668636-6969204 GCF_949987515.2 Delphinus delphis
ACACCCATGAAGAGACCACCTAATAAATATAATTTATACGAATTTATTAATGTTTTTAGTTATTACATCAGAGAAAATATACTTGCCAGTCTCTGTAATTTAGGCTTTTGTCAAACTCAGATCCATTTGGCTCAAGCAATGACTATCTGCTCAGGCATATCACCCATCAATTTTATACATCATTCGTTCCCCCCAAAGTCAGAAATCTATACCATTCATTCATATCATATCAAGTACAAGGAATGAACGTTTCCTTACTTAAATGCACAAAGTGACATCTGGGAAGCATGAGCATAATTTAGAGCCAGCCATTATTGGTAAAGGAATCTATCACAACCACCTACAGATGCCAGAAGATGAGGTTACAACTCTCCGGGGGTGAGGGGGGAGCGGTGGTGGGAAGCTGTGGCTCCCAAACAGGCCCCATTTCTGAGTAGGTAAAGTACTGCAGGTGGAAGGAGGGACCTATCCAACCCTCTTTGCAAGTGATTTGAAAGATGACACGTGTAGTCCAGATTAAAGATACTGGAGGGAGCAGAAAAGATATTTAAATATCTCTACCTGTATGTGTGACTAATGTTTAGATCATTTTTATTTTTTAAGACACACTCTGGGGTGTTATTTTCTGGCAAAGTATTTCTTGAATAAGCATAACATGAATTTAACCTGTGACTCTTTTTGCAAGTTTCCAACCCAGTTCTCAGTGTGCCTTGGATTTATGAGATTTCTTCACTCGCTCTTTTTTCCCGAAGCATTTCCGGAAGGCAAAGGCACAGCCCTTAAAGGTGACGAAGATGACTGTCAGTACGACCGCCAGGAGGAAGCCGATCACATCCAAAGAGTAGTACTGGTACCAGGTGAGGTCATGCGCCGCAGGGCGCAGGTGTGGCGCCCCCTTGTGCCTCATCACAAACTCCACCCAGAATACAGCCAGGTCTAGAGGCTCCATGGGGCGGTCCTTGTGAAGGCTAGAGAGGCGCATGATGTTTTCCTTATAGCTGAACACACAAAGACAGTTATGTGAATGTCTGGAACACCAACAGTAGGGAACCATCCTCTCTCTATGCTTGCTTCCAGTTAGGAACGCTACCAGATTTTCCAAACTTGGCAGTTTCTATTGTAACCAGAAAAGAAAACACACACTAAATATTCTTTATGAAAGAAAGAAAGAAAGAAAGGAGGGAGGGAGGGAGGAAGGAAGGAAAGAGAAAAAGAAAGAAAGAAAGAGAAAGAAGGAAAGAAAGAAAGGAAGGGAGCAAGGAAGAAAGAAAACTGTAAGTTAAAATTATAATTTTAAATTATTTGAAACTTGCTTCCTACTTTTCTTCTTTTCTTTTTAGTGATATCTTTGTAGGCAGTTGATCATACTTTTTTGGTAACAAGATAAAGAAATAAAGGAAAAGGTCATCTCAGAAATTATTAATGATTTCCCATTCAGTGAGATTGTAAACGATCACTTCTAGCCAAAGTAAAAGCCATTTTTAAGTGCCATCTCCAAGACAGTGCTATGCTTTCAACTCAACTGTCGAAACATCAAACCTCCAAGTGCTAACTTTTGCATGAGGCAGTGTCTTTGCAGCCCGTTAAAGAAAAATGGATTCCTGTTTATTTTGGACTGTGTTGATAGCTGAGTCAGAATATCCAAATCCAAAATGGGTTACGTACTTCAACCCTTAGTACGGATGCACTAAAAGAGGAAGGAGAAGGAGGACGACGAGAAGGACAAGAAGAAGGCAAAGGGAAAGAAAAGAGAGAAGAACTTGAAAAGTGAGGCGCTTATTCAGGAGCAGTTATGATCATTGCTTTTCTTGACTATGTCCATCATTTTATTTGTATACATTATTATAATGTACTATTAATATGTGGCCATAAATTGTTAAACATCTTCCTTGTATATAAATCTTCTCTTATAAAATAGATTTTCTTGGACTTTCATTCATTCATTCAATATTTATTGAGCACCTGATATGGCCTGGTTGTATAATCTGATGTTGGAAATTTTTCCACTTTTTTTTATTTTATGTAGGTCCAGTCCCAGCTTAGAGTGTTGGGAACATGGAGATTCACAATCGGAGATGGCTCAGAAATGAAGAGATGAAGTTAGTTAGTAACTTAAGCTGACCGATCAGTGTTTTTTGCTTTTTTTTAATGATAATGTACCAGAGAATTTCTACCAAGTCATTTTTAGGTTACAAGTAGTTGTCCATACCACTGAATGAAAGGTCAAAATTACATCACTAATATGAGCCTCAAGAATGAGTTTCCAGCATCTGGAAAGAAATCGGGCTTTAATTGTGCTATGTGAGCAGCATCGCCCGATGCCGACATGCTGGGCTGCAGGAGCCAGTCGGAATGATGGATAAGAACCACAGCAACTGCTCTGGGAAGGTTGTTACTGACACTGTGAGCACTTTACCCTGGGGTTATGCAGACAATTCTATTTATTCACAGGCATCACACGCATGCGAGCACCATCGCTTCTAGCACGTTTTCCTTGTCCAGGCTCGGCGTCCCCCTGTGTAGTGTGTCCTCCCATCTGAACACACTCCAGTCTTTTCACATCTGTCCTCCTTCAAAGTGTCCCCCTGTGTAGTGTGTCCTCCCATCTGAACACACTCCAGTCTTTTCACATCTGTCCTCCTTCAAAATGAAGCAAGTATGGGTGAAGGCTCCTGACACTGTCATAGATCCGTACACACATGCATGTGCACACGCACATACATGATTGATCATTGGATGAAGTCCACTGCTGGCAATCACTTCTTCTCATAAGGTTTTGATCAGCCTATCACTTGTAGCAATACAATAAAGTTCGTGCAGAGATAATTTGATCTGGTGGCTTTTTGCCTTTTGAATTGTTTCCATAGCCACATTTGAACAAACTTGACTTTGCTTTTATTATAAGCCTTTGTCATATCACATGACACACACAAACACACACACACACACACACACATTAATAAACCCCACGGACAAAATTTCTCACAGGTTTCAGTGCTCGGAAAAGCTTTACCTTTAAGCACCTGGTTTGTTTTTATCTTACGGACACTATGTTTCTTGTAATGGAATACTTCTCTCTTTGCAGGAACTTATAGATCAGACATCTATTATATTGACATTGTTTTTTTTTTAACTGGAGTTTTAAGTATACCAGGGGAAATAATATTTAAGATCACTTCTGTGATAAATTCCCTAGGAATTAAAGCATCTTTTTCTAAAAGGAATAATAATAACCCCAAATCTTCTTGCTTATAAATTAGATCTTGATGTATTTGTTTTCACATCTGAAGATTTACTGTGAAGCGATGGCCAAAATATAAGTAGTATTCCTTGGTAGCTTCTCTCTTACCTTTTGTCACTGATGACAGTTTTCAGGGCATTTTCTAAATCTTTTGAACTCATTTCCAGGATGTCCAAGGTTACTCCGGCCCCTCGGGTCTCCATGCGCTTTGCATTGTCCATCTGATCACCAAACAAGGGCATCATCACCATCGGAACACCATTACATATTCCTTCATAAACACCGTGGGAGCCGGAATGTGTGATAAAGGCCCGAGTCTTTGGGTGACCTGAGAAGCAAAACAGGGAGAGATGCCAGCAGTCAAGCCACTGAGTTTCACAACCTGACATCGTCTAGGTTCTGAAAGCACTCTCAGGACCCAGTGCCATCCACACGTGGCCCTTGCAGAAACGTGCAGAAGAAAATGTGAGTTGAGATGTCCTACTGGGTAAAAAGCAACATGAGATACATTGGCCATAATATTTTCCAGCTAAACAATTCTTTAGAATAGCCCTGCCTGAGCCACTTTCTTAATTTAACCTTGGTTTGACCTACACATCAAATCCTCCCCACGTACCAAGCAGATCATTTTGGGGCAGCCACTTGACAAGTTTTGTATTCTTCGCAAGATTCGGCGGTGGAGTCCCAGTGTACCGCCACAGGACCTTGCAGAAGCAAAAAAAAAAAAAAAAAAAAACAAAGTTTAGGAACATAATATGATTTTTAAAACAAAGCAAGACATCTGCTATAGTAGCTAGAAAGTGGAGTCTCTCTGAATGAATATAACCTTGGCAAGGGTGGGAGGTATAGTGACTAAGAAGGCTTCTGGGGATGGGTAACATTCTGTGTCTTGTTCCAGAGGCTTGATTCCACGGGTCTGTTCACTTTGTGAACTTGTGAACATTCATCAAGCTGTACACTTACGATTTTTGCACTTCTCTGCACTTCAAGGGAAAGTTTACTTAACAAAATGAGTGGGCATAGAACTATTAAAGCAGAAATATAAGAAACAAATCCAGGGTTCTAAGCAAGAGCTTTTTGGAGAAATATTCTTATGCAATATGAAGAAACACTATCCTGCCCATTTTATTTTTAAAAATAAATTCTAATATACTTTTGAGTCACTTAGAGAGAAAGAGACCTCCTCGTGAAGTGGATCATGTTTTAACAGAGTAGTTGAGGGTGAAATTGCAAAAAAAGAACAGCTTTGGATTAATAATTGGGAAGTGGCAGGGAAACCCAAGCCTAAAGCCCAACTCATAGAATTAATTTAGGTACTGAAAGCCTGGGGTTAGAACTCTTGTGAAGACAGATTAAAAAAAATCACGTAGAATCTTCTTACTGTCTGAGGTATTTTGCCCAAAGCATCAGCAATTTCCGTAGCTTTCTGCTCCGGAATCTCTGAGACCATTGAGCCCAGAGAGAAGACCACAATTCCATGTTCTCCAGAAGCATTTACATAGGCTTCAAATTCCTAGGACCAGAAGAGAAATGTCCAGTTAAATTTTTTTCTCATATTCTTTGGCGACAGCATACATTCAGCTATGAATCAGGTATCTTCCTCTTAAGAATGTGATTAAAGGAGTGTGTGTGTGTGTGTGTGTGTGTGTGTGATAGAGACACAAAGCATCAGTGTGTGTTAGAGCATCCCTCCCTCCCTAACTGCCTTCCATCCCACAGGAGGAAGGCTTCCTGCTTACAGAGTTATCACTTGGTTTCTTCTTTGAGATACAGAATCCAGGTAATGTGCCAAGTTTCCAAAAGAAAAGTGATCGGAGGTAAGACCAGATCCACTTCCCCAGGGCTTCAGGCAGCTGGGAAAGTCTGGGACATAAGCAGGCCTTTAAGGGTGGGCAGGGCTGAAGCAGAGGGTTGAAGGCAACGGGGTGGAGGGAGGAGAGGGAAAGGGGCATCCTGGAGAGAGGAGAGAGCCTTTCAGCAGATTCTGGGGAAGGAAACATTGGAGGAGAGGAACACCGTCCAAAGAGGACTTCGGAAAGCTTTCTATGGACTAAAGCTCCCGTATTGCCTGTCTAAGAAAATCTACAGTAAAGACCTGTATTACTTTTCAAGGTTTCTAGAATATTCTTTTATACTGAAAGAATGAATGGAGTCAGAGCAGAAAGCTACAGACAGCATTAAGGATTAGACTCACGATTAAGGAAAAAGCCTCAAGTAGCAAAAACATCCTTTCACAGCTCTCGCCTCCCTGCAGCCTAGGGCAGTTTCCCACACGGCAGCCGAACGCACTTGGATGATTAAAGATCATGTTCATGTCAACTCAGTGGTGAAATTCAACCAGTCAACCGTGCATTTTTCCACCTTTCCTGGAGAAGAATTTCTAAGAGTTTAAGTGAACTTGCCTGCGTTAGCAAGAAGAGTATCCGGAAGTTTATTTGAATCTTTCTTTGCTGGTTCCTTAATGTACTGTGAAAAGTAAACTAGGTGAGAAAAATACAAAATAGGGGACAGGAACTCTTGCCAAGTGTGTCCCAGAGATCTGAGCCCCTTCTGTGGAGTTCAGAGAAGGTCAAGGGCATGTGAGTAAACCCTGACTACCAAACTACCAAAGCCACTGGTGGGAAGGAGAAACAGGCAGAATCTTCACCCACCCGGCGTATGACCCTCACAGAGTGCTCACGTCCTGTCCCAGAAGCTGATTCCTTATATCACTACGTCCGTCATGGTCATCCAAGGAAGGCTGCACAGGTAAGGCTGCTCCATTGTCTCAGGAGGCAGCCAACCAGGACCATCCGCAGGCATTACGGCCTTGGCTATTTAAGGACAAAGCTCAAATGAGGCAACGGGACTTTCTGAAGAAACTTCTGGGCCAGATGACACAGGGAATGAGGAATGAAGAACAGAGAGGGGGCCACACGCTAAGCCCTCTGCAGACTACACCAGCTTGTTGCCCTCTGCATGGGAGGCAGCATCATTCCCAAACGGGGGGGCTGAATTGATTCAAAGTCCTTCCCTTTGCCAACGGCGTCCTATTGCCATTAAGTCGACTTTTTTTATCAAGGAATAATTTTTTTTCTCTTTGTCCGTGCCGTGCGGCTTGTGGGACCTTAGGCCCCCAACCAGGGATTGAACCCAGGCCCTGGGCAGTGAAAGTACAGAGTCCTAACCACTGGACCGCCAGGGAATTCCCAAGGAGTAATTTTGTTAATCAAGTGAGTTTTGGTGTATTTGAACTGTACACCGTGATTGATTTTCCAGTTAACAATGAATCTTACAACCACTAGAACACGAGCAATCCGTGGTTCCCTTGAATAAAGCAGGAAGACAGGATTTTAGAAAATGTCTGTGTGTATGGGGTGAGAATCAGAGATGGCAGGGATCCCAACTAGTAAATACAGATCCTAGTTTACGACCTGGCAAAGGCCCTTCCCTAAAGTAATAAGGAATAGACTTAGAGACGGATGTCAAACAAAAGCTCTGAAAGGATGCAACAAAACGGTTCAATGAGAAGAACAGCAGTTTTAACCATTAGCGTTACAACCTGGAGATGAGCGGTGGGTGTGTTTCAGGAAGAGAGGAAGGAAGCCCCTAGATTCAGCCCTCAACAATAATCTTAGCTCAGCCTGATCTGTTCCCAAACTTCAGAGCCAATGCCAGAGTGCTCCAGGCTTCAGGAAATACATGCACACACACCTGCATGCACACACACGCAGGGGCACACACATACGCAGTGGGAATCTGCTTAAAGGAGATAGAGCAAGGCATAAGTAGGGCAATTTTCCCCCAACTGTTGGTTATTAATGATCTAATTAACTCCTTGAGAGTCTCCAGACGGTTTTATACGTCTCCAAAGAGTGCCAAGGGCATTAGTGAGACTGCGTGATGTGGTTGGCTTTGCCCAGAACTGCGGGGTTTCCTGGGACTTTCAGTGTTAAAACCAGAACAGTCCTGGACAAACCAGGATGCTGGCTCCCCTGGATGTGAGCTAGGAGACTTCAGACGGGGCTCAGCACACGATTTTCAGAGACGGCTGCCAAGCTTGATCCCAAGCACGCCAGTAAAGCCACTGACCGGCCCTACTGCCAGCCCATCCCACTGTCTAGTCTGCCCCCACCAGCCTCAGGCCCTGTTCTAGGGCCCTGGCTCCTGGCAGCTGTGTCTTGGTCTTTCCCATTGGGCCCATCTGAAAGGTCAGGGAGTGGGTATCATCCTCCCCGCCGACCATGCTGAATTTCCTAAATTTCCTAGGACCTCCTCTCCTTCATGAAACCCACTCTCACTTTAACCTTGTCTAGAAAGGGCCAATGTCCCCTCCTTACATACCCTTCCACAGCCACTCAGCCACCGTAGGGTGTGATTAACACAGAAGGAACGTGCAGGGCCATAAACACCCAAAGTTAGGTAATATCACTTGGCTGGAGTTTAAATGCCATGAAAGTCCGTTTACAGAACACAGAAGGGCAAGCTGCAGAGCTTGTGTTATCACGGCCAGTGTCGATTCTGGGCCAGTACAGGATTCAGTAATGGTAAGGTCTACCCCCTACTTGGCAAAAGTTCCCCTAAACCTTGCCCCGATTTCACAGTCTCTGGAATGGGCAAAGAGCGAAGCCATGTGATGACTGAAATAAACCTTGACCCCCCACCTCTTATCCCATTCCAAAAAAATAAGGCTCCCCAAAGCGAAAAGACTTGCCTACTCCAAGGAAGCTTTTAATATAAAAATCCTGACTTTTGCTGCAAGTTTAGTATTTTCAGTTCCAGGCTTTTATTAGATTTTTCCTTCCCAAATGCCTTTTGTTTTGCAAGAAAGCCTCGTGAAACCTTTAGTATGTTGGAAACATGTCGCTTTATCATTATACATTCAGAGCCACTTACAAACATTGCAGGCTTCCCTGGTCGGCACTCTTTCTTTTCCTCGTCATCTTCAAGTATGTTCTCACCCATCTTCTGTTTGGCTATTTTCCTTACAATTAATGTGGATGTATGGATGTCATCTCTGTAACCCTACATGTCTGTAAAGGTGGTCTCTCACCCTGAGAGGGGAGTGACATCTTGGAATTCTTGAGTTTCATGCCTTTGCTCTCGACACTGTTCTATCATCTTTATTCTTTCAGACACCCCAAAGGTATGCCCAGCACCAGGCTGTGCTTTCTCTATGGACTCTCATTACCAAAGATTTTTATCTTTATTCTTGATAAGTTCTGGACCTTTACCAATAGCATTGGGAGTAGGTTGGTCCCCACTAGAGGGAGGGAAGCACAGAGTAACATTCTTTAATTAATAAAAAGGAAAAAAGATAACAGCAACGTGACAAACCAGCAAAAATCAAGAAAAGGGGAGATGACAAAGCAAAATAAAAATAAACTGGAAGAATTATAATCAAATCTATCAATTGTTAAGTACAAACAGGAAAAATTCAACTATTAAAGGAATCTGCCTGACTAGGTTAAGAATATCAGCTCCATGTTGTTTAAAGAGAAAGAAGAAGGTTGATGATATGGAGTAGTAAAGAGGCACTAGAGAAGTGTAAACAAAAATAATGCAGGAATGGTGGTATTAGTATCCAAAAACGGGGAATTTCAAATTGAAAGCACTTAAAATAGGACAAGGAGAGCTACTATTTGGTACAACTTACAGAGACATTCTCACACCTAAGCTTATTTGCACCAAACAAGGCAGCAACCAATACATACTCAATACAATTCACCACTTAGACAAATTTACAGGGGAAAAAATATATCAATAAATGATATAAAAACATGATAGCAAGAAAGGCAGTTGATAACGTTCTTCAGCCTCTCCCATTAAACATCCAAAATAAAGAAGGAAATCATTTAAATAAATAAAGACGGTTTGCCAAAAATCCATGGCAAACTTAACGCAAAGCAATGAAATGAAAATCTCACTTGGATATGCTGGCTAGCTTTCTTTCCTTTGACCTGAGATACGCCCGTTGGTTTGATGATATTTCACCCCTTCCTTTTCCTCTGTCTGAAAGAGAATCATTAATGGTTTTCTATACTCTTAGGTTTTCTCATCTTGCTTTCAGAAAATCAACACCACCTCCTTCTTTCTTCACCAGACCACCCCATCAGACACAAATGTGTCCAACGGGCCATTTCTCAGAATCTTATTGCCATAGGACCTTTGAGGGATTATCAGCTCTCTCTCCACATTACAGGGGCGGAAGACAGAGTATGGAGACCCTGTCTTGCAGCAGTGAGGTGGAGGCATCCACCTGACACTTGATTTCTCCTGGTTTTCTTCCCGCTGCCCAGAGTTTCTCCTGGCTGTGACAATTACATGATCATTTAAAATATGAACCACGTCAGGGGCACGCTGGAAATAAGATTCATCGCTCTCCAAGGGTGATGATAGCCCCATAGTAGGAGCCAGACTCAGCACCTGGAAAGTGCCTGGGCTACCAGCAGATTCTCAACCAATACTTGAAAAATAAATGAATGCACGCCCACTGAAATGTCATCTTCTTGAAGAATCCTTCCCAAACCCCCTTTTGAAGGAGCCTCTCCTGCTATTCTCTATCTCCTCTGTTGAGACTTGGAAGAGGATGTGAATGCTACTTTTCTGCATGGTGTAGGGGAAAAAAATTAACATATAAGCATTTAAGAGAGATGCATGAACTTTCTGCCCATTGTCAGAACCTGGCTATCTGGTGATTTGCTTAGTAGAGGAAATGGAACTGCAGGATTCAGCCTATCAGAATATCTAGAAATGAACCTTTAATCAGGAACATAAAGGCAATTTTCCCTGCTGGGATCTATAGATATCAAAAAATGATTTCAGCAATCTTGACTCCTGTGAGCCTGACCCAGTCACAGGCAAAGTGCATAAAGCACAATTTTGTTCTCTGCAAGGAACCCTGAACCCAGCATGCTGTGTTTATGGCATTTAAACGGTGTTGCATCTAATTGATTATTATCTGCTGGAGCACACAGAATAAAGTGGCCAAAATACACTTTCCTGAAGTATCTGATAAAAGAAATAAGCCAGAAGATGATGCCAAAGACAGCTATAAATTACAACTCAGACCTAGGAGACTGGTGAGATATCAACGAGAGAGGACATTTGAGACTATCTCAGCATGCTCATTCAGCATCTGTGGCGAGCTCATCTACCCAAAGCACTTGCTAGACTACAGGCATTTAAAGTTCCCACTCAAATACACACCTGAGATAGTGGCTTTTTGCTAGCGCAGTTGATCCCACCAATAAAAACTGTATTGGGCATGATGGGCCTTGGGTAATTATTTACAAAGTCACTTCTGAGAAGCCAGATAGATGCATAGCTCATAAGGTCCTGGAGAGTCACGTCTTTCTGAAGGACTTCCGAGGCAAGTGGTGCGTACGGGGAATAAACCACATTGCACAGAAAGCTCTCTGACAAGGCAATGAGTATGTTCTTCACCCGCTGCAGGAAGGTCATGCGATCTGAGTTAAAGGACAGAGGCCTGGGCACATAGGACGGTGGGTTGGGGCACTGGGTACCCTGGAAGTCCAGGCTGCACGGCAGTCCATTCAAGAAGAACACAGCAGGCACAGCCAGGTACTGGGCCACGATGGGGCCGCAGGGAAGGAAAGGGTCTGTCAGTACAGCATCAAAGCTGCCTTCTGCCAGGGAGGACATCAACTCCTTGTTGTGCAGTAAATGGGAGCAGGCGGAAAAGAGTAGAGCTGAGTCATCTTTGATTTTCTTGTATATTTTGACCATGCGCTGCAGAAAAGGGTCGTTCTCAAAAACACTATGCCCAAGGTTTATAAAAGCCACTTCCAAGTCCTCCCTTCGGAATGGCACGGGATACCTCTTCAAGGTGTAAAATGCCCCTTCTTTAACGTACATGGAGGCGTCGGGTGCGAGGACCACTATGTCATGTCCCTTGCGCTGCAGCTGCTGGACGATCCTGACCAAACTCAGCCAGCGGCTGCCGTCTATGGGGACCACCAACAGCTTCCCACCCTGCGTCAGGGCAGGGCCAAGCGCACACAGCAGCAGGCCCAGGATGAGTGGACGTGGACCCTGGGACCCTGCTGTCATGGTGCCCCTGCCGTTGCTACCAAGACTGTCACCTGCCGGAGGTCTGCCCTCTCCCACTTACACAGCGCAAGAACCAAACTGTACACCAAGTTAATGTTTGATTAGGTCACATGACAATCGCTGTCAGTCAGCTAGTGGTACCTGGAAGTTTACTTTTAGAGATAAAAAGGGTACAACTTAAAAGGTACAACAAAGAGACTAGGTCTCTTCATAGGCAACAACAGTTTAACTGGCTGGAATCCCTTAACAATCACTTGAATCACATTTTTTTTATCTTTGTTGGAGTATAATTGATTTACAATGTTGTATTAGTTTCTGCTGTACAACAAAGTGAATCAGCTATATGTATACATATATCCCCATATCTCCTCCCTCTTGAGCTTCCCTCCCACCCTCCCTATCCCACCCCTCTAGGTGGTTGCAAAGCACCGAGCTGATCTCCCTGTGTATGCGGCTGCTTCCCACTAGCTATCTGTTTTACATTTGGTGGTGTATATATGTCCATGCCACTCTCTCAGTTCGTCCCAGCTTCCCCTTCCCCCTCCCCGTGTCCTCAAGTCCATTCTCTACATCTGTGTCTTTATTCCTGTCCTGCCCCTAGGTTCATCATAACCATTTTTTTTTTATTCCATATATTTGTGTTAGCATACAGTACTTGTTTTTCTCTTTCTGACTTACTTCACTCTGTATGATAGACTCCAAGTCCATGCACCTCACTACAAATAACTCGATATCATTTCTTTTTATGGCTGAGTAATATTCCATTGTATATTTGTGCCACATCTTCTTTACCCATTCATCTGTCGATGGACATTTAGGTTGCTTCCATGTCCTGGCTATTGTAAATAGTGCTACCATGAACATTGTGGTACATGTCTCTTTTTGAATTATGGTTTTCTCAGGGTATATGCCCAGTAGTGGGATTGCTGGGTCATATGGTAGCTCTATTTTTAGTTTTTTAAGTTACTTCCATGCTGTTCTCCATAGTGGCTGTATCAATTTACATTCCCATCAGCAGTGCAGGAGAGTTCCCTTTTCTCCACACCCCCTCCAGCATTTATTTTTTGTAGATTTTTTGATGATGGCCACTCTCACCAGTGTGAGGTGATACCTCATTGTAGTTTTGATTTGCATTTCTCTAATGATTAGTGATGTTGAGCATCCTTTCATGTGTTTCTTGGCAATCTGTATATCTTCTTTGGAGAAATGTCTGTTTAGGTCTTCTGCCCATTTTGGGGTTGAGTGTTAGTTTCAGGTGTACAGCAAAGCAATTCAGTTATTTTTATATATATATATTCTTTTTCAGATTCTTTTCCATTATAGGTTATTACCAAATACTGAATATAGTTCCCTGTGCTATACAGTAGGTCCTTGCTGTTTATCTATTTTATATACAGTAGGTATATGTGTTAACCCAGCACTCCTAATTTATCCCTCCCCCACTTTCCCCTTTGGCAACCATAAATTTGTTGTCTACGTCTGTGAGTCTGTTTCTATTTTGTAAATAAGTTTATTTGTATTATTTTGTAGACTCCACATATAAGTGATATCATATGATATTTGTCTTCCTCTGTCTGACTTACCTCACTCAGTATGATGATCTCTAGTTGCATCCATGTTGCTGCACATGGCATTCTTTCATTCTTTTTTATGCCTGAGTAATAGTCCATTGTGAGGTAGATAGATAGATAGATAGACATACCCAGCCACCGCATCATTTTTTGACTCATTTATCCAGCCAGCATCTATTGATTCTGGCACAGTACTGGGCTTGGAGTCTCCAGCAGAAACCACCACAGATGCGTCTCCCACCTCCCCAGAATTCATGCTCCATCTAGAGAGACAGACTGACAATCTAAACAGATAAACAGACACATCAGAGGTTGTGACCTAGCAGGCTAAGAAGGAAATGAATGCTGCTGGAGTAGAGAATGATGGGAAAGGAAGCCCAACTCAAGTCTGTGTGCACAGAAGGCCTTTCTCAGGGCAGATCTATATCCATTCAGGGAGGCAGTGAGAGAGCACTCAGTAAATAAGAAACCAAAAAAGGGCTTCCCTGGTGGTGCAGTGGTTGAGAGTCCGCCTGCCGATGCCGGGGACACGGGTTCGTGCCCCGGTCCGGGAGGATCCCACATGCTGCGGAGCGGCTGGGCCCGTGAGCCATGGCCGCTGAGCCTGCGCATCCGGAGCCTGTACTCCGCAACAGGAGAGGCCACAGCAGTGAGAGGCCCGCGTACCGCAAAAAAAAAAAAAAAGAAAAAGAAACCAAAAGAGATCAGGCAGCAAAATGTCAACTGTGCTCATCACACAGGCCCAACGTCTAGGGGAAAGAAGACACTTTGGGAAATTCTGATGATCAGTTGAAGGCGAAGGGGCAAGATGAACAAAAATACTAAGAGGGATACGTATCTGTTGAGCATATGCTATGTGCCAGGTATGACGCTTAGTACTTTACAACACATCTTAGGTAATCCCCAAGAACTGTGCTGTAAAAGCTGATACTCTTATTCCCATTTTACAGACAAAGACACTGAGGCTCAGAGAGATGGACTGATTTGCCAAAGTCCTGTATTTACTAAGTGGCAGATCTGAGACCCAGGCCCTGGGTGTAGAAGCCTGCAAGCACTGTCTCTTTTTTTTTTTTTACATCTTTATTGGAGTATAATTGCTTTACAATGGTGTGTTAGTTTCTGCTTTATAACAAAGTACATCAGTTATACATATACATATGTTTCCATATCTCTTCCCTCTTGCGTCTCCCTCCCTCCCACCCTCCCTATCCCACCCCTCCAGGCGGTCACAAAGCACCGAGCTGATCTCCCTGTGCTATGTGGCTGCTTCCCACTAGCTATCTACCTTACGTTTGGTAGAAGCACTGCCTCTTAACCACAACTCCCCACGGCCTCAAGCAGGGCCCAGACAACAGTATTAAGACTGAGATGGAAATGCACAACAAACCAGAAGACAGAAGTAGAGCTATAATCCCCACAGTCATTACCCAATCAAAATAAATGGAGAGAAGGCAGACGGCAGGACTTTGGGATTAAGTAGAATGCACTCCCACAGCAATACCCAGCACCAGCTGGTGCCCCAAAGATCGGGCGAAGGGTCAGGGAGCCAAGTGTGGCAGGTGCCGAACAGAAGTGCCCCTCCCCAGGAGAGGGCAAATCGCAGCGCAGACAGAACTGGGCACCTCGCTCTTTCCTTTTGGGATCCATTGTTGTTTGACACAACCCCAGGATGAAAGCACAGAGCCCGAAGTTTTCACTATGGACATCACTGGCCCATACTTGGGGATCTGTTAGGAGCTTCGCGGAGAAACTGCTAACTTAAATTGATGTCCTGGGGGGCATGTTCACAGGGCCCCCCTCATTCTGGTACTTAGAGTAGTTCCTTAGAGTCCCTTTTTCCTGTACCACCATCCTTCCTCCACAGACCTCCAGTCTTGTGGGTGCTTACGTATGGGTGCACATGTGTGCACGTGCTCACACTCATGTACTCTGAAGCTCCCTGCCCTCCCTGCCCTGCCCAGACACAGTAATTCTCCAGGACCAAGATTCTGGGTGAAGAGAAAAGAGGTAGCAATGCTTTTGCTCATTGGTGTGCGCTTATCTGCCATTCTGAAATTCATAGTCCAGTTTAAACAGTAAGGGCAGTAATTCTTCCGAAGTCTCAATGTTGTGAGAGCTCATCTGTAGATCACACAGAGCAAAGGGGCTGTAAGTACACACAGTCACCCTGGTAATGATTTTGTGGCTTTCCTGCACAACGCAGAAACTCAGAAATTTTTTTTTTTTTTGGTACGCGGGGCTCTCACTGTTGTGGCCTCTCCCGTTGCGGAGCACAGGCTCCGGACGCGCAGGCTCAGAGGCCATGGCTCATGGGCCCAGCCGCTCCGCGGCATGTGAGATCCTCCCGGACCGGGGCACGAACCCGTGTCCCCTGCATCGGCAGGCGGACTCCCAACCACTGCGCCACCAGGGAAGCCCAGAAACTCAGAAATTTTTGAGGCCTCTGTGCACTTGGATGGTTTGGGATCGTGACTCTGCCCATGACCAGGAAATGTTCTTTACCAATAGGAATAGCAGACAATCCACACACTGTCAAGAATTACGACCAAGAACCACAACTAAGCAATTTGATAAAGCTCCTGCCCTGACACCCGTGAAGATCTGACACCCAAAATCCATTGTTAATTCCCCCACTCATCAAATATTTATGGGAAGTCTTGGCCCTCCCAGCACCGTGCTAGGAGCTGGGGCCAGAAATCCAAGTTAGAAATGGTCTGTGCCTGTCAAGAGGGCTCTGGTGGACAAACAACCAGAGGCAATTACAGGGCAGAGTAAGATGTGCCCTGGTTGGGGAGCATATGGGTGGCCAAGGAAACTGAGCAGGCCAGTGATGTGGTCTTGCTTTACGGGCTACTGAAGAGTGGAGCGTCTGCAAGAGCATTCCTGGAACCCATTGGAAGGTGATTTATTTTAAAGCTGAAGCCAATAATTAAGAAACCCACCACTCCACAGACTCCTAGTTCTTTTGATGGAATCAGATTGGAGCTGCTTGTTACTAAACTAAAAGGTTACATAAACAAGTTCTTTGTCCTCTGGACAATCTGTGGGACCCTGCAGGGGGAAACAAAGCCATCTTCCTTAAATCTCTGTAGCATTTTGCTTTATTCTGCCTTGCATCCCTTAGCAGTCTGCCTATCTGTCTCTGCTACTAGACTCTCTCTGTGTCTCTGCCTCTATCTATGTATCTATCTATTCACATATATATACATATATATGTCCACAGGTTCAGCTTTGGAACCACTCTCTCACACAGGTGGCCGTCCATGGTTCTGCAGACAGTAAGACTCAGTAAATGTCTCTGTATGGATGTGACACCCCTTCTCCCTTTGCTCTAGGCCCCATGTCGAAGCAAGAAAGTGCTGAATCCAAATCATTCTGCCACTGTTTCTCAGACCCACCTGCCATGGTCCTGCTTCAGGGCCTCAACCCCCAAGCCCCCTAATCCCTACCTGTCCCTTTTGGTTCCCTGCATCAGCTGTCCACACACCACCACCACCCCTGAAACCTTGCTCAACAGATCCCTAGGGCCCGGAATAGAATTCAGACTCCTCAGCCTTGCCCTCAGAACTCCCTGGGATGGACTCCAGCTGACTCCTCCTCTCTAGCCTTTCTGCTTGACCCCTCCCTCTGCCCCTTTCCCTCCTGCCCTTCTGGATCACTTAACCCTCGCAAAACAGACCTTGTATTTTTCCATATTGCTTTGTTTACACCGGACTCTACTCCCAATCTGCTTCCTACTACTGTTTATTGCGTGCTTAGCAAATGCCAAGTTCAGGGCTTCAGTCTCTCCAGGTGATATGGAGTCAGCAGTTTGTCATGGTGAAATGGTGCACCCTTTTGGATCTACTACCCTTCATGATGAAATGTTGAGAGTTCATTGGTTAATTATTTCCTCTTAGAACTAAGTGACCTTTAACTGGTGTTGCCTCACCATTTATGAAAGCAAAGAATATAGAGTCAGGGAGAGAATAAGGAGGAGGTGGAAAGAAGTCAGATGTCAAAAAGAAAATCATGGTTATGATATAGCAGTTTTAGCAGAAGTAATCATTGAACCCCAAGTTTACCCACAGCACTATAAACATGGCCAAACAAGCTTTAATCATTTTGATATACCAGACGAGGTGTTCACAAACTATGTACAAACCATGGGCCTGAGCCCCCTTGGGATCCCCAAGACTTCGTAAGAGAATTTCGCAAAGTTAAAACTATTTCCATGATAAAGATATCTGACTTTCGTGTACAGTAGAATTTCCCAGCGGCTACATGACACGTGATATAGCAATACATTGAATGTAGAAGCAGATATAAAAATCTAGCTCTCTGTTAAGCCAGAGAGATGAAAAAAATGTAAAATGAAACCACTCTTCATTAAATTTCTTTGGCTTGAAAAATAGTTATTTTTCCATAAAAATATGATTTATGTTAGCATGTAATGGGTGTATCGTTATTAAATTGACTAATTAACTTTGACTGTTGCAATTTTTAATGGAGTAAGTACTGATAGATATAACCCACATAAACTCAAAAGGGTCTTGAAGCCAAAAAGTTGGAGAAATGCTGTCCTAGACAAATGATAACGGCTGTCCTTCAGCCCAGGGTCGCACTAAACTCACTCCTGTTGCTCTACCCCTACCTCAGGCCGAGGGGAACCCTGACGTAAACGCTATTTTAAGTAAAGCATTTCCTAAGGCATTCAGAGCCACTGCCCCCATTTGGAGACCACAGGTCAGCTGAGGGCCGGGTGGGCGGAGCGAATGAGTGGGCGGGGTCTCCGCGCCTGCGTGAAACACGTCACAGAGCGCCTCGTGGGGAGAGCATTCTGGGATGCGGCCTCGGCCAGTGAGACGCGGGCGTCGTCACAAGGGGCGCCCCCTCCGCGCAGCCTGGCCTGGTGGGCACTCTGGCCCGTGCCCCGGGGCTGACGGCCGCGCCGCTCGCCCTGTCCCTGGCCTGCAGGCCGTGCCCGGCCGTCCAGCATGGTGGACTACTACGAGGTGCTGGGCGTGCCCCGCCAGGCCTCCATCGAGGCCATCAGGAAGGCGTACCGCAAGCTGGCGCTTAAGTGGCACCCGGACAAAAACCCTGAGAACAAGGAGGAGGCGGAGAGGCGATTCAAACGAGTGGCCCAGGCCTACGAGGTGTTGTCAGACGCCAAGAAGAGGGACATCTACGACCGATACGGCGAGGCGGGAGTGCAGGGCGGCGGTGGCGGCCGGGGCGGCAGGCCCTTCGGGGACCCCTTCGAGGACCCCTTCGAGGGCGTCTTCACCTTCCGCGACCCGGCCGACGTCTTCAGGGAGTTCTTCGGCGGCCAGGACCCGTTTTCATCTCACTTATTCGGAGACCTGCTTGAGAACATTTTGGGCGGTCGGAGGAGCTCCCGGGGAAGCAGAAGCAGAAGCAGAGAGTCCGCACCGATTTTCTCCACCTTCAGTGAATGTCCAGCATCTGGAGGCGGTTTTTCTTCCTTTGATAGAGGATTTACCTCCTTTGGTTCCCTGGGCAATGGGGGCCTTTCTTCCTTCGCCATGTCTTGTAGTGGTGGGACGGGCAACTTCAAATCCATGTCGACTTCCACCGAAATCATTAATGGCAAGAAGATCACCACCAAGAGAATCATTGAGAATGGCCAAGAAAGGATAGAGGTGGAAGAAGACGGAGAGTTAAAGTCCATGATGATAAACGGCAAAGAGCAGTTACCACACCTTGACACCAAGTGATTCCGGCCCACATTTAATTCAGAGCACATTCTGAGGAAGAGCAGGACGTTCTTTTTTTTTTTTTTTTTTTTTTGAAGATTGCAAGCGAGCTCTACTTTCAAAACAACTGTACTCAAGAATTTAGGAACAGTTCAAGGCGATGCCTGTTTGGTGTTGTTGGGACCACAGAATGGGACCTCTGTTTTTCTTTAAAACTGTGGTACATATCTGTATGCACTCTGCTATTTATTAAACATCCCAAGGCTGACAGTGCTTATTTCATGGTACTAAGACAAAATGTTCACCACCGCACTTTGAACCTTGCCTTTCCATTTTGTTTGAAGTGTGCGCCAAGTAGCTCGCTCTGAAGTTAACATTGTGAAGATAAATACATTTACTTCATTTCTTTAGCACAAAGTAGTAAGAGATAGGAATATATGAATAATACTCCTGGCTTACAGATGGTTTTTAGTTCTACCTAATGCTGGTGACATAGTAAGAGTTGACTATTTAAAAATAGCGGTAAACCTAGGCTTTTTAAAAACAGGTAAACCTGGCATAGGCGATGTATTAGTGTCCTACGGCTGCTGTAACAAATTACCACAAACTTGGTGGCCTGAAACAGTGTCTGTTTATTCTCTTAGAGATCTGGAGGTCGGAAGTCTGAAACTGGTTTCACTGGATTGAAGTCAGTGTTAGCAGGGACCATGTTCCCTCCAAAGGCTTGGGCAAAATACGTAAATTCCTCATGGTAACCATTAGTTAATAGGATCCTTAGGACACTATTAAGATAACTTGACTTAAACAGTAATTTAAAAAAAAAAAAACGGTGGTGATGACTCAAAAACTTTATTCAATTGCTAGCTGTACCCAAACTGGTTCTACAACTGTGAGGGCTGGAAATGTAAAGAAGCATTTCCATAAGGCTACACAAAGCTATCCCATTGCCATGTGTGTGGTGTATCTCATTTCAAGTTAGATTGACAAAAGCCAGAAAGATTGGAAAGATTGGAATAGTGGAAAGTTTGGAATATTGATTGAGTGATGAAACACACACACATCTGAGAGGATAGCTTTCTGTTGGCACAATTTATGCCCCCAAAGGGGGCACGGTTGCCTTAGGACAGTCCACTGCAAAATGTTCCATCCTCCTTGGTCATCTCCCAAGGAAAGGTTTGCGTAAGGCATGAGAGCAAAAAGACAACTGAACTGGACAGACTAAAACTGCAGCATGTTCTTAGTTCTTTACCGAAAAGTCATGTGACCTGAGCACATTGTTAACAAACTTAGAATATATGAGATTGAGTTTGGATACCCTTTGGTCCTTTAAAGTCCAATCCCCATGGAATGACATGCAAAAAATACACAGCAGGGACACAGGATTCAGCCACCACTCTCCTACAGGGATACACGGAGTCTGTTAAAACCATATCAAATAAACAAGTCAATGAAGTACCTCGGCAGTGCTGCTTATATACTCTCTACAAGCAGGATCAGAATAAAACAGACTACTTGGGCTTTTCAAAAATGAGTTCATTTGCTTGCCAGGCAAGGGAACACACTGTTGAAGACATTCATGGTTGTTGAGGGAGCTGGAAGGGATGGGGAGCAGGGAGAGAAGGGGGATGTTAGGAGTTTTGAAGTGATAGGAAGGGAGGTGCACGGTTTCGTGGTGCTTATGCTAATTAAGGGTAGAAAATTACCGTTCTGGATAGAGCAAAATAAGTGCATTTGTATACAAATGGTTAAAATTAAGTCCCCATCGTTCAGTGGTCAGGTAAGTCTTCAGTTGAATCCAGTAAGAGTCTGGCACACCAAGATGACACAAGAGGTCTTAGATCTTCAACCGCTCTGGGTAGTTAGAATAGTTGAGGGCAAAGACAGCGTTCAGTTTTGATATATCCTGGATTAGTACTGCTAAGTGGAAAGTTTCCCTTTTACAGAAATAGAAAACATTTAAGGAATTTTCGGGGAATTCCCTGGTGGTCTAGTGGTTAGGCACTTTAACTGCCATGACCCTGGTTCAATCCCTGGTCAGGGAATTAAGATCCCTGCAAGCTGTGAGGCGTGGCCAAAAAAAATTTTCAAAACTGAAAATCCTTTTTAAATGTCTTGACTCAAAAAATCACACTGCTGTAGGCCTGTATATAAGTATTCCTCTTTTATGGAAAGGTTTGAATGGGTTTCAGAGTGGAAGAAAAGCATTTCCTCTGGTGCAAAAGTGACCATCTCAAGTCCCCTGCGTTGGATTCCCTCCATGGAATCACTAGCACCACCCCACAGAACACACCAGGAGGGAAAATTGTGTTCCTGTGAGCTCCAAGAGACCTGGGGACCTGTAGTCATCTTAGCAGAATCCAGATAGACACTTCCCCGCTGGAGCGCCACACTTAACTAGTTCTAGTTTAGCTTATCTCACACAACAGAAAGCATTTGAAAGAAAGAATACTCTCTTCAAATAACCTTTAAGGATCAGTCTTCTTTCCCCTGTGATTCCATTCTTCTGTCTCCAAACAGGGAGGGAGTTCCTCTTCATCTTGGGCAATCATTCACCCAAATGCTTACTTGTCCAGGAATTTCTAATTCCACTTTCTCAGTAAACACAGATTCATTTCCTCTTGTCCTACTCTCCTTTGAACCCTTTCTGTATAATTTCAATGACCACCAATGAGCATACACAGCAATCTAATGTGACTACACTCTGGGAAAGAGTTAACAACCTCATTGATGAAATAGTCTATTCTCCATCTTTAACCCATGCAGCTGAATTTTGGACTTATTAGTAACTTACAGAACTCTTTCCTCCTATTAATATGCAACTTGTAGAATACCCAATCAGAAATAAGCTTTGTTAAGGTGGAGCTCTCTAAGGAAAGCTGCTTATTTGATTTTTCGTTTTTGTTTTTGTTTTCCACTTAGTGAATGAGAATACTTAATGTAAAATCAGGGAGAATGCTTCATTTGAGGTATCTATATTTGGCAAAATAAAGAGGAACTCTTTACCTTGGAACTTTATGAAAACAAAACCATTTGTTGAAAATGAGTATATTCATATTATGGAAGGGGCAGTAACTAACTTGAAGGAAGCAAAAGAGTGAATTTTTAAATGCATATTGAAAGCAGTAAAGATCATAATTGATAATGCAAAAAGTAAAATCAGTGTAGAAGTATGCTCTTCCAGAGATCATCTCCCAGAATGCGTCAGAAAAATAGAGTAGATAGGATTGAGGAGCAACATGAGAGCAACAGAGCCTGGAAAGTAGAAATCTGTGGGTGCCAGATGTTCCCCAAGAAGAGACCAGAACAAAATTTCAACAACTTAGAGGAAAACTTTCAAGTTTTCAATAAGATCTGGGTTTAACTTTAGGCTGATGTTGTGTGGTAGGCAGAAAAATGGCCCTGCAGAGAAGTTCACATTCTAATCTCTGGAAGCTATGAATATGTTGTCTTATATGGCAAAGGGACTTTGTAGATATGATTAAGTTAAGGGTCTTGCCATAAGGAGATTACCATGGATTATCTGGGTAGTTTCAACCTAACCCCACGGGCCCATATAAGTGAGAGGGAGGCAAGAATGTCAGAGATTTGGAGATGCTGTACTGCATTTACATGGAAATGGAAAAGTACCAGAGAATTCCCAAATTAACAACAAATAAAATTGTTTATAAAAAAAGGAAAAAGGAAACACAAAAAGAATGAGCTTATACTAAATGGAAGGAATAAAGTAATTATATTGTGTGAATGAACATAATTCTTACATCAAAAGAAATAGATTGGATGGATATTTTTTAATATTTTTAAATTTTTAAGTAAACTTTAAATAAAGGTTTCAAGTTAAAAGAGATAGACTTCACATATACATGGTCAAGTTACTTTTTTCAAGGGTTCAAAGAATATTCAATAGGGACAGTCGTTTCAAGAAATGGTGCTGGGAAAACTAAATCTCCAAATGTAAAAAATGAATTTGGTCTCTTACTGATGTCATATAAAAAATTAACTCAAAATGGATCAAGGATCTAAAACTATAAAACTCTTTGAAGAAGACATAGGACAAAACTTCACAACATTGAATATGGAGAAGATTTCTTGAAAATTACACCAAAGGCATAGTTAATGAAAAATAACAAACTGCTGATAGTTTGGGTTTTCTTTTTGCGGGGGGGCATGCCACACAACATGAGGGAACTTAGTTCCCCGACCAGGGATCAACCCCGTGCACCCTGCAGTGGAAACGCAGTCTTAACCACTGGACCGCCAAGGAAGTCCCTAAAAAATTAACAAATTGGACTTCATGAAACAATTTTAAATGTGTACATCAAAAGGTATTACCACAGAGTAAAAAGGCAGACCATAGAATGGGAGAAAATATTTGCAAATCATATATTTGATAAGGGATGGATATCCAGAATATATAGAGAACTCCTAAAACTCAAAAACAACAAAAAGACCTGATTCAAAAATGGGCAAAGGACTTAGACGTTTCTCGAAAGATGTGCAAATGACCAACAAGCACATGAAAAGACGCTCAACATCATTAATCATTAGGGAAATGCAAATCAAAACTACAATGAGATGTCACCTCACACCCATTAGGATGGCTATCATTTAAAAAAAACAAAGCAAAAAATACAGAAAACATGCCTGGCAGAGGATGTGGAGAAATTGAAACCCTCGTGTACTGTTGGTGGGAGTGTAAAATGGTGCAGCCACTGTGGAAAACAGTATGGCAGCTCCTCAAAAAATTAAAAATAGAAATACCAGATGATCCAGCAATTCCACTTCTGGGTATATACCCAAAAGAATTGAAAGCAGCGTCTCAAAGAGATAATTGTATGCCCATGTTCATAGCAGCATTATTCACAATAGCCAGAAGGTGAAAGCAAATTGTGTCCATTGGCAGTTGAAACGCAAAATGTGGTCTGTCTACACAATGGAATATTATTTGGACATAAAAAGGAAGGAAATTCTGACATATACGACAACATGAATGAACCTGGAGGACATGATGCTAAGTGAAATAAGTCAGTATCAAAAAGACACATACTATATGATTCCACTTATATGAGGTACCTAGAGTAGTCAGATTCATAGAGACAGAGAGTAAAATCATGATTGCCAGGGACTAGGGAGTTGGGCAATGGGGAGATGTTGTTTAAGGGACATAGAGTTTCAGTTTTTCAAGATGAAGAGCTCTGGAGTTTTGTTGCACAACAATTTGAGTATAATTAACACTACTAAACCATACCCTAAAAAAATGGTTAAAATGGTAAATCTTATATTACGGGTGTTTGACCACAATTAAACATTTTTAAGAAGCAAACTTCATGAAGAAAACACAACAGTCATAAACCTATGTGCGCCGATCTAGCAGCTGTATGTTTAAAGTAAAAACTATTAAAATTCCATATGTAAATTGACCAAAATTCAGTTAAATGGGAAAATAATTTCAGACACCATTTTCAGATTTGGGCACAGCGAGTTTTTTTTTATAAAAAATTGAAAATATACATTTTTAGTTTTATCTATGGAAGATTTACAAGCGTTGATCATATGCTGTCTGATATAGTAGCCACTAGCTACACATGACTACTGCGCACTTGAAATGTGCATAGCCCAAACTGATATGTGCTGTAGGTGTGAAATACATACCAGATTTTGAAGACTTAGTATGAAATTTAAACGTGAACTATAACAACTTTATATTGAGGCAAGTGGGCAAGATGTCAGATTGGAAAGAACTTGAGCTCACTTCCTGCTGCGGGCACAGCAGTATTCCAATTTACAGAGCAAATATTGAAGAGAAAGACCTGAAGACTAGCAGAAAAGATCTTCTACAACTAAATATATAAAGAAGGAACCACAAGAAGATGTGCAGGAGAGGTGGAGACAAGGTAGAGTGAAGACCCATACCCTTGGGTGGACGACCCACAAACGCGGGATAATTACAATTGCAGAGGTTCTCCCTAAGGACTGAAGGATATGAGCCTACATTGGGCTTCCCAGCCTGGGGGTCCTGAACCAGGAAGGAGAGCTTCCAGAACATTGGGCTTTGAAGGCCAGTAGGGCTTACTTTCCAGAGAGCCAGGGGGCTGTAGGATATAGAGACTCCACTCTCAAAGGGTGCACACAAAATCTCACACACACTAGGACCCAGGGAAGAAGCAGTAATCTGAAAGCCTGGTTCAGACCTGCCTGCTGATCTTGGAGAGCCTCCCAGAGAGGCAGGAGGCAACAGGAGATCATGCTGGGGATATACACACTGGCAGCAGCTCTACTGGGGAGCTCCGTTCTACCACAGTAACACTGTGCTGGCAAGTGACATTTTGGAATCTTCCCTCTAGCTTATTAGCATTGGGACCCAGCCCCACCCACCAGCCTGTCAATACCAGTACTAGGATGCCTCAGGCCAAGTAGCTAGTTGAGTGGAGACACAGGCCCATCCACTAGTAGGCCAGCTTCCTTCGGACCCCCTGAGCTCGCAGCCACCTGGGACATGGCCCCATCTGCCAGAAGGCCCAGGATCTGGCCCTGTCCACCAGAGGGCCCAGGACATGGACTCGCCTACCAGTGCATCAGCACTAGCCCAGGGGCCCCCTGGACCTCACCCCACCCTCCAGGCTGATACGAGCTCCAGGACCCTCAGGCCCTGCAGCCAGAGACTCCAGGATCTGGCTCCACCTACCAGTGGGCCAGCATTAGGTATATACATAGATATATATGGCCCCAACATAGGAGAACCTGAATACAAAAAGCAAATATTAACAGACATAAAAAGAGAAGTTGACAGTAAACAACAATATTAGAGTACTTTACAACCCCACATACATCAATGAACGCATCATTCAGACAAAATCAATAAGGAAACACTGGCCTTAAACAACACATTAGGCCAGGTAGACTTAATAGATATAGATAGAACATTCCATCCAAAAGCAACAGAATACACATTCTTTTCAAGTGCACATGGAATATTCTACAGGGTAGATCACACATTAGGCCACAAAACAAGTCTCAGTAAACTTAAGAAGACTGAAATCATATCAAGCACCTTTTCCAACCACGATGCTATGAAACCAGAAATCAACTACAAGGAAAAAATTGCAAAAAACACAAACACATGAAGGCTAAACAATGTGCTACTAAACAACCAATGGGTCATTGAAGAAATCAAAGAGGAAATAAAAAAATACCTGGAGACAAATGAAAATGCAAACACAACAATCCAAAATCTGTGGGAAACAGCAAAAGTAGTTCTAAGAGGGAAGTTTACAGCAATACAAGTGTACCTCAGGAAATAAGAAAAATCTCAAATAAACAACCTAACCTTACACCTAAAGTAACTAAAGAGAATAAACAAACCCCAAAGTTAGTATAAAAAAAAATAAAGATCTGGGCAGAAATTTAAAAGATCAATGAAACTAAGAACTGATTCTTTGAAAAGATAAACAAAATTGGTAAACCTTCAGCCAGACTCATCAAGAAAAAAGAGAGAGGGCCCAAATAAATAAAATCAGAAATGAGAAAGAGGAAGTCACAACAAACACCACAAAATATATAAAGGATCATAAGAGATTATTGTGAACAATCATACGCCAATAAAATGGACAACCTGGAAGACATGGACAGAGTCCTAGAAATGTACAATCTCCCAAGACTGAACCAGGAAGAAACAGAAAATATGAACAGACCAATTACCAATAATGAAATTGAATCCGTAATAAAATACTCCCAAGAAATTGAAGTCCAGGACCAAATGGCTTCACAGGTGAATTCTACCAAACATTTAGAGAAGAGTTAACACCTATCGTTTTCAAACTATTCCAAAAAATAGGAGAGGAAGGAATGCTTCTTAACTCATGCTATGAGGCCAGCATCACCTTGATACCAAAACTAGAAAAAGATATCACACACACACACACACACATTACAGACCAATGTCACTGATGAACATAGATACAAAAATCTCAACAAAATATTAGCAACTCAGTGGTACATTAAAAAGATCATATACCACAATCAAGTGGGATTTATCCCAGGGATGCATGGATTGTTCAATAGCCGCAAATCAGTCAAGGTGATACACCACATTAACAAACTGAAGATTAAAAGTCATATGATCATCTCAATAGATGTGGGAAAATCTTTTGACAAAATTCAACATCCATTTATTAAAAAAAAAAAAAAAAACTCCACAAAGTGGGTATAGTGGTAAAATACCCCAGACTAATAAAGGCCATATATGACAAGCCCACAACTAACACCATACTCAGTGGTGAAAAGCTGAAAGCATTTCCTCTAAGATCAGGAACAAGACTCTTGCCACTTTTAATAAACATTATAAGTCCTGGCCACGGCAATCAGACAAGAAAAAGAAATAAAAGGAATCCAAATTGGAAAGGAATAAGTAAAACTGTCATTCTTTACAGATGACGTGACACTCACTATACACAGAAGATCCTAAAGGCATGATCAAAAACTACTAGAACTCATCAGTGAACTGGGTAAAGTCGTGGGACACAAAACTATTATACAGAAATCTGTTGCATTTCTATACACGGACAATGAACTATTCAAAAAATGAAATTAATGATACAATTTTATTTTCAATCGCATCAAAAAGAATGAAATACCTAGGAATAAATCTCACTAAGGAGGTAAAACATCTATACTAGGAAAACTGTAAGACACTGATGAAAGAAATTGAAAACGACACAGATGGAAAGATACACTGTGCTCATGGATTGGAAGAATTAATACTGTTAAAATGACCATACAGGGCTTCCCTGGTGGCGCAGTGGTTGGGAGTCTGCCTGCTAGTGCAGGAGACACGGGTTCAAGCCCAGGTCCGAGAAGATCCCACACGCCGCAGAGCGGCTAGGCCCATGAGCCACAACTACTGAGTCTGCGCGTCTGGAGCCTGTGCTCTGCAAAAAGAGAGTCCACGACAGTGAGAGGCCCACGCACTGCGATGAAGAGTGGCCCCCGCTTGCCACAACTAGAGAAAGCCCTCGCACAGAAACAAAGATCCAACACAGCAAAAATAAATAAATTAATTAATAAACTCTTACCCCCAACATCTTCTTTAAAAAAAAAAAATGACCATACAACCCAAGGCAAACTACAGATTCAACACAATACCTATTAAAACACCAACAGCATTTTTCACAGAATGAGAACAAACAATTCTAAAATTTGTATGGAAACAGAAAAGACCCTGAATAACCAAAAAAAAAAAAAAAAAAATCTTGAGAGAGAAGAACAGAACTGGAGCAGTGACAAGGATGGACCTAGAGATTATCATACTAAGTGAAGTTAAGTCAGACAGAGAAAGACAATAATCATGTGATATCACTTATATGTGGAATCTAAAAAAATGATACAAATGAACTTATTTACAAAACAGAAACAGACTCACAGACACAGAAGAGAAACTTATGGTTACCAAAGGGGAAGGACAGGGGAGGGTTAAATTAGGAGCTTCGGATTAACAGATACACATCACTATATATAAAATAGATACATAGCAAGTTCTTACTGTATAACACAGGGAACTGTATTCAATACCTTGTAATAATCTATAATGAAAAAGAATCTGAAAAAGAATATATATCTGAATAACTTTGCTGTACAACAGAAATTAACACAACATTGTAAATTAACTACACTTCAATTTTTAAAAACAGCAGAACTGGAGGTGTCATGCCCCTGGTTTCAAACTATACTACAAAGCTACAGTGATCAAAACAGTATGGTACTTCAGTCTATGATTGAAGGCAATTTGTGGGATGATACACATAGAGGAAACACCATGTAAAAAACTTCTTCTTGCTGTTAATGTTAGTGTATGTTAGCTGTGAGTGCTGCTCCAACTATGTTTGCAACTGTACATGCCAAATCTGATAGCCCAGAAACCATCACAAACAAACTTCCCTTGACGGAAAGAAAACTTATGATCCCAGTGAGGGCTAAAAAAGAAAGATAGGGACTTCCCTGGTGGCGCAGTGGTTGAGAGTCCGCCTGCCGATGCAGGGGACATGGGTTCGTGCCCCGGTCCAGGAAGATCCCACATGCCGCGGAGTGGCTGTGCCCGTGAGCCATGGCCGCTGAGCCTGCGCGTCCGGAGCCTGTGCTCCACAACGGGAAAGGCCACGACAGTGAGAGGCCCGTGTACCGAAAACAAAAAAGAAAGATAAAGAAGCCAAGCACAACTGGTAGAATCTGGACACGTAAGTAATAAAAACTGGGGATTATTTAAAGCGTTCATTTGGAAATATGAAAAGATGGTCGTATTCCCCACTGCTATTATTTCATTTTATTTTTTAAAAAGAACATGTTATTTATTTATTTTTACTATTTATTTTATTTATTTTTGGCTGCATTGGGTCTTTGTTGCTGCGTGCGGGCTTTCTCTAGTTGCGGCGAGCAGGGGCTACTCTTCATTGTAGTGCGTGGGCCTCTCATTGTGGTGGCTTCTCGTGTTGCAGAGCACTGGCTGTAGGTGCGTGGGCTTCAGTAGCTGTAGCACGAGGGCTCAGTAGTTGTGGCTCACGGGCTCTAGAGCACAGGCTCAGTAGTTGTGGTGCACAGCTTAGTAGTTGTGGTGCACAGGCTTAGTTGCTCCGCAGCATGTGGGATCTTCCCGGACCAGGGATTGAACCCATGTCCCCTGCATTGGCAGGTGGATTCTTAACCACTGCCCTACCAGGGAAGCCCCCCACGGCTATTATTTTAAATAAAAATGTTGAGACTCACACACACACAAAAACAGAATGGTACTGGCACAAAAACAGACACATAGATCAATGCAACAGAATATAGAGCAGAAATAAACCCACACTTATATGGGCAATTAATCTATGACAAAGGTGGTGAGACTATACAATGAGGGGAAGACAGCCTCTTCAGTAAATGGTGTTGGGAAAACACAACTACATACAAAAGATCAAACTGGATTACTCTCTCACACCATGCACAAAAATAAATTCAAAATAGATTAAAGACTTAAATGTAAGACCTGAAACCATAAAACTTCTAGAAGAAAACACAGGCAGTATGCTCTTGAACTTCAGTCTTAGTAAATTTTTTTGGATATGTCTCCTTAAGCAAGGGAAACAAAAGCAAAATAAACAAATGGGACTATATCAAACTAAAATCTTTTTTTTTCATGTAATAATATATATTTTAATATCAGATTTGTGTAGTGATTTAGAACAATAAATATCACACAGTGAAAAATTTATCATAAACTAAACGCAGTAACAAGAGGAAACAAATGCTCATGTACACATTACCAAGGCCTTTACAGTAAATTATAGTGTAGTGTTCCATCACAGCATATTTGTATTCAAAGCTGCTAATGTGGACACTGAAAGAAGTCTGTCCTGTAGCTCTTTAGTCTTGATTTAATAAAGTCTGTACAGTATCAAATAATATCAGAAGTCTAAAAAAATGCAGTGAGTTTTTATATCATGTTTATAAATTATTGTTTATATACCATTAAAAAAATAAGGTTAAAAGTGCAGTCTTAAAAAAAGTAGAAATTGTTATTCTTGGTAAGAACTAGAAAAATGTATTATCCCAAATAAGAAGCAATCTAAAGGCTGATACAATTTCTTAGGCATTTTCCTTTAACTCTCGTACAACCTTGGTTACCATATCCTATAAGATAAACCAACACAAAGGGAGTGAGATCATCTTTTTATAAAGATAATAAAAGACACAGATCTAGTAATGAGAAACACAGGAAGTGAATATAATGATAGGCCTCCCCGAAATGAATTAAATGACTTTTTGCTCACAGGAGTGAATGGGCTATCACTGAACGTGATAAAACATGGGGAATTTCAAAGCATTTCTAAAAATTTTAATCGTTTTCAAGTTTTTAGGTATAACTGGCAATGGTGCATACATCCCAGGATTATGAAACTTTCTCGTATAATATAACTAAGACAAAATGTGCCTTAAAGGTGCTATATCATATCACAGAAAATAAAGACTAAGGATCCAGTAATTCAAAGGCAGCAGTATAGAAACCAGTCAAGAAGAAGCAGATGGACAGAACACAACTCTGTGTCTTAATTGGCACTTACCACAGTAACTAGTTATATTTTGACAAATTCTAGAACAAATGCCTATATTGAAATACGTGTGATACATGAACCATTTATATAAGAAACTGAAAGGGTAAAATTACTGCCTTATAAAACAAATTAAATTTAGAGAAAAGAAAAAAATAAAAGGAATGTGAAGAAAAATCTTACTTTTAAACTTACTGTGGGATCAAAATATTGACAGAGCTGTGTCAATCAAGAGCAGTCTTCCTGCTGCTAAGACAGGCAGGCAGCTGAGCCTGGCGCACCACTACCCCTCCTCTCTCCAAATGCTACTGAGCAATAGAGGCTTAGTTTTTGGTTTTTACTGAATGGAGTAAGTTCCTTGGTTGGGTTAACATATATAGACTGCCTGAGATAATAAAAACTTCACCATTACATTAGATTAATGGGGATTGAAGGTCTTCCTAGTTCTCACAGGAGAAAAGGGTTGGCTGCTGAAGACAGTACGGGTGCTCTGTAGCACCCATACTTAATTAATGTGATTAATGTCACCTTCAGTAGAAGATTAAAAATCGATGGCTAGGGTGGGAGGGAGGCAAACACAAGAGGGAGGAGATATGGGGATACACGTATGTGTATAACTGATTCACTTTGTTATACAGCAGAAACTAACACACCACTGTAAAGCAATTATACTCCAATAAAGATGCTAAAAAAAAAAATCGATGGCTGTGGATGCTTGTGCAGAATCTTCCCTCCCTCTGACAAATTTCACAGGGCATCTCCTCCATTACTCTGTCTTCTAGGGCCTGTTCAGGGCACTCATGTGCCTGCTTGAAAGTGTAGCTTCTCTTTTTGAAGATGCTATTAAATGTTTTCATTGGCTGCGGTTGTGCAGAACCATTTTGGAAGGGAAGTTCCATGCAACTCAGGTTGGTCCTGCTTTGCTTGATGCTGGGTGCCTGCAATCCACAGTGATGGTCGTGGATGCATGGCGACACAGTGGAGGAGCGCCGCGCCTTCTGGTAGCTGTCCAGTTCCTCCGACAGGTCTGCAGATGTCTCCTTGTCTCTCGGTGAAAACAATTCATAATGAGGAGGATCAAACTCTTCGTGAAATCCAGTTTTATTAAAAGCAGTTTTGCAAGCCATGACCTTTTTTCAAGGCTGTTTCACTTGTACTTAAATAGAAATAATGAGAAGGACCAAGACAATCCCTGACGCAATGCCAACAACTGTTCCGTGAGTTTTAGTGATTTGTTCAAGCAGTCCTGCTTTTTTCTTTTCTTTACAATGATTTTCATCCCAAGGGTATGCACAGTTTTGAACCCCATTACAGATTAAAGAATTATTGATGCACATGTTGCTATGGCAAAAGAAAGTGCTGTCTGTGCAGGGAGACTCCACAAAGGAAGTAAAAAGCATTCTGGGGCTTCCCTGGTGGCGCAGTGGTCGAGAGTCCGCCTGCCCATGCAGGGGACGCGGGTTCGTGCCCCGGTCCGGGAAGATCCCACATGCCGCGGAGCGGCTGGGCCCGTGAGCCATGGCCACTGAGCCTGCGCGTCCGGAGCCTGTGTTCCGCAACGGGAGAGGCCACAGCAGTGAGAGGCCCACGTACCGCAAAAAAGAAAAAAAGAAAAAAAAAAGCATTCTGAACGTGCTAAGCCGACTACCTTCATCAGCCCACATTCGTATCACCTCAACTCCTGTTTTAAGCATTACGTCATGGGCCACAGTGCTGCAAAACTTGGCCTTCAGATTTTCAGTAGAACTGCTCCCATCATAGACTGCAACGAAGTTTCTCTTGCATTCATTTGAGTGCTCCATTTGATAATCTAGGAACCTCAAATAAATCTTACCTTTTGGAGTAGCTTTAATCATCCACATGCAATCAACCGCTTGGCCGGGTTTTGTTTTCTCCCCTTGTTCTACCTGACTCCAACGTACTATTCCGTCAGCTCCTGACAATTCAAACTGGCCATCTCCTAGGTAAGTAAAGTCTGAATCTGGAATAAACGAATATTTTGCTAGAAATTCCAGTCCTTCACGTTCTTCATCGGAACTGAACTTAATCCACATGAATCTCCCTGTTGATCTAATTAATGGAGGGCTTTTCACACCACAGTCACGATCTACATGTGGAGAGAAACCAAACGGCCCGTCTCGAACTTCCAAGTGATCAAACCGACATTCAAATGATGGTTCTAATACAATAATGTTCATCAAAGGTCAGCTGTGTTTTTTGACGTGAAGCAGCTTCCAAAATGTAGATACATTCCTTGTTTGGTGGATATGAGTCAAGATAATCTGGTGAAGCAAAATGACCTCCATTGCTGGTTCGAACCCAAAGGCCACGCTGGGTTGCAGGCATGTGCTTGATTCCAATATTTTGTCCATCTTGAGTCTTTTGGGCCACAGCAATCCCTTCCACTGCAAGTATTGTTATTAACCACACAGGATGGAGCAGAGCTGCTCCAGGGCCATGATCCCGAGCTGTCCGGTGCTTCGCTGCGGGGCTGAGGAGGCGGCGGCGGCAGCCCCGCTCCATCCCCATCGCCCGCCACTAGGTTGCTCCCCAAGGGGTAGGGCTCAGGTCCTGCGGCCCGCCATGCCCGAGCCTCCCGGCGGGCTCTTGCGCTGCCCCAGCCCCGCGACGGGCGCCGCCGCTTGCTCCGCAGCGCTCAGTCCCATCGACCGCCTCGGAGCCGGGGAGCGCGGACCGGAGGGACCTGACCTGCGCCGTCAGCCTGCGGCTGCGGCACAAACCCCACCCAAGTTCAAACTAAAATTTTTTGAACAGCAAAGGAAATTAGTAACAAAAGGAAAAGGCCACTTACTGAATGGGTGAAGATATTTGCAAATGATGTACCTGATAAGGGGTTAATATCCAAAATACGGAAAGAAAACATACAAGTCAACAACGACAACAAATAACATGATTAAAAATCGGCAGAGGACTCAAATAGACATTTTTCCAGAGAAAACAGACAGATGGCCAATAGGCACATGAAAAAATTCTCAACATCATTAATCATCAAGGAAATGCAAATCAAAACCACAATAAGATTATCACTGCACACCTGTCAAAATGGCTATTATCAAAAAGACAATAAGTAACAAGTGTTGGTGAGGATGTAGAGAAAAGGGAACCCTCGTACACTATTGGTGGAAAAGTAAATTGGGGAAGCCACTATAGAAAACAACATGAAGGGTCCTCAAAAAATTAAAAATAGAAACCCCATATGATCCAGCATTTCTACTTCTGGGCACTTAACCAAAGAAAGGAAAACACCAATTACAAAATATATATGCATCCCTATGTTCACTGCGGCATTATTTACAATAGACAAGAATATTGGCTATTGCATATTACTCAGCCATAAAAAAGAATGGAAACTTGTTTTTGCGACAACATGAATGGACCTGGGGCTATTATGCTTAGTGAAATAAGTCAGGTAGAGAAAGACAAATACTGTATGATTTCACTTACATGTGGAAAATAAAAGGCAAAGCAAATGAACAACATGAACAACTATAACAAAACAGAGAACTTCCGGGAAGATAGCGGAAGAGTAAGATGCGGAGATCACCTTTCTCCCCACAGATACACCAGAAATACATCTACACGTGGAACAACTCCTATAGAACACCTACTGAATGCTGGCAGATAGACCTCAGACCTCCCAAAGGCAAGAAACCCGCCACGTACCTGGGTAGGGAAAAAGAAAAAAGAATAAACAGAGACAAAAGGATAGGGACGGGACCTGCACAAGTGGGAGGGAGCTGTGAAGGAGGAAAGGTTTCCACACACTAGGACCCCCTTCGCGGGCGGAGACTGCGGGTGGCGGAGGAGGGAAGCTTCGGAGCCGCGGAGGAGAGCACAGCAACAGGGGTGCGGAGGGCAAAGCAGAGAGATTCACGCACAGAGGATGGGTGCCGACCGGCACTCACCAGCCCGAGAGGCTTGTCTACTCCCCCGCCGGGGCGGGCGGGGTTGGGAGCTGAGGCTCGGGCTTCGGTCTGAGCGCAGGGAGAGGACTGGGGTTGGCGGTGTGAACACAGCCTGCAGGGGGTTAGTGCGCCACGGCTAGCCGGGAGGGAGTCCGGGGAGAAGTCTGGAGCTGCCGAAGAGGCAAGAGACTTCTTACCTCTTTGTTTCCTGGTGCGCGAGGAGAAGGGATTAAGAGCTCCAGAGACGGGCGCGAGCCGCGGCTATCAGCGCGGACCCCAGAGACGGGCATGAGACGCTAAGGCTGCTGCTGCCGCCACCAAGAAGCCTGTGTGCGAGTACAGGTCACTATCCACACCCCTCTTCCGCGGAGCCTGTGTAGCCCGCCACTGCCAGGGTCCTGGGATCCAGGGACAACTCCCCCAGGAGAACGCATGGCGTGCTTCAGGCTGGTGCAACGTCACGCCGGCCTCTGCCGCCGCAGGCCCGCCCTGCACTCCGTGCCCCTCCCTCCCCGCGGCCTGAGTGAGCCAGAGCCCCCGAATCAGCGGCTCCTTTAACCCCGTCCTGTCTGAGCAAAGAACAGATGCCCTCCGGCGACCTACACGCAGAGGCCGGGCCAAATCCAAAGCCGAGCCCCTGGGAGCTGTGCGAACAAAGAAGAGAAAGGGAAATCTCTCCCAGCAGCCTCAGAAGCAGCGGATTAAAGCTCCATGATCTACTTGATGTACCCTGCATCTGTGGAACACCTGAATGGACAACGAGTCATCCCAAATTAAGGAGGTGGACTTTGAGAGCAAGATTTATGAGTTTTTCCCCTTTTCCTCTTTTTGATGAAAGGCTCTTGGTGCTGCAGCCAGGAGTCAGTGCTGTGCCTCTGAGTGGGAGAGCCAACTTCAGGACACTGGTCCACAAGAGACCTCCCAGCTCCACGTAGTATCAAATGGCAAAAATCTCCCAGAGATCTCCATCTCAACACCAGCACCCAGCTTCACTCAACGACCAGCAAGCTACAGTGCTGGACATCCTATGCCAAACAACTAGCAAGACAGGAACACAACCCCACCCACTAGCAGAGAGGCTGCCCAAAATCATAACAAGTCCACAGACACCCCAAAACACACCACCAGACGTGGACCTGCCCACCAGAAAGACAAGATCCAGCCTCATCCACCAGAACACAGGCACTAGTTCCCTCCACCAGGAAGCCTACACAATCCACTGAACCAACCTTAGCCACTGGGGACAGACGCCAAAAACAACGGGAACTATGAACCTGCAGCCTGCAAAAAGGAGACCCCAAACACAGTAAGGTAAGCAAAATGAGAAGACAGAAAAACACACAGCAGATGAAGCAGCAAGATAAAAACCCACCAGACCTAACAAATGAAGAGGAAATAGGCAGTCTACCTGAAAAAGAATTCAGAATACTGATAGTAAAGATGATCCAAAATCTTGGAAATAGAATAGAGAAAATGCAAGAAACATTTAACAAGGACCTAGAAGAACTAAAGTTGAAACAAACAATGATGAACAACACAATAAATGAAATTAAAAATACTCTAGATGGGATCAATAGCAGAATAACTGAGGCAGAAGAACGGATAAGTGACCTGGAAGATAAAATAGTAGAAATAACTACTGCAGAGCAGAATAAAGAAAAAAGAATGAAAAGAACTGAGGACAGTCTCAGAGACCTCTGGGACAACATTAAACGCACCAACATTCGAATTATAGGGGTTCCAGAAGAAGAAGAGAAAAAGAAAGGGACTGAGAAAATATTTGAAGAGATTATAGTAGAAAACTTCCCTAATATGGGAAAGGAAATAGTTAATCAAGTCCAGGAAGCACAGAGAGTCCCATACAGGATAAATCCAAGGAGAAATACGCCAAGACACATATTAATCAAACTGTCAAAAATTAAATACAGGGCTTCCCTGGTGGCGCAGTGGTTGGGAGTCTGCCTGCCGATGCAGGGGACACGGGTTCGTGCCCCGGTCTGGGAGGATCCCGCATGCCGCGGGGCGGCTAGGCCCATGAGCCATGGCCGCTGAGTCTGTGCGTCCGGAGCCTGTGCTCCGCAGCGGGAGAGGCCACGGCGGTGAGAGGCCCGCGTACCGCAAAAAAAAAAAAAAAAAAAAAAAAAAAAAATTAAATACAAAGAAAACATATTAAAAGCAGCAAGGGAAAAACAACAAATAACACACAAGGGAATCCCCATAAGGTTAACAGCTGATCTTTCAGCAGAAACTCTGCAAGCCAGGAGGGACTGGCAGGACATACTTAAAGTGATGAAGGAGAAAAAACTGCAACCAAGATTACTCTACCCAGCAAGGACCTCATTCAGATTTGATGGAGAAATTAAAACCTTTACAGACAAGCAAAAGCTGAGAGAGTTCAGCACCACCAAACCAGCTTTACAACAACTGCTAAAGGAACTTGTCTAGGCAAGAAACACAAGATAAGGAAAAGACCTACAATAATGAACCCAAAACAATTAAGAAAATGGGAATAGGAACATACATATCGATAATTACCTTAAATGTAAATGGACTAAATACTCCCACCAAAAGACACAGATTGGCTGAATGGATACAAAAACAAGACCCATATATTTGCTGTCTACAAAGGACCCACTTCAGATCTAGAGACACATACAGACTGAAAGTAAGGGGATGGAAAAAGATATTTCATGCAAATGGAAACCAAAAGAAACCTGGAGTAGCAATTCTCATATTAGACAAAATAGACTTTAAAATAAAGACTATTAGAAGAGACAAAGAAGGACTCTACATAATGATCACGGGATCAATCCAAGAAGAAGATAGAACAATTGTAAATATTTATGCACCCAACATAGGAGCACCTCAATACATAAGGTAAATACTAACAGCCATAAAAGGGGAAATCGACAGTAACACATTCATAGTAGGGGACTTTAACACCCCACTTTCACCAATGGACAGATCATCCAAAATGAAAATAAATAAGGAAACATAAGCTTTAAATGATACATTAAACAAGATGGACTTAATTGATATTTATAGGACATTCCATCCAAAAACAACAGAATACACATTTTTCTCAAGTGCTCATGGAACATTCTCCAGGATAGATCATATCTTGGGTCACAAATCAAGCCTTGGTAAATTTAAGAAAATTGAAATTGTATCAAGTATCTTTTCTGATCACAGCACTATGAGACTAGATATCAATTACAGGAAAAGATCTGTAAAAAATACAAACACACGGAGGCTAAACAATACACTACTTAATAACGAAGTGATCACTGAAGAAGTCAAAGAGGAAATCAAAAAATACCTAGAAACAAATGACAATGGAGACACGACGACCCAAAATCTATGGGATGCAGCAAAAGTAGCTCTAAGAGGGAAGTTTATAGCAATACAATCCTACCTTAAGAAACAGGAAACATCTCGAATAAACAATCTAACCTTGCACCTAAAGCAATTAGAGAAAGAAGAACAAAAAAACCCCAAAGCTAGCAGAAGAAAAGAAATCATAAAAATCAGATCAGAAATAAATGAAAAAGAAATGAAGCAAACGATAGCAAAGATCAATAAAACTAAAAGCTGGTTCTTTGAGAAGATAAACAAAATTGATAAACCATTAGCCAGACTCATCAAGAAAAAAAGGGAGAAGACTCAAATCAATAGAATTAGAAATGAAAAAGGAGAAGTAACAATGGACACTGCAGAAATACAAAAGATCATGAGAGATTACTACAAGCAAATCTATGCCAATAAAATGGACAACCTGGAAGAAATGGACAAATTCTTAGAAATGCACAACCTGCCAAGACTGAATCAGGAAGAAATAGAAAATATGAACAGACCAATCACAAGCACTGAAATTGAAACTGTGATTAAAAATCTTCCAACAAACAAAAGCCCAGGACCAGATGGCTTCACAGGCAAATTCTATCAAACGTTTAGAGAAGAGTTACACCTATCCTTCTCAAACTCTTCCAAAATATAGCAGAGGGAGGAACACTCCCAAACGAGGCCACCATCACCCTGATACCAAAACCAGACAAGGATGTCACAAAGACAGAAAACTACAGGCCAATATCACTGATGAACATAGATGCAAAAATCTTCAACAAAATTCTAGTAAACAGAATCCAACAGCACATTAAACGGATCATACACCATGATCAAGTGGGGTTTATTCCAGGAATGCAAGGATTCTTCAGTATATGCAAATCAATCAACATGATACACCATATTAACAAATTGAAGGAGAAAAACCATATGATCATCTCAATAGATGCAGAGAAAGCTTTCGACAAAATTCAACACCCATTTATGATAAAAACCCTGCAGAAAGTAGGCATAGAGGGAACTTTCCTCAACATAATAAAGGCCATATATGACAGACCCACAGCCAACATCGTCCTCAATGGTGAAAAACTGAAAGCATTTCCACTAAGATCAGGAACAAGACAAGGTTGCCCACTCTCACCACTCTTATTCAACATAGTTTTGGAAGTTTTAGCCACAGCAATCAGAGAAGAAAAGGAAATAAAAGGAATCCAAATTGCAAAAGAGGAAGTAAAGCTGTCACTGTTTGCAGATGACATGATACTATACATAGAGAATCCTAAAGATGCTACCAGAAAACTACTAGAGCTAATCAATGAATTTGGTAAAGTAGCAGGATACAAAATTAATGCACAGAAATCTCTGGCATTCCTATACACTAATGATGAAAAATCTGAAAGTGAAATCAAGAAAACACTCCCATTTACCATTGCAACAAAAAGAATAAAATATCTAGGAATAAACCTACCTAAGGAGACAAAAGACCTGTATGCAGAAAATTATAAGACACTGATGAGAGAAATTAAAGATGATACAAATAGATGGAGAGATATACCATGTTCTTGGATTGGAAGAATCAACATTGTGAAAATGACTCTACTACCCAAACCAATCTACAGATTCAATGCAATCCCTATCAAACTACCACTGGCATTTTTCACAGAACTAGAACAAAAAATTTCACAATTTGTATGGAAACACAAAAGACCCCGAATAGCCAAGGAAATCTTGAGAACGAAAAATGGAGCTGGAGGAATCAGGCTCCCTGACTTCAGACTATACTACAAAGCTACAGTAATCAAGACGGTATGGTACTGGCACAAAAACAGAAATATAGATCAATAGAACAGGATAGAAAGCCCAGAGATAAACCCACGCACATATGGTCACCTTATCTTTGATAAAGGAGGCAGGAATATACAGTGGAGAAAGGACAGCCTCTTCAATAAGTGGTGCTGGGAAAACTGGACAGGTACATGTAAAAGTATGAGATTAGATCACTCCCTAACACCATACACAAAAATAAGCTCAAAATGGATTAAAGATCTAAATGTAAGGCCAGAAACTATCAAACTCTTAGAGGAAAACATAGGCAGGACACTCTATGATATCAATCACAGCAAGATCCTTTTTGACCCACGTCCTAGAGAAATGGAAATAAAAACAAAAATAAACAAATGGGACCTAATGAAACTTCAAAGCTTTTGCACAGCAAAAGAAACCATATACGAGACCAAAAGACAACCCTCAGAGTGGGAGAAAATATTAAATATAAAATATAAATAAAATATAAAATATTAAAATATAAGCTCATGCAGCTTAATAACAAAAAAACAAACAACCCAATCCAAAAATGGGCAGAAGACCTAGACATTTCTCCAAAGAAGATATACAGACTGCCAACAAACACATGAAAGAATGCTCGACATCACTAATCATTAGAGAAATGCAAATCAAAACTACAATGAGATATCATCTCACACCAGTCAGAATGGCCATCATCAAAAAATCTAGAAACAGTAAATGCTGGAGAGGATGTGTAGTAAAGGGAACCCTCTTGCACTGTCGGTGGGAATGTAAATTGATACAGCCACTGTGGAGAACAGTATAGAGGTTCCTTAAAAAACTAAAAATAGAACTACCATATGACCCAGCAGCCCCACTACTGGGCATATACCCTGAGAAAACCATAATTCAAAAAGAGTCATGGGTCTTCCCTGGTGGCGCAGTGGTTGAGAGTTCGCCTGCCGATGCAGGGGACACAGGTTCGTGCACTGGTCCGGGAAGATCCCATATGCCACGGAGCGGCTGGGCCCGTGAGCCATGGCCGCTGAGCCTGTGCTCCACAACGGGAGAGGCCACAATGGTGAGAGGCCCGCGTACAGCAAAAAAAAAAAAAAAAAAAAGTCATGTACCATAATGTTCATTGCAGCTCTGTTTACAATAGCCAGGAGATGGAAACAACCTAAGTGTCCATCATCAGATGAATGGATAAAGAAGATGTGGCACATATATACAATGGAATATTACTCAGCCATAAAAAGAAACGAAATTGAGCTATTTGTAATGAGGTGGATAGACCTAGAGTCTGTCATACAGAGTGAAGTAAGTCAGAAAGAGAGAGACAAATACCGTATGCTAACACATATATATGGAATTTAAGAAAAAAAAATGTCATGAAGAACCTAGGGGTAAAACAGGAATAAAGACACAGACCTACTAGAGAATGTACTTGAGGATATGGGGAGGGGGAAGGGTAAGCTATGACAAAGTGAGAGAGAGGCATGGACATATATACACCACCAAACGTAAGGTAGATAGCTAGTGGGAAGCAACCGCATAGCACAGGGAGATCAGCTCGGTGCTTTGTGACCGCCTAGAGGGGTGGGATAGGGAGGGTGGGAGGGAGGGAGACGCAAGAGGGAAGAGATATGGGAACATATGTGTATATATATAACTGATTCATTTTGTTGTAAAGCAGAAACTAACACACCATTGTAAAGCAATTATACTCCAATAAAGATGTTTAAAAAAAAAAACACAGAAACAGACTCATAGATACAGAGAACAAACAGGTAGTTGATAGAGTGGAGAGGAGTACGGAAAGATGAGAAATGGGTGGGAGGGATTAAGATACAAACTTCAGTTGCAAAATATATGTTACAGGTAAGAAATTAGAGTGTGAGAAATACTGTCAACAGTTACGTAATATCTTTCTACGGTGAATATCATAGCCTGATTTACTGTAGTGATTATTTTGAAGTGTATGGAAGTACTGAATCACTATGTAGTGTGATAGGAGCTAACATAGTGCTGTAGGTCAATTATACTTCAAAAACAAACAAACAAGCTTATAGAAATAGAAATTCAATTTGTGGCCACCAGAAGCGTGGAATGGGGGGAGGGGGAATTGGATGAAGGTGGTCAAAGGGTACAAACTTCCAGTTGTAAGAGAAATAAGTGCTAGGGATGTAATGTACAACATGGTAAAGATAATTAGCACTGCTCTATGTTATCTATGAAAGTCGCTGAGAGTAAATTCAAAGAGTTCTCATCCTAAGGAAAAAAAAATTTTCTGTTCCTTTAATTTTGTATCCATATGCGATGATGGGTGATCACTAAACTTACTGTGGTAAGCGTCTCATGATCTAGGTAAGTCAATCACTATGCTGTCCACCTTAAGCTTATACAGTGCTGCATGTCAATTATATCTCAATAAAACTGGAAGAAACAATGGCAAATGAGTACCTGAAAAAATTTTTATATTGAGTATATGTTTAATGGATCATGTTTTTGATATATTTGATTCAATAAAATATATTACTAAAATTAATTTTAACACTCATTTTGCTTTTTTTAATATGTCTACTAAAAAGCCTTTAATTACATATGTGGCTTGGAGTATATTTCTATTGGATAATTCTGTACTAGACCATAAAGAAAACCTATTAAGAAATTTTTTAAAGCAGTGACCCCACAAGAAACATTCTCTGATTATAATTCAAAATCATTAGAGAAAAATAAGAGAATGATGGCTACAAAACATCTTAACTATATGGGAATTAAGAAACAGCCTTGTTAAAAAAAATAGATAGCCACGGACTCAAAGAGGAAATCAATAATGTAAATTTAAGAGAAAGAAAATGAGAGCAATTTATACCAAAATCTAAGGATTCAAGAAAACGTTTTATGTATGACCTTCAATTCTTCATTATTAAGAAAACATAAAGGAACTTAATGCTTACCTAAGGAAATGAGAAAAACAGCTATAACATAAATCAAGGGATACAAGGATGATAGCATTAATAAAAACAATAAGCTGCGATTAATGAAATAGAAAACAAAAATAGTAAAAAGAATAAGCAAATCCAAAAGTTATTTCTTTGAGAAGACCAATAATATAATTCAACCCATCATAAACTTTAAGAAGAAAAGGAACAAAAATATTAAAACTTTAGACTTTAGTCTTTCATATTTTGAGAAGAATTTCCATAAACATTTAAAGGAGTCACATCTAAGGGTAAACCAAGCCAAATAAATAAGAATGACAAAATCTCAAAGTAAAACAAAAGCTAGTGGAACAAAAAAGATAATGCTGTGCTTACAATGTACAAAACTTGAGAATTTCAGTGTAGATGATCTTTCATGTACCAAATAAACTGGCACAAACATATCTACGTGCCGCCAGATGACATACCTTGGCTTGCTTGGCACCTTTTAAATAATGATAATAGATAACATTTGTGTGCTCTCTGTGACAGTATTAAGGTCAGAATGGTTAGGTCACCCACCCAAGGTCATTCAGCTATAAAATGGTAGTGAGGATTTGAACCAATGCAGTCTACTCTAGAGAATATATTCACACAGAAAAAGTAAAAAGAAAAGAGCGGCAATTGTTTTTTAAAATGCCTCCCTACTTTCCCTTTTTACAAATCTAATATATACATACATATTTTATAACTGGTCAAATGCATTGCATATAGGAAGAAAAAACCAGTAGAATAGATCCTTTATGGTGTGAGCAAAAAAGAAAAATGAAGTTAGAGTCCTGTGCAATAACATATACTACATTAATAAAAAGAGATACAAAAGTAAGAATACAAAAACTATAAGAGATCTAAAGTCACGGAAGTTAATATAAATTCAGTGACTATTACATAAAAGGGCAAAAAGGATGGCTAACTCAGTGGATTAAGGAACAAATCTGGCCCCCAAGAGTCCTATTTCAATTAAACTCAAATATTCAGGTTTAACCTAAGAAGACTCTGAAAGGATGAGGAAAGCAGTAGTTCCTGTCATGGAAACTTGGGGTGGGGTGGCTTGGGCCGGGGTAGGTTTGGTGATGTGGTCAGCCCCTCCTAACAAACCCTTCCTCTTTGAGACTCATTTCTCAGCATCACTGTCCCCACCTTCACTGAGTTTATAGGCTCAGTTTTATCTCCTCTCTAGCCCCTGCCACTATCCTTTGATGCCCTCAGTGTCCCAAGCAGAAGACCTATCTGACATGCCATCAAACTCTGGTTCATCCCCACATTTTACTCCAGACACCAACTCCTGGTCAGAAGACTTCTCATCAGCACAGCTCCATCTCTGAAAAGTTGGACTCAATTATTTCTTTCTCTGATCACAGAGACCCCAACTTCTCTCTCTGGCATTGTCTCACTTCCACTTAATTTTTCGACCTCTCTGAAACTTCTGCTTCCTTTTGGTGTTTAGGTCTCCTGTGACCACACCTCCGTCCATTCCAAGACAAAACCACTAAGAACTATCAGGTCAACCAATGTAATTGGGACTTCCCTGGTGGAGCAGTGGTTAAGAATCCGCCTGCCAGTGCAGGGGACACGGGTTCGAGCCCTGGTCTGGGAAGATCCCATATGCCACGGAGCAACCAAGCCCATGCACCACAACTACTGAGCCTGCGCTCTAGAGCCCGCGAGCCACAACTACTGAGCCCGTGTGCCACAACTACTGAAACCCACGCACCTAGAGCCTGTACTCTGCAACAAGAGAAGCCACCACAATGAGAAGCCCGCGCACCGCAACGAGGAGTAGCCCCCACTTGCCGCAACTAGAGAAAGCCCGTGTGCAGCAACAAAGACCCAATGCAGCCAAAAATAAACAAATTAATTAATTAAGTTAAACAACAACAACAACAACAAACAAAGCCAGGCTTGTAAAAAAAAAGAAGTGTTTAAAAAAAATTTTTAAACAAATGTAATTTGCCAGTTCTTTCATCCTTCTTGAACACCCTCAAGCAAAAACCCCTGATGGATGGATTCACAGCTCAAGTTCTCTGCTCCTACTCAGCTGGAGAAAATTGCACAACTGTTACGAACATGCCTTTACTAAAGGGTGATCATGGTTGAATCACACCATTGCTTGTCAATCCTATTATGGACCCTCACCGCTTCCTCTCATTCCTCTCAAAGACCATCGCAAACCTTTACTGCACTACTGGAGGCACTTTAACAATTTATCTCACCAAAGACTGTTAGAAGGAGAATGAGAGGTGGAAATCTTTTTTTTTTTTGCGGGCCTCTCACTGTTGTGGCCTCTCCCATTGCGGAGCACAGGCTCCGGACGCACAGGCTCAGCGGCCATGGCTCACGGGCCCAGCCGTTCCGCGGCACGTGGGATCTTCCCGGACCGGGGCACGAACCCGCGTCCCCCGCATCGTCAGGCGGACTCTCGATCACTGCGCCACCAGGGAAGCCCGGTGGAAATCTTTAAAAAGATCAGTAGATAAATAAGCACCTGGAAGTAAGTTGTTTTTTAAAACAATAGGCTCCACTTGGAACATTGATTGAATAAAAGCACCAATACAGACCCGAGATAATGGTTTCCTGTTGGCACAGTTGATACCCCCAATGAAGACCATGTTGGGCATGATTGGCCGGGGGTAGTCCATCACAAAGTCTCCTCTGAACAGCCAAATGGATGCAGAGTCAAAAATTTCCACCAGCGACACCTCTCTGTGAAGAAGCTCAGAGGCCATACGTGCATAAGGAGTAAAAGAAAGTTGGCAAATGTACTTGAAGCTCAAAGGGTAGAGCAGGTTCTTGACCCTTTGGAAGAATGTCATGTGGTCTGAATTCATTGTTAGTAAACTAGGAACATACGAAAAAGGCTTTGGGCACGCTGTGCCCTCAGTATCTAAGTTACATGGAATGGAACGCAAAAAAAACACAGCTGGAATCGACAGGTACTTAGCCAGCACCGCTCCGCAGGGGTAAACGGGGTCCGTTAAAACCACATCAAAGGAACTGGCATTCAGGTGCCTGATCAGGTCCCTGTTATACAATAGTTCCTCACAAGACCTTTGAAAGACCAAAGACACATTTTTCAAAGAGGCCATAGTTTCCAAAAACAGTGTTAGAAAATGTATTCTTTCAAAAAACAGATGAGTCTTGCCTGTCACGATGTAATCAAATTCATCCTGGGTGTATGGGACAGCATAGGTTCTCATGGTGAAAAAGTCCTCTGCCTTGATGTGCATATTCACCTCGGGAGAAACGACCACTGCTTTGTGACCTCTGGCATGGAGCTCCCGCACGGCCTCCCGCATGCTGAGCCAGTGGCTGCCCTCCATGGGGACCACCAGCACCTTCCCAGCCTCGGCCCATCGCCCGACGCACAGGCAGAGCAAGAGGCCAGGGAGCAACTGCCAGGGAAGCTGCAGCCCCAGGGACATCTCTGCAGAAGCCCAAAGCAGCTGACTTTCCGTTCAGGCTGTGCCGCCTGCATTTGTTTTCTTTATCTTATCATCAGGCCTCTTAAGCAAAATGGCATGTAATTGGAAGGCAGTGCTCCCTCATTACATTAATCATTACAGAATAAGTCTATCCCTGTGTTTCATAACCTCTGCTTTCACCTAGGGAAAGACCACTCCCCCTTATCTTGGAAAAACTCATCTGACTCTGCTGCTCCCTCTGGGGAGCATTCTAGTTCACTCTCTTGTTTTTCATCCAATGCCCAAAGCAAGGCTGTGCCTGCGCATTCCCTTCGATCACCTCCTATTTCTCTGTTAACCATGTTCTATGGGGCTGTGACTGAGCTCTGCGGGGTCACCTATGCCCTAGTCCCAGCCAGAACCTCTCTGCTGGATGTGACCTTATTTGATAACTCTTTCAACTCTTTCCCCCAATCATGGGTGAACACAGAGCACATCCAGGAAAATATATAACATTGCCAAGACGGCTTTCTCTCAGCGGCGAGGGGATGCCAGCTGTCCGTTTTGTTCCCGTTCCACATGGGGACACCTCTTGCAACGTTCAGGGCAGAGTCTATTCAAGTGGCTGTCAGCTATGGAAATATCTGGAGGGATTCCGGAGGAAGGACAGCAGAAGCGTTGGTTGAGAATTCTGTGTCTACCTCATGGAATAAGGGTTGCCGTTATCTAAGGCGTCAATGGACAAGGCAACCCTTAGCAATGACAGAGTGGAGTCAGAGAGCGCCGTCCCCTGGCCTCAGAGCAGGCTCTCTGAATTCCTCTTCTGATGCTGCGGGCTCCAGTCTTCTGCTACTCTGTTTAGGGACTGGGGTGTACATTAATCTGGGCCTTTGTTACAACTTATAGTTTATGTTCAGATTCTGCTCCAAGGTCATTTACAGTCCTAAGTCCTGATGAGGACACATTCCTCCAGAACAGAGGGGCTCCATAATCTGTGGGACCTTCTGAGGTGGGGCCCATGAGTCCGGCCCTGCTACAGAGACTGATGCCCACATGTGCTCAGCAAGATACGGACATCTCCGTGTCCCGTCCGCCCTGGGGATGGTGCGGGAGGGCTCCTTGGGCTGCCCAGCTCTCTCTCTCTCTCACTGAGCACGCTCTTCTGCACCCATGGCTTCTGCCATAGCGATATCCTGTCCCAGGCCGCAGGACCGGCCAGGCTGAGGCTTCCCTTTCGGAGAAAGTTACCCCCATTAGGGATCCACCACTGAGCAACACGTTGCACACCAAGACGCCTCCTGTGTCATACCAGCTGCCACTGTGCAGGGAGCGTTTGCTTTAACCATCCTTGGAGGCTGTGAGTCCAGGGTCCTGCTTCTCTTATTTCCCCTCCAACAGCAACATCTATGCTCTCTCTTTCTGGATCCTCTTTCCGTCCCAGCCACATAACTGCATGTTTTCCCCAAGGCTCAGTTTCTGTCCTCTACTCCCAGGTTAAATCCCATCGTTTCTGTCCCCCATTCACTTCCACAAACAGCCATGCAGAATTTCTTGAGAGTGTAGGATCAAGGCTGCTCACGTGCTACTTTCAGGGTATAAGGATATGCTAGGGAAGGGAGCATGGCCGCCGGGAGGGTGGGACTTCAAGTCTGTTTTTGCTGCTGCAGCTGCTGTCAGTGTTGTTAGCAAGAGAAGCTGCTGTTTGGGTTTCCAGCCACCAGGGAATCTAGCGACACCCTATCTGGTGGCAGAAGCAGCAAGTTAGGAGAGTTGTATCCCCTTCATTTGCTAAGAACTCAGTAGTCCCTGTTACTGGTCTGGCTCTAACTGCAATGGACACCTGTCAGTGAGTATCCAGGGCAACATTCTGGCTTTCCTCACTGTGATCAGCTGCCGTGCTTTGCCACTCAACCTAATACAGATGCTATAAGCCAAGTAAGGATACACAGTGCACTTCGGGGATTGGAAAGGGTGGTGGTGTTTTCTCCAGTTAGAGATATCAATCTAGACTAGAATAAAATAAATGAAGAGGCATACAACATCCTGCGTGGGAAGATTTAACATTGCAACACTCTTGATTTTGCCCCCATTTAAGCTGTAGATGTAATGGCAGGCCAAGCAAAATCTCCCTGGGATTTGTAATATGACCAAAAATATATATATTTTTAAATTCACCTAGAAGCATTTCTGGCTTCCAGTAGGAGTAGCTCCTATCAGTCCAATGCTCCCACACATAATGATTATAATCCCTTGGGAAATTTTTTTTTTTGCCCCTGCCACACGGCTTGTGGGATTGACTGGGGATCAAACTCTGCCCCAGCAGTGGGAGCTCCAGGTCCTAACCATTGGACCACCAGGGAATTCCCGGGAAATACTTCTTTTTGAAAGGCTATCTGCAGGCACTGGAGAGCAAGCCAAAGCAGTGGAGGTTGAAAGGGATGAAGGAGACAGCAGATGGCATGGGAGCCCCAGGGTGGCCAAGAGCCAGAGGAGAGTTTCCCCGCTCATGATAGCACCCACCTCTCCAACTCTGCCCTTGCCCGATGCACCAGCTCCTACCTCTCAACAGGGAGACTATCCACAACCCACTTGTGCCCATGTGGCCAGAAAGTAGCCAGCACGTCAGTCAGCCCATCACCCCCAGGGAGCCGGCATCACCCTGGGGCAGTGGACTTGACAAGCCCCTAATGTCTCCACCAAGCTGTGGTGTGTTTCCTTGGCAACCCTGCATCATCCTTGGAAGCTGTGCGTCCATGGTCCTGATTCTCTTATTTCCCCTCCAACAGCCACATCTATGCTCTCTTTTTCTGTCCCAGCCACATAACTGCAGGTTTTCCCCCAAGGCTCAGTTTCTGACTTCTACTCCCAGCTTATATCCTATCATATCTGTCAAGCAGATTACCGGGCACTGGTCACCAATCCCAGAGCAGGACACCAACTACATGGAGAATAGCAAAGATCATCACTATGCCAGCCACCAGGAATAGAAGTACAAACACCTCTGCCCACTGCATGTCGGTATCTGAGTCGCCAAGAAGAACACGGTGCAGTCACGCACTGGATGGGACAACACTTTACTTATGCAGAGAAGATACAGAGCAAGTTCAGCTCCAACACTGGGCATCAGTCTGCCATGGCCAGTCCGTCTCCCATGATGCCTGATGCAAGGCAATTTGCCTACATGCATCCCCCCTGTGCCGCAGTGGAAAGACTCCATCCCCTCTCCGAGGAGGACAGATATAACAGGAGAGTTGGCCAAGTGCCATAAGATGCACACACTTCAAACAAAGACAAAAGGGCAGTCACTAAACTGAAACAGGGAAAGACACTCCCGCACAAGGTGATAAGCCCGGCATAGGCTCTTGGTAAGGAAGAGTTCTAAGCCAGGGCCCATTCTTATGCCGCCAAGTGAGGGCCAAAACACTGCGTGCATGAGGCTGCCTTTCCCAACACCAATTTTTATGGCTTTTTGCAAGAGGGCAAGTCATATTTGGTGCTTTGATGGGCCCCACCTGCACAGAGGCATGGACATGGCAGGAAGCATTCCTAACAGTAAGAGGACTGTACACCTTGGCAAACTCACGAAGCATACAAGCGCGGGAAGCAGGAGGCTGAAAACGGAGAGGGCTGTATTCACCTCTAGGGCTGCTGTAACGAAGTGCCCAAAACTGGGTGACTTAGAACAGCAGAAATTTATTGTCTCACATTCTGAGGGCACGGTCCAAATCAAGGTGTCAGCAAGGCCACGCTCCCTCTGAAGGCTCTGAAGGAGAACCTTTCCTCGCCTCTTCCAGCTTCTGGTATTTGCCTGCAACCTTGTCTTCCTTGGCTTATAGGGGCATCACTCTTCCCGTCTTCCCTCGGGTGTCTTTACATTATCTTCCTTCTGTGCATGTCTGTCTCTGTGGCTAAATCTCTTTTCATAAGGACACTGGTCATATGGGATTGGGGTCAACCCAAATGACCTCATTAACCCGACTACCTCTGTAAACACAGTGTCCAAATAAGCTCGTATTCTGAGGTGCTAAGGGTTAGGATTACAACGTATCTTTTTCGAGGGGGCCACAATTTAACCTATAACTGGGGACCACAAGCTGGGGGCTTGAGATTCATCCCGAAGTCCCGGGCAACAACTAAAGTTGTTGTGGCCTGGCCAAGTTTGTGTTTTTTAAAAGTCCCTTTTGCAAAGAAGTAGGGAATAGTTCAGAGGGGTCAACCTGGACCCCAGGTGTCATATTCAGAGGCTGTTTGTGTGAGGTGAGGGGCTGAATCAAGGTTACAGAAGCACTGGAGACAGAACAGATGTGAGAGGCAGTAGAGGAAGCATCTGCTAGGGGGCACTCACAGAGGACAGCGCAGGAAGGACGGGTCCAGAGAAGGCAGGGACAGGGCCGCAGAGGGCATCCCACACTGCCCAGGGGAGGATGGTCTGGATCTGGACGTTGTGCGTAGACTGGGCAATAGAAAGGGGTTCTTAGCTATGGGTGAAATATTTCAGCCCCTGAGCTATTCCCCCAAACCAATTAAAATATCTGTGAGTATTGGGGTGAGGGCAGGAACACACCTGCAGAGGAGTGAGACTGTTCTTGTCCCATTAAAGGGCTCTCTTCCATTCTACATTAATGCAGTGGCATTTTACTTAGACGTTGGTGTCATCTGATCTCTACTTGCACTTCTTGTACTTGGAGCCCCTGGGGAAAGCTGGACCCCTGGGAGGATGGTGGTACCTTCACAGAGATGCAGGCCCTGGGGAGAAGCAGGGCTGTGGGGAGGGAGGAGCCTGTGTTCCTTGTGCCTGTGAAACACCAGGAGGTTATGTCCAAGCGAGTTGGCTTCACGGATCTGGAGCAGAGGAGGGGCCTGGATTGCACAGATGGACTTGGAACCATCAGGATATGGTGGTGATTGAAGCCAGGGGTGTGGGTGAGGTCACCCCAAAAAAGGCCAGAAATAGAAAACGACATCTCTCGAGCCTGACCCCTGAGAGATGGTATTCCCCACTGCCACTCCCATAAACCTAAACAGAGAAACTAAAACTATTTAAACGTTTTGAAGAAAACATAGGACCAAATCTTCATACCTTAGGGTAGGCAAAGATTTCTTAGGACACAAAAAGTACAAACTATTAAAAAATTGATTAGTCGGATTTTATCAAAATTTAAAACGTGTGCTCTTTGAAAGACATTATTTTAAAAATATAATATAAACCACACACCAGGAGAAAACATCAGCAAAACATGTATCTGACAAAGGACTTGTATCCAGAGCATATAAAGAACTCTTACAGCTCAAAAATAAGAAGGCAACTACCCCAATAAAAATGAGCAGAAGATTTGAAGGGACACTTTTCTTTTTAAAGATATGCATGTGATCAGTAAGCACATGAAAAGACGTTCATCAGCAGCAGTCATAAAGAAATGCAAATTAGGGAGTCCCTTGGTGGCCTAGTGGTTAAGATTCGGCGCTTTCACTGCTGTGGCCCAGGTTCAATCCCTGGTCCGGGAACTGAGATACCGCAAGCCACGTGGTGTGACCAAAAAAGAAGGAAGGAAGGAAAGAAAGAAAGAAATGAAAGTCACAATGAAATTCTACTACGCAGCCACAAGAGTGGTTAAGATATAAAAAACTGATAATAGCAAGTGTCAGCAAGAATGCAGAGGTAGGAATGTAAAATAGTACAATTACTTTATTTTTATTTTTTAGTACAATTACTTTAAAAAGCAGTTTGGCTGTTCCTTATAAAGTTTACATACACCTACCATACGACCCAGCAATCCTGCTTCCAAGTATTTACCCAAGAAATACAAAACGATTTACTCACATAAACACATGTAGTCAAATATTCATAGCAGCTTTTTTCCATTCATATTTGTATAATTCCATTCAGATGAAACTCTATTAAAGATTATTCTAATCTCAGTGACAGATACCAGATCAGCGGTTGCCTAAGGTCTAGGGAAAGTGTTGGTTGACTGGGATAGAACACAAGGCCAGTTACTGGAGTGATGGAAGTGTCCCATATCTTGACTGTGGTGACAGTTACATGGGTATATAAAATTATAACTCAGAAATGTACAGTTAAAATGGTGCCTTTTATTATATGTAAATAATACCTCAATAGCATTAATTGTTTTAAAAATAGGATAAATTGAAAAGATACAATGCAATGGCAAAAGAATAAAGCTTTCCAGAACTGATAAAGACCAAAATCTACCATGGAAAGACCTATATATTCTAAGAAACATTAATAGAAAAATACCAGACTTCCCTGGAGGTCCAGTGGTTAAAAGACTGTGCTTCCACTGCAGGGGGCTTGGGTTTGACCCCTGGTCAGGGAAATAAGATCCCACATGCCGCGTGGTGCAGCCAAACAATAATAAATAATAATAATAAAAATTTAAAAAGGAGACGGCTGCCCTTAAAAAAAAAAAGAGAGAGAGAGAAAGAAAAATACCCATAGCTAATAGCATTTCTTTCACTTGCTGGGGAATTTTTTAAATTTCAAGTTTAAATTTAAAAATATCTACGAGTATCACAATAGGGAAAAAAATACCTAAAAGAGAACAAAGATCAAAGACTTCAAATACAAAACGCTTATAAGCCCCAAAATGATTGCCTTAAAAGCTGACAGATCATCCTTTCCTGGGGATATTCCTATTTAGTACCCACCCACATTTTCTTAAAATAAACTCAGATTAGGACACAGAGAAATCTATATGATAATAGATTTATAAGATAAACTAGCAATGAAACACCTGACATCTAAATTGTAAACATCTTTCATTTGTCCAGTGTGGAAAGTCATTAGGAAGTGACTCATCCCAGAGACCTCCCCTGGACTTCAGGTGAGGCTCCACGTGAGCTGCTCTGGGATAGAACATGTGACCTAGGCCTCAACCGATTAGCACATCTCATCCCTTCGGCCACAGTGATTCGTGCAGAGATGGACGTGTCACTTAATGAGACCCAGTGAGGCAGAAGAACTTTACTAGGAATCCTGGGAAAAGGACTCTGGCTAGAGCCCCAGGTGCTTGGGTATCATGACACCCAGAAGGATATCATCAGAAGCAGATACAAGAATTAAAGGTGAAAAATGGGTCCTGGTGTCATCAGTATACCCTGAGATTTTTCCCAGTATTTGAGCCAATAAAATTGCAAGCAACGAAAAGCCTTCCAACAAATTCACTGAGTCAAGAATATGGTGGGGTTACCCGAAGAGCTAATATAATCAGAGGTTGCATCAGTTATATTCATTGAGGGAGGTCAGCTCCAGCTGTCTTCTTCACTGGTCAAACAACTTAATTTTTTTAAAAAAGATAAACAGTTAATGAGGGAAATGCAAATTAAGATAACCTTGAGATATTTTTCACCTATTGGACTGGCAAAAACCTAAAGTCTGAAGATAAGTGTGAGCAAGAAATTGAAGAAAAGGGTATACTTATACATTGCTGGAGGGAGAGTAAATTTTTAATACTTATTGACATTTAAAATTCACCTCGGGCTTCCCTGGTGGCTCAGTGGTTGAGAATCCGCCTGCCAATGCAGGGAACACGGGTTCGATCCCTGATCCCAGAAGATCCCACATGCCGCAGAGCAACTAAGCCTGTGCACCACAACTGCTGGACCTGTGCTCTGGAGCCCGTGAGCCACAACTAGTGAGCCCACGTGCCACAACTACTGAAGGCCATGCGCCTAGAGCCCATGCTCCACAACAAGAGAAGCCACCGCAATAAGAAGCCCACGCACCGTAACGAAGAGTAGCCCTTGCTTGCCACAACTAGAGAAAGCCCGCATGCAGCAACGAAGACCCAACACAGCCAAAAATAAATAAAATAAATTTTTAAAAATAATTAATTAGTTAATTTAATTCACCTCACACCAGTCAGAATGGCCATCATCAAAAAATATACAAACAATAAATGCTGGAGAGGGTGTGGAGAAAAGGGAACCCTCTTGTACTGTTGGTGGGAACGTAAATTGATACAGCCACTATGGAGAATAGTATGGAGGTTGCATAAAAAACTAAAAATAGAGCTACCATATGACCCAGCAATCCCCCTACTGGGCATATACCCTGAGAAAACCATAATTCCAAAAGAGTCATGTACCCCAATATTCATTGCAGCTCTATTTACAATAGCCAGGACATGGAAGCAAACTAAGTGTCCATTGACAGATGAATGGATAAAGAAGATGTGGCACATATATACAATGGAATATTACTCAGCCATAAAAAGGAATGAAATTGAGTTATTTGTAGTGAGGTGGATGGACCTAGAGTCTGTCATACAGAGTGAAGTAAGTCAGAAAGAGAAAAACAAATATGGTAACACATATATATGGAATCTAAAAAAAGGTACTGATGAACCTAGTGGCAGGGCAGGAATAAAGATGCAGACATAGAGAAGGAACTTGAGGACACAGTGGGGGAAGGGGAAGCTGGGATGAAGTGAGAGAGTAGCACTGACATGTATACACTACCAAATGTAAAATGGATGGCTAGCGGGAAGCTGCTGCATAGGACAGCTCGATGCTTTGTGACGACCTAGGGGGTGGGATAGGGAGGGTGGGAGGGAGGCTCCAGAGGGAGGGGATATGGGGATATATGTATACATATAGCTGATTCACTTTGTTAATACAACATTGTAAAGCAATTATACTCCAATAAAGATGTAGAAAAAAAATCTACAAACAATAAATGTTGGAGAGGGTGTGGAGAAAAGGGAACCCTTTCTACACTGTTGGTGGGAATGTAAAGTGGTAACAGCCACTATGGAGAACAGTATAGAGGTTCCTTAAGAAACTAAAAATAGAGCTACCATATGATCCAGCAATCCCACTCTTGGGCATATATCTGAAGAAAACCATAATTTGAAAAGATACATGCACCCCAATGTTCATTGCAGCATTATTTACAATAGCCAGGTCATGGAAGCAACCTAATGTTCACCAACAGAGGAATGGATAAAGAAGGTATGGTACATATGTACAATGGAATATTACTCAGCCATAAAAATAGAACGAAATAATGCCATTTGCAGCAACATGGATGGACCTAGACATTGTCATACTAAGTGAAGTAAGTCAGACAGAGGAGGACAAATATCATATGATATTGCTTATATGTGGAATCTAAAAAAATGGTATAAATGAACTTATTTATAAAACAAAAATAGTCACAGATGTAGAAAACAATCTTATGGTTACCGGGGAGGGAGAAAGGGGGCAGGGATAAATTGGGAGAGTGGGATTGACATATCCACTCCACTGTATATAAAATAGGTAACTAATAAAAACCTACTATATAGCACAGGGGACTCTACCCAAGACTCTGTAATGACCTATATTGGAAAGGAATCTAAAAAAGAGTGGATATATGTATATGTATAACTGATTCATTTTGCTGTACAGCAGAAAGTAACACAACATTGTAAATCAACTACTCCAATAAAATTTTTTTTAAATTGATTATCTGTTCAGTGAAGGACTTTTTTAAATAACAAAAAAAAGCCAACTGCATGTTATTCTGTAGCACCACAAAGCCAACAAATGTCATGTCCACTGAGAGATCAGAGACCAGGAGATGTTAGTCAAGCCCACCCTGGGCAAATTTCACTGCATATAACTTCCGCAAAGGTCACAGGCAGGGTGCTTCCCAAGAGTTTCCAGTCTGCACAGGTAGGCAGTTAGGGGAAAGGTTAGGCCCTTGGCCTCTGAAAGCTCTATGTCTGGACTCATTGTACATGAATGTTCATAGCAGCATTAGTCGTAATAGCTAAAATAGTGAAAACAGCCCAAATGTCCATCAACTGATGAACAGATGAATAGATATGTATACCCATAGAAAGGAATATTATTCAGCCATAAAAAGGAGGGAAATACCAATATGTTCTACAAAACGAATGAACCCTGAAAAGTAAATGAAAGAAGGCAGTCACAAAGAACCATGTATTGTACGATTCCATTCTTCTGAAATACAGAAGAACCTACATACGAACCTTCAAGTTGCGAACTTTCAAAGATGAGAACATGCGTTTGCATGTCCAATCACGTAAGTTAGTTCATGTGTCTGGCGTATGTTGTCACATGCATGTATCCTCTACAAGTGGTTGTGCTTTTGTGTACTTTACTGTACAGTACTGTACAAAGTACAGTAGTACAGTATCTTTATTTCAAACCCAGGATGTGAGTGGGTGAAATTGCATCTGGCCTTCCATCTCCTATTGCTGACGACCCTTCAGCTCTACCATCTCCCACCTCCTCTCCCTCCTCTAGTCAGTAACTCTTCTTGCCTGTTCACTCGATGCCCATCCCTGTATGCCAGCTGTTGTACTGTACTACTGTACTTTCAAGGTACTATATAAGATTAAAATTTTTTTCTTTATTTGTTGTGTTTGTTTTTTATGTATTATTTGTGTGAAAAGTATTATAAACCTATTACAGTACAGTACTATACAGCCGATTGTGTTAGTTGGGTACCCAGGCTAACTATGTTGGACTTATGAACAATTTGGACTTATGAATGCGCTCTCAGAAAGGAGCTCATTTGAATGTAGGGGACTTACTGTATCCAGAACAGAGACAAAAAGTAGATTAACCACAGAGACAAAATCCACAGAGACAAAAAGTAGATTAGTGGTTGCCAGGGGCTGGAGAAGAGGGGGAGTGACTGCCAAGGGACATGGGGTGTCCTTTTGGAGTGAGGAAGTGACCCAGAATGAGACAACGATGATGATTATTCATATCTTCGAATATACTAAAGACCATTGGTTGTATATTTTAAAAGGGTGAATTATGTTGTAATTTTTTTAAAAAAAGAATGCCTGCATTGGAATCCTGCCTTCCCCACTTACCAGAGCTGTGACCATGGGCAACTCACTCAACCTCTCTGTGCCTCAGTTTCATTACCTGCAAAATGGGGCTAATAACAATGTCAACCCATGTTGGCTTTTGTTATATTTAATTTCTAAACTCCCCCTAAGGGGACTCTATCCATCTGAGGGTTAAATAATTCATAGGAGGCTCCCAACAAGAGGAGAATATTGACATCTGATCATGTTGTTTTGAAAAGAGCCTGATCTCATCGTTAGTGTTAATATTGTGAAGGTTGGAAATAATCGTACTGGGAAATACCCAGCACCATGCAGTTATGGCAGTTACAGCTGTCACTGATTCTTTGCCACACACCTGGCCCCCTACATGCATTATCGTTTCTGATCTGGAAAAGAGCTGTGTGTGGTGCTACTATTTTATCCCTATTTAACCTATTTAGAAACAGTGGTTCTTACCCAAGGTGATGTCGCTGCTAAGTGTCAGAGCTGGGGTATTTACTGGCATGAAAAATCTAAAACACTGACTTTCTGGCCCTTTACATAAAGTTTGCCTGATATAACATCTTGAATTTACACAAACAAAATAATATGTTCTCTGCTCCAAAAACACTTAAATTCACTTTTAGCACATGTATGATGATAAGTGCTTAATTATTTTTATTCCAAAAAAATTTCCTCATAAAAATGGGGTGCTTTATACAAGTCTGTACATTCTACAGCCCAACCAATATTCTGATTCTCGTTTTCTTGCATTCAGTCATGCTAAATAAATCCAACATTATCATCTGTGTGTCTGTGTGTATGTGTGTGTGTACCCAGTCTGGGTGAAACTTCCTCAGCTATGTGAGGATCCAGGGGTCCCCAGTGGGCAAGGCAAGGTGAACAGAGGCCCTTATAAAATGCTGTCCTAGCCAGACTTGATTCATGCTCTAAGGAGTAGGAGTTACATAAGCAGAGTGTCCATAACATATATTCACTGAGTACATAATCCATCTGTAACCTCTCCTTAGTTCGAAGGGGAAAGCAAGACCCCCAATATGTGAAAGAATATGACTATATTATAAAACATACTGAGCCTTATAAGAAGCCAGATCAATAGATAAAAATCAATAGTACTTCCCTAATAAAATAATAGGGTGAGATAAGCATTTCATCTGGATTTAGAGACTCTGCATTTGCCAGGAATATTACTCCTGTATTTGAAAATACCTTTTCAATTGCAAGTGATTGAACTCCAATTCAAACTGTCTGGACCAACTATTCAACATTATTCATAAACTATTGAATAATTGTTATTGAACTAATGACTCAATGATGTTTTGAAGGTATATGTTTCAGTGAAACAAAATAAGAGGTATGAATATGGAAGGTTATTATTTGCAGACGATGTTGTATACCTAAAAAAACTTACAAACTACTAAGAGTAATTAGTAGTATGGCTAGATCAAGATCAATGTGCAAAAAGCAAAGCTATACTTTAATTTCCACTTCAAAATAGAAATGAAAATATACTCTGTTCACAATAGTTTCCAAGGTAATAAAATGCCTAGGAATTAATTTTAATAAGAAAAATAAAAGACATACAAAGAAAAATGCAAATTTTCATTGGTAGACTTAAAACAAGATCTGAATAAGTAAAGAGAAGTACTATATTCTGAATAGGAAAAGCATAGCAAAAAGATGTCTCTCATTCTATTTATTGGGTCAACCAACCTTCTGGGACTACTACCCCACCCGTTTACACCCACCTTGCAGCTCTCAATAAATGTGGAACAGCCATTCCCCTATGAGCCGGCACTGTGATTACAGGTTTCCGTAACAAAACAAAAGCATTTTTGGCCCACTTCTTAGCACAAGGCACACCCACCCCCCTCATCCCTGTGCTAGTGATTATCCAGCTATCAGCCTGTTTATCCAGCCGGTCCACTAGCTGTGCGATTAACAGCCAATATTACAGCAGGTCATGTATTAATAAATCTAATCGGAGGACCAATCTTAGCGCTAATAAGCATCAACACCATCACGGCTTTCATTACATTCGTTGTTCTCTCCCTACTCACTATCCTCGAATTTGCTGTTGCTATAATTCCAGCCTATGTATTTACCCTCTTAGTAAGCCTATATCTGCATGACAACACATAATGACCCACCAGACCCACGCGTACCACATAGTAAACCCCAGTCCTTGACCCCTTACAGGAGCCCTTTCAACCCTCCGCATAACGTCGGGCCTAATCACGTGATTCCACTTAACTCAATAATTCTACTAATATTAGGCCTACTAACCAACACTCTAACAATATATCAGTGATGACGAGATGTTATTCGAGAAAGCACCTTCCAGGGCCATCACACACCAATCGTCCAAAAGGGACTTTGATACGGAATAATCTTATTTATCGTCTCAGAAGTCCTCTTTTTTACCGGCTTTTTTTGAGCCTTCTATCACTCAAGCCTCGCCCCTACCCCTAAATTAGGCGGGTGCTGGGCGCCAACAGGCATTCGCCCTCCAAACCCCCTAGAGGTGCCGCTTCTCAACACTTCTGTGCTATTAGCCTCTGGGTGTCTATCACCTGGGCCCACCACAGCCTTATGGAAGGAAATCGCAAGCACAGACTCCGAGCCCTCTTTATTACAATTGCCCTGGGCGTCTATTTCACACCCCTACAAGCTTCAGAGTATTACAAAGCCCCATGTACGATCTCAGATGGGGTATATGGGTCAACTTTCTTCCTGGCCACAGGGTTCCACGGACTGCGCATAATCACTGTGTCCACCTTCCTTATTGTTTGTTTCCTGCACCAATTAAAATTCCACTTCACATCCAACCACCACAGCGGCTTTGAAGCCACTGCTTGATACTGACATTCTGTAGATGTTTTATGACTCTTCCTTTTCGTATCTATCTATCGATGAGGCGCATAATTCTTATAGTATTAATTGGTGCAACTGACTTGTAATCAGTTAGTTTCGGTACACCCCGAAAAAGAATAAAAAACTTAATACTGACCCTATTAACACATACTGCACTGGCTTCATTGCTTGTACTCATCGCCTTCTGACTCCCCCAGCTAAACATGTACGCAGAGAAAACAAGCCCTTATGAATGCGGATTTGACCTTATAGGATCCGCCCGCCTGCCTTTTTCCATAAAATTTTTCCTAGTAGCAATCACATTCCTCCTTTTCCACCTAGAAATTGCCCTCCTACTGCCCCTCCCCTGAGCAACTCAAACAAGTAATCTAAAAGCAATACTCACCATGGTTTTACTTTTAATCTCATTATTGGCAATTAGTCTGGCCTACAGTGAGCTCAAAAAGGACTGGAGTGGACTGAACTAAACTGTATTTAGTTTAAAACAAAACAAATTATTTTGACTCATTAGATTATGACTAAACTCATAATTACCAAGTGTCTTTAGTGTGTATAAATATTATTATAGCTTTCACTATATCCCTTATAGGATTACTAATATATCTAGCCCACCTAGTATCCTCACTACTATGTCTAGAAGGCATAAAATTATCCCTATTCATCCTGGCGACCCTAACAATCCTAAATTCACACTTGACCTCAGCCAGCATAATACCAATCATCCTGCCGGTGTTCGCAGCCTGCGAAGCAGCACGCAGATTACCCTGATTAGTAATAGTATCAAATACCTATGGCACCGATTACGTACGAAACCTTAACCTCCTCCAACGCTAAGATTTATTATCCCCACAATTATACTAATACCCCTAACTTGACTATCAAAAAGCAACACAGTCTGAATTAACTCCACAACCCATAGTCTGCTAATTAGTCTCACAAGCTTACTTCTCCTTAATCAATTCAATGACAATAGCCTTAATTTCTCATTAATATTCTTTTCGGACTCCCTATCCGCACCATTACTGATCCTAACAACGGGGTTCCTTTCCCTAATACTAATAGCTAGTCAATCTCACCTTTCTCAAATGAGTAAAAATATTTTACATCACATTAACAGAACCCTAATGGTTTATTTTTATATTTTGGACTAGATAAAACAATTTTCAATTTTGTGAAGGAGAATAAATTATAAGAATCACTAAGAAAACTTGGAAAAAAAAAGAATAATGAGTATGGGGCATGCCCTACCAGATATTAAAACTTACTACAAAGCTACTATAATCAAAATATGGTTCTGGCACATGAATAGATAAATAAATCAGTGGAGAAAGACTGGAAGTACAAAAGCAGATGCAAATAAATATGGGAATTTAAAATATGATAATGATGCATTTCAATTCAATGAATGGAGGAGGATTTTTTATTAAATGATGTTGGGATAATGGACTACCCATTTAGGAAAAATAATGAAGTTAGATCCTTATACCATGCAAAGTTCTTACTGTAAGAAATAAAACTATTAACATTGGTGGAATTAAAACATTAAGACATAATACAGAAAAAAATGCTTATATATGTCAGACTTGGAAAGATCTAAACAAGCTGAAATCCAGAAACCATTAAAGGAAAAGTCAACCAGTTTGACTACCCAAAAATGAAAGTCCCGTATGAGGAAAGATGAAAGACAGTCCAGGAAAAAAATATTTGCAGCACATATAAAAAACTAAGTATTAATATTGCTAATACTCAAGAGACATAATAATTAGCTATAAAAAGAAAGTTCTATAAAAGTGATTAGAGAATGTGAATACATAACTCACAAAAGAGGAAATACAAATGGCCAGTATATCTAAGAAAACAGGAAACAAAAATTGATGCAGCTATGCAGAATTATTTTGCTAAAAATTTTAAACTTTGACAACTTCTGGAGGTGGAGGGGGTATAGAAAAACAGAGCTCTTGTATACTTTTGACCAAAGTGTCAGGTTGTTCAATATTTTGAAAGCAATTTGTTGAATTCATCAAAATATAGTATGTACATGCTATTTGACCCAGCAACACTACTCCTAAGGACTCTAGCTTACAGAGATAAGAGCATAGAAACATAGAAATATATAAAGGTAAAGAAATGAAGAATGTTAATACAATCTTGCTTATAAAAGAAAAAATGGGAAAAGCTATCAATATCCATCAATATGGGTTAGTTGAATAAAGTATGGTACATCCAAAGTAAAGAATTTTACGCAACCATTAAAAAGAGCGACAGATTTGTATGTACTGACTGTAGATGTCCACAATTTATTGGCAAGTGAAAAAAAGCAAGGTAAAGAACAATATATCCAGTCTGATACTAGATTGGATTTTAATAAGTGGGTGTGAGAATTTACATTAGATGTATGCACTTATATTAAATAATATTAAATAATTTAAGAAAAATTGGAAAAGATACATACAAAATGGCTAAAAGCATTTTCCTATAGCGGGTGGCATTGGATTAACAGAAGGGAAGTTTCATTTCTTACTGTATTTTTCAGTATTTTTCCCAAAACAGGATTTAAAAATGCAGCCTGGAAGTTATATACAATTACATCAATTGTATACACATACATATCAAAGAAGACAGCTTTGTAAAATTTGATGATGCACAATTAAATGAACTGGCACAAAATAGTTTGTTCAACGGAGAGAAATTACAAATGCAAAGGATATAAATGACAAATCACAGTTTAGTAAGGAATCTTTTTTTTTTTAATGTCCAAAGCCTGATTAATTCTTAATATGCTAAAGGAGAAGTAACTTACCTTTGACAACGGCTTTGCCTCAGCGCAATTGATTCCACCGATGAAGACCATGTTGGGCATCACAGGTTTGGGATAGTTCAAAACAAAGTCACGTCGTAACAACCAAATTGATATTTGGCTGAAGAGATCAGATGCCGTGACAGTTGTCTGGAGAATCTCAGAGGCAATTTCTAAAACATTTTTGAAAAAATAGTGGCAAAATAAACGTTCCTCCAAGTGCCGGATATGATTCCACAGTCTCTGTCCGAAAGTCATGACATCAGAGAACCCTGAGAAATCTCTAGGAACGTAAGAAAGAGCGATGGGACACTGAGTGCTTTCTTCAAGATAATGGCAAAAGACTCCCCTGGTGAAGACCACGGATGGGAGTGAAAGATATTTGGCTACAATTAAGCCACACATATCAAAAGGATCTAGAAACACTGCATCAAAAGAACTCTCTTTTAAGTATTTTACTAATTTTGTGTCCTCAAACAAACTCTTACAATGTGAAAAAAGGTAGTCAAAAGCTTTGTTGGACGGATTCAGCAACATATGAAGTAAACTTCGTGGCTGAGTTTTCCAGTGAAAATCGGAGAACTTCTGGAACTCACTATTCAAATTCTCCAGAGTGTAAGACGTGGAATAAGTCTTTACCGTAAGATTGAATGAACTTCCCAGGTACCAATTCACCTCTGGTATGACTAAGACCACCTCATGCCCTTTGTGGGCAAGTTTCTCCACGACCGGACGCATGGTAAACCAGTGGCTCCCATCCATGGGTACTACCAGCAGCTTGCCTGCCTCAGCAAAGCCAGGTGTCAGCAGCAGACACATGCACAGAGGAAGGAAGCCAGTTAAAATCGCCGGAGCCATCTGTTAACTGCAGCCCAGAGCAATCCAGCTGTCTGGATTCTAAGCTCATGTAACAGGAGCGGCATAAGTACAGGCACAAAACCTGCCTCAGGAGAGGGCGTGTATTTAGACATTCATAAAAAAAAAAAAAAATTATACTCATTGCCAATGAATTACTCATAAGGATTATAATGAATGAGAAGCATTTGCTGAAACAGGTAGTAGTATGTTTTCCAGATGAGATAGCTTTTGATCTTTACCATGAGCAGAGACATTGCACTGCAATGCCCTTTTAGAAACAGAATTATTAAGCAATGCTCTTGGAACCTAAGGACTCAGAATGATAAAAAAAGAGGGTAAGTTTCAATAAAGCTGGTAGTTTTGAAATTTGTCCCAAAGGAAGATTTGGATTTTATCTTCCGAGTACCAAAGACTCTTTGCCCAGAAAGTGATTGGCATCCCGGATTCCAAGGAAAGATTTGAAGCACCTTGCCACTGACCTCCTCACTGGCAGTGAACTTGAGGTCGACAAGAGTCTCTGCAATGCTTGATGTTACTGCTTGTCTTATTCCATTTCCAAACCCTCTGAGGCTTCCGAAATGTTGAGATAAGATTGACAACCCCACCTCCCATTCTAGGGACTGATGGAATGTGTTTGTCATCTATTTTAAATTGCTTTCTCTAGATATGTCACATAATAGGGTTACCCGCCCAATGTTTGCGCGAAGCACTCTGCTGGGACTGCTTTCTCTCTTCTCCGGGCTTCCACAGTCCTCTATTTAGACGTCTGCTGTGGGATTGCCCCAATAGGCCTGGTACCCTCCTTCAGGAATCTCTGTATCTGTCTCACACTCTATCAAGATCTGTATCATCTGTATCAGATGGCTCCGTCCAGGACACCCAAACTATAGCTGGTGACACTTGCTTAGTCACCATTTACCTTGGTGACTGGAAAAGTTTCAGATAAATGTCTGAAAAATAAAAATGGTGGTGAGTGGTCTACCTGCAGGTAGGCTTATTTTAGAATAGATATCAATGAAATAGAAAATAGGCAAACAATAGAGATAATCAATGAACCCAAAAGCTCGTTCTTTGAAAAACTGAATTAACTTGATAAAGCTCTAGCCAAACTGATCAGGAAAAAAAAGAAAAAGAGAGAGAGAGAGAGAGAAGAAATGACCAATATCAGCAATGAGAGAAGTGGCATCACTACAGGTTCTACAGATATTAAAAGTATAAGAGAATATCATGAACAAGTTTATGCCAATATATTCTACAACTTAGATGAAATGGACAAATTTCTTAAAAGATGCAAACTACTAGAGTTTAATCAAGAATAAATAAATAAGCTGAATAGAAATAACCTATGTATTTTAAATTAAATTTGCAATGCAAACTTTCCCACAAATAAAACCTCAAACCCAGATAAGTTCACTGATAAATGTACCAAACATTGGAAAAAGAAGTACTACCAATTATCATTCCAGAAAATATTCTGGAATATAGATACAATATACTGCAGTAGAAGCATAGGGAATTTCCTAATTCACTCTGAGACTGTTACCAAGTCCAGGCTCACTCTGCTCGTCACAGGACAGGCCAGTAAATAGGGAGACAAGGTATTCAGGCAAGGAATAGCGACTTTATTCAGAAAGCCAGCAGACCAAGAAGATGACAGACTAGCGTCTCCCCGAAAAATCTTATCGGGGTCTGGATACCAGTTTCTTTTACAGAACAGAGAGGGGGAAGAGTTGAGCAAGTAAAGTAAGAAGGCCATTAATTTCACAAAATATCTCCTGGCTTGGCCAGCATGGGGGAGGGGATGTGTCAATTTCTTCTTTGCTGCAGCCATTCACAGGTGGGCAGGGTCAGATTGTCTCCCTGAGAGCTGAACAAAGGTCCTTCAGTTTAACATTCAGGCAGAGGGGTAGGGTTCCCTGAGGCAGGCCATTGTGTATGATTATAATAATAAAAGTAAATGAAAAGCAAAGGTTCAAGTAGCAAAGGTTAAAGTAAAAGAAACAGATCCAACATGGAGTCGGATTTTGCTCTTCCGTGTTACAGGACCATAGAATTGGTCTATGAGACCAATTACAACATAACAAAACTAAATAAGGAGTTTGGAGCAGAGAAAAGTTTATTGCAAGACCATGAAGGAGATGAGGCGGTTCATGCCCTGAAAAGTCTCAAGCTCCCTGAAGGGCTTTGGCAAAGCATTTTTAAAGGGCAGGTGAGGCGGGGCTGTCACAGGGTACTGTCAGCTTATGCACTATTCTGTGATGGGCTGATGGTGAGGCAGCAGGGCGGTGTCACAGGGGTTAGATTATCAGTCCTTAGGCTCCAGGAGGCCTGGGGGTCTGTGCTCATGGTCAGCAAGTAGTTTTTCCATTTGGTGGGGGGTTTTCACATCTGCAAAACAGCGCAGGAAATTTGCATCAAATACTATTATCTACCCTGGCTTGTTTGTTTGTTCTGGCTCATGAAATTCTTTTGTTTGTCATGGAAATGTAAGAGTGGAATATTAATACATTTCAGTTGAGTTCTGTAATGTCAGGAGTTTTTCAAAAAAATTAGAAGATGGACTGGAGCTTTTTCTTTGTGAATAGAAACTGAAAAAAAAATTACTATCATGTAGGTACTTCAGAGAGGAGCTAAAGCAGAGGATATGGGGGAAGGCATGTTCTGGGAAGGCCCCATAGGGCTCTGCTCGGTTACACTATAGACCAATACCCCTCAAGAACACAGATGCAAAAATTCTAAACAAAAATTTAACAAACCAAATTCAATAATATAACCATATATAGGTACCATGTAATACATAAAAATATAATACGTCATAACCAAGTGAGATTTATTCCAGGAGTGCAAAGGCTGTTTTAACATTAGAAAATCAATCAAGGTAATTCACCATATAAATAAACTAGAAAAGTAAAACCATGTAATTATTTCAATAGGCACTTTGTTTGATAAAAATCCAATATCCATTTCTGATAAAAATTCTCAGCAAACTAGGAGAAGAAGGGAAGTTTCTCAACCTAATAAAGAGCATGGATCAACATGAGAAACCCACAGTTGAGGCTTCCCTGGTGAGAGAAGTTCGCACCCCGCAACGAACAGTAGCCCCCGCTCGCCGCAACTAGCGAAAGCCTGCGTGCAGCAACCAAGACCCAATGCAGCCAAAAATAAATAAATAAATAAATAAATTTAAAAAAACTAGTGTTTGGACCACGGTGGAATTTCTACACTAGATACCAGAGAATCACCAAAGCCTCTTTGGTAGAGAAATGCAAGCTCAGGGTGTGCCTCAGATGGATCTGGTAGTGACATGCGTGATGGGATGGAGAAGGCGGCAGTCCACCTAAAATGTTGTAATTCTAACGTGGGTGAGACTTAATGAGGGTCTGACAGGCAGAGAGGGAGCCATGGAAAGCAGAGAGGGAGCCATGGAAACAGAAGAAGCATTGTCCAGGCGATACTTTGAGTTACAAATGATTGGATTCATGGAGAAAAGATGAAGTTTCAAAGACAGCTCCGAGACTTTGATGCTGCATGAGGGGAAGGATGGTGGTGTTAACAGACCTTTCATTCATTTAACACATATTTATTAAGATCCTGTAATGAGCCAGGCACTGTTGAGATGGTCGGGATACAGCTGGGTACAAGGGTGAGCCTGCGTCCCCAGAAGCCAACCTTCCAGTGCTAATTCTTGGCCAGGGAATGGAACTTTGAGGAATATCCACTGTTAGGAAGAGGGGAATGAAGCACAGCGGGCGAAGAAGCAGTCAAAAGGCAGAAAGAGAAGCAAAAGGAGAGAGTGCCTTGGCGCCAGGGACGAGAATCATGAAGAGGAGGCTGCCAAGGGGGCAAGGTGGCCGACGGAAGACTGATAAGAACTGAGAAGATGCGATTCCCGCTGTGGTTTCCTGGTCTAGACCTTCAACCTTCCAGCTGGTCCCCTGCCTCCAGTTCTTTCCCTACCGACACTTCCTGAACATTTGCAGCCACAGGAATGTCGCTATGTTCCAAATACAAATCCCTTAGGCTGGCATTCACTTTGACTCCTGCCTTGTGGCTTCGTCTATCACTATTGCTGGTCTCAATCTCTCAGATCTTTAGCTGAAGTCAAAATGATTATCTTCCCGTCGCCCTCATTCGACAGGAGAGACGGCCAGAAGAGCCTATATAGGCTATTGAAAGTGTCCACCAAAGGTGCTCAAGAGGGCAAGAGAGGAGATTTTGAAGTATTTTTGGCGTACTCTTGTGTATGAGAGTTGGCGCAGACAAAGTAAACACCGAGGATGTTATAAAGGATCAGAGTTACTTGGAACATTTTTCACTCGAGATACACCTGTAAAATGTCTCTGTAAGTGCACGGCACTCTTGAAGCCCTACACAAATGTTTCCAAGGTTTAAGTAACTTGGCATTAGCCGGGCCAAATGACAAGCGATCTTTGTACTCTCTACTGCAACTAACATGAGTTGCGAACAGAAATAAAAATAAACTTTAAGGGCTTCCCTGGTGGCGCAGTGGTTGAGAATACGAGACACGGGTTCGCGCCCTGGTCTGGGAGGATCCCACATGCCGCGGAGCGACTGGGCCCGTGAGCCACACTTACTGAGCCTGCGCGTCTGGAGCCTGTGCTCCGCAACGAGAGAGACGGTGATAGTGAGAGGCCCGCGCATCGCGATGAAGAGTGGCCCCCGCTTGCCACAACTAGAGAAGGCCCTCGCACAGAAAGGAAGACCCAACACAGCCATAAATAAATCAAAACTGTCAACAAGTAAAAATAAATAAACACTATAAAAAAAATAAACTTTAAAAAGTGAACGAATGAGTGGTCGGCTCACCGAGCGGACTCGCGAACCCGCCAGCAGACAAGGAAGCGAGCACTGTCCACCCAACACGACTCCCGCATTCTCAGGCCCAAAGAACTACATTGCCCATAAAGCCCCGCGCCGCGGGCCGGCGCTACCCCGCCGGGCATCCTGGGAGACGTAGTCCGTGCGTTCCATAAATCGCTCACGCGCGGTGCCGCGGGATGGCTGCTGACGTCAATATGGCTGCTGACGTCAATATGGCGGTCCCCGGTAGCGGCGCGTTCTTTCGCTTCGAGTTTTGGCCGGGGCGGGGGTCTGGGCTTTAGGCAGTAAGTGGGGCCTGCGACCGGGGATTTCGGGAGGGATGAGAGGGGCCGAGGCGAGAGGCTGCCCGGGCCGGCCCCGGGTTGCGGCGTCCTCCTGGTGTGGGGCTGCGGTCCCCCGCCTCGGGGACCTCTGCCTCCTCGCGCCCCTGGGCCCGGTGGCTTGGAGGGCTTGAGGGCCTAGTCTGAACGTGGAGCGGAGGAGACCGGAATCTAGACCACGCGTGCGAGGCCACACTTTCAAGTTCCATTTTTTGTGCTTTTCTTCTGAGGAACGGGTTGAAAAGGCAAATAATTGCGTTTCAGCGTTTCCTATCCCTTAGGAACTGTGCTAGGCGCTTGGCCTTTCTCGTCTCCAGGTGACCCTCCTCCACACTCGATATGAGACCTTGAGCGGATACTTTAGACCCCAGGAGCTAATGTTGGGATCACCGGATGGATACATGTTGTAAAGCCCTCGAGGCTCCATTATTTAAATGGCAGTGTTTTTTCCCCAGTGAATCTCCACCCGGCTGTCCGGCTTCGGGGCCATGTACTAAACTACTATAAAGATTAATTTGTTCCGTTTAACTTATTTAAGTGTCATGATCTGGTGCAAGGAGTTTGAGAAGCAGAGATTTTAGGAAGTGATTCATGGTCCCTAGGCCATTGTCAACGCTCAGAATCTAGCTTTGGCTCTACCTCCTCAGCAGATTAGGTGTATTGATGGGTTTTCTTTCTTTTTTCACTAGTGATACCAATATGCCTTTTTAAAAACAGCTGTCATTTATTGTGGGCTAAACCCTGTACCCTAAATGCCTTTCTTTCATTATGTTATTTGATTGTTTAAATGACCCTGCGTGACAGTTGGTATCGCATTTTACTTATAAGAACGTGGGTTAAGTAACCTGCCCACGGTCGCACAGGTAGTGTGGAGCAGGGATGAAAAAATTCAGGTCTTGCTGCCTCCAAAGCCCGAACTACTGTCTGTACTTTCTAAAGAGTGACTTAAAATGGAGACTCCCAAGTATAAAAGGGAGATGTGGGGAAGTTTTGTTTTAAAAATAAAAACGTTTATATAACATGTTATATATTTTTAAGGGTAGTGTTTAGTTTCACAATGTTTGGTGACCTGTTTGAAGAGGATTATTCCAGTGTGTCAAATGATCATTATGGAAAAGGGAAGAAATTAAAGACCAAAGCTTTGGAGCCACCTGCGCCTAGAGAATTCACCAATTTAAGTGGAATCAGAAATCAGGGTGGAACCTGTTACCTCAATTCCCTCCTTCAGACTCTTCATTTCACACCTGAATTCAGAGGTATGCTATGTTACATGCACTTGGCTGGTAATACGTATCCTCGTATCCACTTGTAATTAGTTATGCAGAATCACAAGTGTATTCGACAGTGTGTGTTAATTGTTGCTAATGAGGGACACAAATTGGTAATTCTGCAGAGGAATGTGAAGCTTAAATTATGAATATTTTCTGTGTGATCACAATGATGTTCAGTAACAAGATAAAAAAAATAAGGCAATGTATTTCTTTTCTAATTCCTATCATTTAAAGTACAACATAGACAATTTTGTCATGAGTGCCAGCCTTCATTATTGTACACCATTTGTATTTTTGAGTTTCTCAAAGTAATAAACACGTAAACCAGAGTTACTCAGTACAGTTATATGCTTCCTTTTGGAGTGGGGAGGGGTTGTCACATTATTCATACAGTCCACAATCGTTTATCTGAAGTTCTGAAATCTGGAAAACTCTGACAGCCTGACCTAATAATCTGAACTTGTTTGGCCTGAGAGCCTGACCTGCTGTGAGACTGTTTATAGTCTTAATTATCTCACTTGGGTGAGCAGTCATACATTTGTCACAGGAATATTAAGTCCTTGACTAATAGATATTGTTTGTCCCAGACTCTGCTGGGGATGTAATGTTAACATATTGGACCCTTTCTTCATATTACCTTTCTAAAATCTGGAAATTCTGAATTCCAGAGATCCAAGGTGTTAGATAAGGGACTGTGTATAAGGAACAGAAACCCACTCAAAGTAGCTCAATTAAAAGGGAGGTTTACTGTAAGAATATAGGGGAATCTCCTAGAAACCGCCTACAGGAAGCCACCCTGACCTCCTTGGACCCTTGATTTCTTGACCCTATTTTTCTCTACATGTTTGTCCCATTCCTCCTCTGCAAACTAGCTTCCTCCACAAGGGTCTTAGTCTCTGTGTTCCCTTGATTTCAGTGTGAAGATTCCTCTGCCTTCACATGGCCCTGATTGGGGGCCCCCAGCTACGAAGCTCCATGACTGTAGCTCAGCTCCCCACTATGTCTCCATATTCTGAGGACAGACAACCTGGCTCATCCTGTATCCAGTATCTCATCCCCCTTCCCACCACTACCAAATTTAGCAAAGTTTTGTGACATTTTCTGTTGCTTCTAAGCTTACAGAGACTTCCTGCCTCCAGAGATTTAGTGTATAATTACCGTTATCCCCTTCCCAGGGCCATTCTAATGGGTCGAAGTGCATGTGGATTTGAGTGTTGCCTCTTGTCTGTGACTCCATCCACTCCATAAAAATATCCCCCCAGTGCCTTCAGTAGTTCCACCGTTAGAAATTTGGAGCATGAATAAGCGGGTTCCTAGGGAGGTTAAGTTTTTCCCAAGTTTTAGTATAATTGAAGTTCAAGGGCAACTTAAAGTAGAAAAGTAGCCTTAAGAAGAGGGTGAGGAAGGCGACTGTTGGGGACGGCAGGCAGGTCAGGAGAGCGCCGCTAAGAAGAAAGGGCTCAGAGCCCCGGGCCCCCGGGCAAAGTGGGTGGCCGGCCAAGCCCATGGGCTGACACCTTAGTGTGACTCGCACACTCCTAGTAAGGCGTAGCGCAGATCCTGAAGCTTATTGAAGAAGGCGTACACTTTGGAAAGGGTAAGGACTGGCGGAGAACTGAGGGGAAATTTTGGGAACTTTTTGGAATCATGTTTTAAGGAATAGGACTAGATTCGGTTCCACTGTACTCCCAGATCAGTGCAGCTGGGAGGAGTGGGAGACGATTGCGGAAGTCTTTGTATGGTTTTTGTGCTTTAGCCTTTACGTTTGTAACCTGCATGTAGTGTTTTTCCCAGTTCCTGCCGGGAGCTCAGGAGGAATATTACATAACAGTAATCACTAAGGCAGCAGTGGTTTTCAGTGCAAGGCAACACCCGTCCCATCCCTCCTCTCCCCGGAGTATATCAGAGTCTCCTAGTAGGTGTTCCTATCTGTTTGAATACAGACTTCCCAAAAGATTCAGATACGCCCCACTGGGTGGCGTACCCAGACATTGAATTATAAACAAATTCCGGAGACCGGCACTGGGTTGCCAACGTCTTTTTCCAGGTAAGGTCACCACCATCTGTTATTACCCTCAATGCAGAAAAGATATTTTCATACCAAAATGGGAAGGGCGTTATCTCAGAGTTAAAGGTGCTCCTTCTTGTGAAAGAATGGTTGGAAGTCTCACGTGTGGCTTGTGAACAAACACACGTGACACTATTCTATATTGTGTATTTCCTAGTGTTCCTCATGTGGCTTTTGGGACCCACTGCCGTAGGCAATAGGAAACCACCAAAGATTTCTGATGTTATGGTTTTTATATGTATAATTTTCCTTTTACAGCTCTCCCTTATTGAAACCTTAGCTTCCCACTTTCTAATAGGGTCAGTGGTTAAAAATAACATTACCAGAAAGCAAGATGGGTAGGCTGAGGGTGTAAATATTGTCAAGTCATATTTCTGAATCTTTAACTGATTTCTACTTACTGGTGGCCTTGGCTTTCTAAAACAATTTTCAAAAATGAGATAATGTCATTTACATCTGTGATTCTACTTTTTTGTTTAGAAGCTTTATTTTCTCTTGGCCCGGAAGAGCTTGGTTCGTTAGAGGATAAGGATAAACCTGACGCAAAGGTATTAAAATCTTTGATTCACAGGGGTTTTTTGGAGTACTGAGGAAATGTTTTAAGGAAAGAATTAAGTTGCTTATTCGTAGGAATCAATAATTTTATTAATTACCAAATATGATCTTTATTTTCAGAAAGTGTCTTGGCCTGTACCTTACTGTTAAGGGAACTGCCCTTCCAACAGAGAATTACTTATGCAGATGCAATGCTGCTGCTGCTTTTTAGACATACCTCTCTCTGCATTAAGGAGATACTCACGAGTTGTCCGCACTATCGCGCCAGAAAGTCCGCTTAATGCACTTACTTGTAGCAACAACAAAAAATAAGGGGCCAGTCTTCTTTCAGTTTGGTATTCTGGAAGTAAACTGAGTGAGGGATTGGTTTACTGTAAGTGCGTATCTAATCACGTTTCTCCCTTGCTTAAACATCATTCAGAACTTTATCACCCTCAGACTAAAATCTGTACTTTTTTTTTTTTTTTGGCCATGCCGTGCGGCGTGCAGGATCTCAGTTCCCCGACTAGGGGTCAAACTCACGCCCCCCAGCAGTGGAAGCGCTGAGTCTTAACCACAGGACCTCCAGGAAAGTCCCATAAAATCTGTACTTCTTTTTTTTAATACATTTTTTAATACATTTATTTATTTACTTTTGGCTACGTTGGGTCTTTGTTGCTGCACGCGGGCTTTCTCTAGTTGCGACGAGCGGGGGCTGCTCCTTGTTGCGGTGCGCAGGCTTCTCATTGTGGCTTCTCTTGTTGTAGAGCACAGGCTCTAGGTGTGCGGGCTTCAGTAGTTGTGGCTCGTGGGCTCAGTAGTTGTGGCTCACAGGCTCTAGAGCACAGGCTCAGTAGTTGTGGCGCACGGGCTTAGCTGCTCCACAGCATGTGGGATCTTCCCGGACCAGGGATCGAACCCGTGTCCCCTGCACTGGCAGGCAGATTCTCAACCACTGTGCCACCAGGGAAACCCTGTACTTTTTTTTTTTTAATAAATTTATTTATTCATTTATTTATTTTTGGCTGCCTTGGGTCTTTGTTGCTGAGCACAGGCTTCTCATTGTGGTGGCTTCTCTTGTTGCAGAGCACAGACTCTAGGCACGTGGGCTTCAGTAGTTGTGGCACATGGGCTCAGTAGGTGTGGCTCGTGGGCTCTAGAGCGCTGGCTCAGCAGTTGTGGTGCATGGCTTAGTTGCTCTGCGGCATGGGAGATCCTCCCGGACCAGGGCTTGAACCCGTGTCCCCTGCATTGGCAGGCAGATTCTTTTTTTTTTAATAAATTTATTTATTTATTTATGTATGTCTGAGTTGGGTCTTTGTTGCTGCGTGCAGGGTTTATCTCTAGTTGCTGCGAGTGGGGGCTACTCTTTGTTGCAGTGCGAAGGCTTTTCATTGCGGTGGCTGCTCTTGTTGCGGAGCATGGGCTCTAGGCGTGTAGGTGTGCCAGCTTCAGTAGTTGCAGCACACAGGTTCAGTAGTTGTGGCTCATGGTCTCTAGAGTGCAGGCTCAGTAGTTGTGGTGCACGGGCTTAGCTGCTATGCGGCATGTGGGATCTTCCCAGACCAGGGCTTGAACCCGTGTCCCCTGAATTGGCAGGCAGATTCTTAACCACTGCGCCACCAGGGAAGTCCAGCCCTGTACTTCTTAATAAGAGTCTTTCATGATCCAGCCCAGCGCTTCTCAAACTCCCTGTGTGGCAAAGAGCCCGTTATTTTTATGCACAGTCTGTTGCAGATCAGACTTTCATTGGATATAATAAAAATGCTGTGGCAATGCAAAATTGCCATAAAGTTTTCTAAAGGCTTGTTCTTACTTTAGATATTTAAGTCCAGTCTTCAGATCAGGCTCCAGGCAGCCTTCTCAGGGCCCTGGCCCACAGCACACAGGCAGGAATGGGCGTGGCGCCAGCAGGAAGAAAGCAATGGAGGGTGCAGCCAGCCCTGTGAGATACTTGTGACTGGAAAATTCCTCATAGGGAGTATGTCTGTAACTGAGGTATTTTGGAGAAAGGATGAACTATTAGAGACTTGAATTACTGTCATTCTCTAATTAATTGGGTGGTTTATTAGGGCCTGTTTGGGTTTTAATACTGATCTGTTATGTCAATATAGCTAAGAATTGTATTGAATTAAAATTTTCAAAGAAAAATGAATCTTCATTCACCCTTCACAATATTTATAAATTTTCTCCTGAGTGAATTAAATGAACTAGGAGGTAGGAGAAAATTAGTATGCAGTTCTTTTAAAAAGGCCCAGCCAACATTTAAAAGATATTTAGAAATGCATTTTTTTCTCATTCAGGTCCGAATCATACCTTTGCAGTTACAGCGGTTGTTTGCACAGCTTCTGCTCTTAGACCAGGAAGCTGCGTCCACCACAGACCTCACTGACAGCTTTGGGTGGACCAGTGATGAGGTACGAAGGTCAGCTTCTCCAGGGAAAAGTTACCAGCAGTAAAGACTGAACGCTGGCTTCATAATGTTATCTAACTTCTCCTTTAATTTTGTCTTACGGTCTCAAGATATTGTTTAAATATTTACTTCTAATATTAGATAATTACAAACCAGTAAAACATTTTTAGACACTTGGCTGTATCCAGGATTTTATGAATGAGCGTGATTTGGGGTTGGGGGAAGAGGGTTGAAGATACAGGGAGAAGAAGTATAAGAGCTGGTTTTTATAATTTCTACCATTTGTGTAGTCTAGTTGAGATATACCACCTGTTACATTAATGGAAATTGCCATTTTTATAGCAAACTGCTTATCAACTAAAAAAGCTGACTGGCAGTAGTTGTCTGCCTTTTTGGCGTGCTTGTGTGCTTGAATCTTGGTGTTCCAATTTGAACATTTGCTTCAAGCAAAACAGTGAAACCATTCTCGGCAGGTCTTTTCATTTTCACTGTCCTGCCTGTCTCCTGACTGTCTTCATTTGCTTCCTGTATCCTACTGTGTGTGGACTTCCTCTTTTTTTGTTTCAGTTCCTAAAAAGTATTTCACTATATACAAACACTAAACATTTGTCAGCACTAAGATGTGTGTTGTCGATATTGATGAGCTGTTAGCTGTATAAAATCAAAACTAGGTCTGCGGTTTTTTATGGAATAGATGTATTCTTTTATGGAATAGATGCAGAGATGAAGGTATGGGAGACTGTCACAGAATTTAAAGAGACAGTGATCAGAATAAGGGTATGTTGCCTTCAAACATAAACTATAAACTCTTGTCTTTTAACCAGAAACACTCATTAACTAGATGATGCCATGTGGTTAGAGAGGTGGGGCTTGGGCTTGACAGTACAATGGGGTGTAATACATTCCCTAAAGAGTGTGTGTTGAGTTTCTGGTGTAGGGCAGGTGCTTAGGGCTAATTCCCTTTTTCTTTCCTTGTTTTAAAAAAACCTGCTTTACTGAGATATAATTCTTATGCCCTAAGCTTCCCTCTTTTAAAGGGTACAATTCAGTGGGTTTTTTTAGTATATTCACAGAGTTGTACAAGCATCACTACAGTCAATTTTAGAACATTTTCACCACCCCAAAAAGAAGCCCCATACCTATTACCAGTCACCCACGCCCTGCATGCCCTTTCCCGAGTCCCTGGCCACCACTAATCTCTCTCTCTGTGGATTTGCCTATTCTGGACACTGCACAAAAATGGTATTGTGTAATATGTGGACTTTTGTAACTAGCTTCTTTCACTTAAAGTAATGTTTTCAAAGTTCATTCATGTCGTAGTATGTATCAGCACTTCATTCCTTTTTATTGCCAGATAGTCTTCTGTTGGATGGGTATGCCACGGTGGTTTGTGTTTCTTTTTAACCTAGTCATCAGTTGATGGATTTCCCTTTGTTTTTGATAATGAGCTTCCTCTCAATTGCTGGCTTCATACTTCTTAGAAAACTGAAAACTTTATTGATTGATTGATTGATTTCTAAATAAAATCATGTAGTAAACCCTCTAGGACTGGACCTGCAGTGGTAGAGAGGGTCTCTGAGGCACCTTTGCCGAATTTAGGATTGTTCAGAAACAGATCTTGAAACTTCCACAAGTTTTCTGTCCCATCAGAACCAGTGGTATTGGAGAAATTTATATCATCTAGTGTCTTGTGTGTTAAAGACTAAGAAAAAGATCCCGAGTCCCACATGTTACTCCAGCTTCCATCTACTTTATCAGCTTCTCTTCACAAGACACTTATCTTCAAAGTCATCGTCCCTCACTGCCTCTACTTCTGTGCCTTCCATTTGCTCTCTGCCCGCTTCCTACCTGCTTGTCCAAGTCCCTCCTGGCACCCTCATGCCAGGTCCAGGAGACACTGCTCGTCTCTCCACAGCCCTCAGTAGTAGCGCCCACCACCCCTCCGCTGTTCCCGTGACCTCGCTCTCCTGGTTCTCCCCTTCCCGGCTCTTCCTCGGGTTCCTGTGCTGGTTCTTTCTTGTTTTCTCCACTTCTAAGTGTTGGTGTGCCCCTTGGCTTTGGGTTTATAAGTGGTTCTTTGGGAGTAGTTCAGCCTATTCACATACAGTTGCATGATTCATAGATTGAAGCAGGTTCCGTCAGAATTTTTCTCAGTAGCACTGTGTTAGTCTTCCTTTAGTTGGTCTATATATCAAAGCAGTAAATTCTAGTTCTTTTCAAATGCTGATAATTCAGAGTGTTTATCAGTCCCTCTGAGCTGAGATTCTGCTGTGCACACACTGTCGGCTCTTAGAGACTGCTCTGTGCCTGTGTGTTCCTTCCTCCCCGCTCCCCTCTGTGGCACGGCCATGCGTATGGTGTCGCACAAAATAAATGCACTTCCCTGTTTTCAAGTGAATTGAGTTATATGTACACACTGAACACCGTCTGTTTATATTTTCATTTTGTAGTAAAAGTAAAAATAGGTGGTGATCTCTTACCCTGCTCTCAGCTTGTTTAGCATAGTCATCCTTACCTTTGATGGAGGCTTACCTTTGGATTTCTAGATAAGTCTTGTGTTTTTAAACTAATATCACTTTACAAATCTGTTTTTAAAAATCTGAAGCACAAAATTACATTTAAAAGTTACCTGTTTTATAGGAAATGAGGCAACATGATGTACAGGAACTGAATCGAATTCTCTTTAGTGCTTTGGAAACTTCTTTAGTTGGGACCTCCGGCCATGACCTCATCAATCGTCTATATCACGGAACCATTGTTAACCAGATTGTTTGTAAAGAATGTAAGAATGTCAGTGAAAAGCAGGTGAATATGCAAGAGTATTTTAGTAATAAGTTAAATCATAAATTATAATTCATGCAATTAAATCTGATCTATAGCACATGAGGATTAATGTGTTTATTACTAGAAATAACTTTATCAGTTTTTTTCTTGTACTCTAGCTACACCCAGATTATAAGTTTATAATCCAGATTTTTCCATGTAAACTGAAAGAAGTAGATATCTTAAGATGTAGCTTTAATCTTTTATTTAGTACTCTAATATTTAGAAAGTAGATTTGGGGGGTGTTTACAAGTAGGGACCAGTGACCTTATGAGAAAAGCCAATATCATCATGGTTGGTGGTTGGAATATTATAAAGAAAGTTACTTAGAGAAGTAATAAAAGTGGAGAATACTGAGGAATGTTTAAATTGACAAATCTGTAATTAAATATTGGATTTAGTTTATTGATACTCCTCAGAAAGTTCATTTGTATGTGTGTGCTTAGGTTTAAATATTATTTATATAAAGCTATTATAATCCTGTTTAAACTAGTGTAACCTTCCATTCTTTGTCATAACAGAGATTGCCTATTTCATCTAATTGGAAATTTGCTCATATAAATATAATAATCACTACTTGCACTACAAATCTTATATAGCAAATGATTTCATCACCGAACAGTTGTCCTTTAATAAAAATATTATTTTATGGCAAGAGTTATAGAAAGTTTCTGTATTTGACTATATGAGTAAAATAATTAAATGCCATTTTCTAAATGTTGCATTAATTGCTGTTTTAGAATATATATGTATATATATATTTCTATTTTTTATGAAAGTGTTGGGCATAAAAAAGACTTTTTGGCCCTTATTGCCTGTGCTAATAGAAGGTTTGGCCAGCCTGGTTTGGAAATATTAAGATGTTGTATGTCTTTGGATTACTGTATGATTGACCAGTATAATGTAATGATTCACAAAGTCATTTCAAAACATAACATATATGAAGGCATGTTATAAACTACAGACATTAACTTTTCACATATTTATATTATAGATCATATATGAATGTTATTGCTTTAGGTTTCCACCTTGAACTAATTAATTAGTGCTATTATTTTATAATCCCCATAATCCCTTAAGGTAATGCTGTTGCTCAGACATGCACACAAAATTATAAATGTGCTTTATTTAAACTTGTCAAATTGTAACTGTTTATTACTAGAAATATAATTCAAATGTACTTCTAGTAGAATTGGTAGACTCGCATTTTGCAAAATGCACTCTTAATTTTCGTAAAAATACCTTTGTATCCTGGCTCAAAATAATTTTTTTCTTAAACCAGCCCTAGCAGAAGGGGAGGAAGAAGAGTTTACATTAGAGAGTCCAACCCTGGCCTTGCCATGCCAGCCTAGAGACTAAGACAGCACTAATAACCCTGTACATATACTCTTCTCAATTCGTGTTTTAAATGGTTTGTCTTATTTCCTGATAAAATAGGTTTCGTTGTATCTATAGTGAACTCGTAAACTGGTTCCTGATATATTTTAAGCTAAGTTATAGTTTGGTTTAGAAAGAATAATTTATTGTTATGAATTTCACAGTATCTAATCAGGAGATCTATACCTTCATATATAGAAAAAATATATGTGTTTTAGAAAAAAAAAATCTGTTTCTTCCCAGTGTATGTATGAATTGGTGATGTGTTTGTGAGCCTCTGTGGAATTGTTTTTTCAATGTTATATTCATGTGTATTTCAGGAAGACTTCTTAGATCTCACAGTAGCGGTCAGAAATGTATCAGGTTTGGAAGATGCACTCTGGAACATGTATGTGGAAGAGGAAGTTTTTGACTACGACAACTTGTACCACTGTGGGACTTGTGACAGGCTGGTGAAAGCAGCAAAGGTAAAGATAGATCCCTGCCTTTTCTAAGGGTGCCTGCGCAGTGTTTGGTAGCAGGAGGGTCCGTCGAGGGAAGTCAACTTGTAGGAAGTGTCTTGAAGATATACATGAAGCTCTTAATTAGTACTAAGGATTGAAAAGACATTTATATTATATGTGTGTGTCTGTGTGTGTGTGTGTGTATGTATTTTAATTTTTTACAGTAAAGAATTTTTTTTAAGCTTTCAACCCAGCAGTTCTCTCAGCTTCTTTTTCTCACAGGAAAAAATTATCTGTACCTCAGTGTTTCTTAAATAAACCTTTTTTTTTTGCAAGTTACCATTATGAAGAAGGCAATATATTTTTATTTCTGCCAGCCAGGAAGCTTGTTGAGCTTTCCTTTTCTTGATCTACCACTGCACAAATGGCTTTCTTTATTTTCACATTTGCAGTTATTTTACTGTATTGATGTGTGTATATTTCCTCCCTGACTAGCAAACCCAATATGGCCTTTCCTCCTCCCCCAGCTGGAAGTACGTATCTTGTTAATTACAGGGCTTGACAGAGCGTGCCAGGGTTTCTCTTTGTACAACAGAGCAAAATACAGGAAAAAAGCAGGACAAAATTTAAGCAAGTGATTTCTTTTGCAACATGGCATCAACTCAGCTGCTGTTATTATCTGCAGTAGGAACTCTTTCACTGCTGGCAGATGATACGACAGGCTGTTCATTAGCGTGATAACCTTGAACTCAATTGAACCAGTGGTTATTGAGCCCTGACTTAAAGAAATACCACTAAAGATGTATCTTTGCAGTTACTCTGTTAAGACAAAGTGTTAGCACTATTCCTAGAGCTGACGATATTGAATTTTCCAACAAAGAAAATGAGGGTTGATTTAGATAGCACACAACATTGATTTGGATCCTGGAGATCATAGGTGAAAATGTAATTGAAAACAGTAAACCCCATGCCTGTAGCTTTCACAGTAGGATTTGAAACCAGGGTGAATTTTATATTGTTTAATGTTTATTTCCATCTAGCCTTTGCCCCTTTATGAAAACGAAAGAAAGGTTTATTTTTTGCTTATTTATTTTGTATTTCCTCTTTAGTGTTACAACTACAACCTAATAAAATAAATATAAAATTCAGAGGATGAAGCATCTTGGAAAGACACTTAAACACATTCTTAGTTTTTGGTTGACCTTAATTTGCACATTAGTAAAATAAGAACCTTTTGTTAAACAAAAGCAATTCTTGTATGCACCTTTTCTGTCATTGGTTTAATTCTTTTTCAGTGGAAATGTTTTGATCTTGATACTTTAAAAATTGCCTTCTAGTTGCGTTAGATTTATTGCATTCTAAGGTTAGGCTTGGTTGCATTACCTAAATTAATGCAGATCATCTTGTTCTGAGCAGTCTTTCTTTCCTCAGCCACATTATAGTTGATTTACTCACTTTTTTTAGATTTTTTTTTTTTTTGAGCTAGTTTGAAAATCTGCCATGTTGTTAGGTTGCTGTATATTCATCTAACTTTTCTTTTCACCCACTAGGTTTGTAGAATTGTTTAAAATATATTTTTAGGAATGTTAGATGTTTATGATTATGGATAATTTTAAATATGGGGAAGGATTCTTTTTGCCTCCTCACATGCCTTTAGTGCAAGGGGCTTGGGAAAAGCTGATGCCTTTTAAATAAAAAGTAGCTCAGTTTAGTGTTTTGTTTTAAAGCAAGGCATTAAAACAAAAAATATCTTATTATCTGCTTTGAAGAACTGTAAAACCCGTCAATGGATCTCGACATTTGAAGAGCTACAGTCCTTTTGAAAGTCTATGAAAGCTGTGTCTCTTCTCCCCAGAAAAATACATATACACATACAATTTTCATATAATTTCAACAGTTCAGATCCATTGAAACGCGTCCCCAGGTCACAGGTTAAGAGCTCCGGTTCTTCAGTAAATAAGAACTGTGTGTTTGCTAGGTAAAGTAGACACAGCGACCTAGGGGGAAAGTGAAAGGTGAAAAGGCCAGGGCTCGGGCAGGAAAGAAGCACTATTAGAGGGGCTTCCCTGGTGGCGCAGTGGTTAAGAATCCACCTGACAACGCAGGGGACACGGGTTCGAGCCCTGGGCCGGGAAGATTCCACATGCCGTGGAACAGCTAAGCCCGTGCAGCACAACTACTGAGCCTGTGCTCTAGAGCCTGCGAGCCACAACTACTGAGCCCATGTGCCACAACTACTGAAGCCGGTGCTCCTAGAGCCCGTGCTCCGCAGCAAGAGAAGCCACTGCAGTGAGAAGCCCGTGCACCGCAACGAAGAGTAGCCCCCACTTGCTGCAACTAGAGAAAGCCCACGTGCAGCATCGAAGACCCAATACAGCCAAAAGTAAATAAATTAATTAATTAAATTAAAGAAAAAAAGAAGCAGCACTGTTTGGACTTCCCTGGTGGCACAGTGGTTGAGAATCCGCCTGCAAATGCAGGGGACACGGGTTCAAGCCCTGGTCCAGGAAGATCCCACATGCCGTGGAGCAACTAAGCCTGTGCGCCACAACTACTGAGCCTGCGCTCTAGAGCCCGCGTGCCACAACTACTGAAGCCCGTGTGCCTAGAGCCCAAGCTCTGCAACAAGAGGAGCCACTGCAATCATAAGCCCACGCTCCACAACGAAGAGTAGCCCCCACTCATCGCAACTAGAGAAAGCCTGCGTGCAGCAACGAAGACCCAACAACGAAGACCCAATGCAGCCAAAAATAAATAAACTAATTAATTAATTAATTATTTTTTAAAAAAGGCACTGTTAAAGGGGGAGCACCCTCATCAGATAGCTTTGTTAGGATAGTGACATTAAAATATACAAATGGGTTGTGAATATTTAGTTGTAGGTATAAGTGAGTGATGTCACCTTTAGCCCCATAAAAATAGATGAGTTTATATGAAGAGCTATATTGAGTCCATGGTGATTAGTTTATGTGACTTAAGGACATATTTCTCTTAAAACTGTGTCATAGGTCACTTTTTTATATCTTAAGAAACATTATGTATTCTTCTATATGATTCAGCTTTTAAAAACTAAAAATTTTTTCTTTTGACAGTCGGCCAAATTGCGTAAGCTGCCTCCCTTTCTTACTTTTTCATTATTAAGATTTAATTTTGATTTTGTGAAGTGTGAACGATACAAGGAAACAAGCTGTTATACGTTCCCTCTCCGGATCAATCTCAAGCCATTTTGTGAACAGGTTTGAACTATTTTGTATTGAAATTCTTTCTTTTACCCTCTCAAGATTGAATCTTTTATTGACCTGATTTACAGTTGGCTTAGTGCAGAATCTCTCAGCCTTGGCACTGTTAACATTTAGAGTTGGATAATCCTCTGTTGTGGTGGGATGTGCCCTGTATTGTAGGATATTAAGCAGCATCCCTGGCCTCTACCTACTAGATGACGGTAGCATCTCCCGCTTCTGCCCCCAGTAGTCACAAAAATGTCTTCAGACTTTGCCAAATGTCCGTGTCTCCAGCGGGGAGGGAAGGTGGGTAAAATTGCTCCCGGCTGAGAACCACTAGTTTATTACAGTTCTTTTGAATTTCCAAAGTATGGATTTGTTCCCAGTTCTTTTTACTAAACTCTCCTTGAAAAAACTTTGAAATGAAAATTTAAGAACAGAATTAGAAATGACCCTGCGTTAGGAACAATTATCATTCAGTAGTACATTCCTGTTTGGATTTAGTTTACTTTAGATGCAAGAATGAATTGCGCATCTAGAAAGTAAACAAATTGGATGTCACTAGTAGAATTTGTAGAATTTGTAATCCTTAAGACATGGGAAAGAAAAAGTTTTAAAAGCAAATTAATGACATAATCTACTTACTTTATAAGCTATTTAGAAATATTTTCTATGTAACTGTATACATGCCAAGATCAGAGTGATGAGACTGAGGCATTTCTTACTACAGATCATTCTTTATATGTTTAAGTCCAGAACATTTGTTAGCCAGCTGTTGAATTTCTATGTATAAAAGTAATCTCTTTTCTAAATGGTCTAAAGTTCAGGTGGGGCTTTCTCTACTTCAAGCCTAGTTACTGAGCTTTTTGGTTTCGTTATTATATTAATCTCCATTCAGAGCTTCTAATGTGTCGGCCCTGAGCCTGTTACTGGCGCGTGTAGAATAAACAGGTTTTCCAGAGTGCTTCCGCTCCTATTTGCTGCCTGGAAAAAACTTTCTTTCCAGAATAATTGAGTTAACTCTCTTTTTTTCTTCCCATTTTTATTGAGGAATTATTGACATACATCACTGTGTAAGTTTAAGGTATGAAGAATGAGGGCTTGGTTTACATATATTATGAAACGATTACCACAATAAGTTTAGTTAACATCCATCATCTCACAGAAAAATTTTTGTCCTTTTATAAAAAGTAGTTTGTCATGGGAGTTCCCTGGTGACCTAGTGGTTAGGATTCCTGGCTTTCACTGCCATGACCCGGGTTCAATCCCTGGTTGGGGAACTGAGATTCTGCAAGCTGTGTGGTGCAGCCAAAAAAAAAAAAATAGTAGTTTGTCACATGATTTTGACATATGTTGAAATAACAAAACTGAAAAAAGCAAAACAACACTTATCTAAGCAATTCACAATAATTTTACTTTCTGATTTCTGTATTAATGAAAAAATTACCATTTTGCATCTTTGTTTACATCTCTCTTGTGTTTTCCCTAAGCCAGACATTTAAAAAATGCTGCTTACTTAAAAAGTGCAATTTAAGCAAATAAGTTCTTAAATAATTGGCACTCCCTCAAGTAGCATCCATATGCCAAGTATCCCTTAACCTAGAGAAGGTTTTTTTAATGCCAGTGTAGGTGTCCATAACTACAGAGCACGCTACTTGTAGAAAAGATTGATCATAGAATTGATAAATCAAGGAAGAACCTGTTCATTCCACTAAACTGCCTCTAAAGGAAACCAGCTAGTATTCATAACTGCTAAACTCCTGTTATATGCAGAGGACTGAAGTGTCAGGAGGGGTGATAGATAGTAGATACAACTCTGACTTAGAGGTGCATGACACTCTAGTTAAAATGTAGGACGAATTCAACTGCTAAAGAGCACATTTATAAAGCAGCATAATAGTTTAATACAGGATGGTTTTTTCTTGCTAAAACTCTGATAGGGTACTGTGTGTTTTGTTATCACATGGGGTTACACGATTTTAGCCAAAGTACATAAAAATAACATCTTGTTTGGATATATATATATATATATATATATATATATATATTTTTTTTTTAATATTTATTTGGCTACGTCGGTTCTTAGTTGCAGCTTGAGGGATCTTTTGTTGCGGTGTGCGGGCTTCTCTCTAGTTGTGGCGCACGGGCTTAGTTGCCCCGTGGCATGTGGGATCTTAGTTCCCCATCCAGGGATCGAACCTGCTTCTCCTGCATTGGAAGGTGGATTCTTAACCATTGGACCACCAGGGAAGTCCCTGGATATATGTTTTTATGTTTAACTCAGAGGCAGAATTTGGCATAATGTGATTGGTATTAGATCAACGATAGATAATTTTCAGTCTAAGAATTACGAATTTCAAATTTTAAAGCCGATTATTCAAATTTATCTTAATTTACCCTAAATAACAATAATAGTGAAGTTTCTTACTAACTTTAATAGTTGACATTTTTTTTCCCCCTTTGGTTATGTATCTTCTTATTTTATGTAAACTGTATCAATGTTTGTGCTCTTTCTTGTAGAGTGAATTAGATGACTTGGAATATATGTATGACCTCTTCTCAGTTATTATACACAAAGGTGGTTGCTACGGAGGCCATTATCATGTGTATATTAAAGATGTAGATCATTTGGGAAACTGGCAGTTTCAAGTAAGTATAGAAATTAGATTAAAAGTATCTTTGCAACTTTTTCCTTTTCTAGTCCCATTATCTTGGTGAGGCTAATCTTTTGCCATTTATTATATATTCACTCTGTAGAAAACTTATAGGCACCGAAAGTTAATACAGATAGATGTTTAAATTTTTTATTTCTAAATAATTTCACACTTACAGAAAAATAACCAGCATAGTACAAACACCTCCTGTATACTCTTCACCTAGGTTCTCCAGTTGTTAACCATCTTGCCACATTTGTGCAGGCACATCCTCTGTATACAGACGCATGCACACACACACAGTTAACATTATCATTATCAGTGCTGACCACTAGAAATAAAGTTGAAGCCATTAGACCTCTTTACCCCTAAGTAACTCAGTGTTTATCTCCTGAGAACCAGGACATTCTCTTACATAAGCATAGGTCAAAATCAGGAACTTTAACACTGATATAATATTATTTATTATCTAATATATGTTTTATATTCAGATTTCACAGCGGCCTCGTCCAAATCCTTTAGAGCATTTTCTGCCCCACTCTAGTATCAAGCCCAGGATCGTGCATTAGGTTTAGTTAGCATATGTCTTAAGTCTCCTTTAATCAGTAACCATTCCTCAGCTTTTCTTTCTTTCATGGCACCAACCAAAGATTTTCCTCCTATATTGTCTTCTAAAACTCTTATAGTTTTGCCTTTTACAGTTGAAACTTCAGTCTTCCTGGAATGCTTTGCTGTGAATGTTGTGATGTTGTTTTTCCATCTGGGTACCCAGTTGCCCATTACCATTTATTGAATGATCCATTCTTTCCCCACCAATTTACAATGCCAGTTCTGTTATATCAATTGTTTTCTTACATTTGAGTCTATTTTGGGGCTCTGTATTCTGTTTTTGTTGTTGTTGTTATTGTTCTTTTTTTCTATTCCTAGGCAAATACCACATTGTTAATTTCTGTAGCTTTATACTGTGTTATGATAACTGGTAGGGCAAGTCTCCCTATGTGTTATTATTCTTCAGGAGTGTTTTGCCTGTCTTGGATTTTAATGCTTTTCTGAACATTTCTAGAATCACCTTGTCAATTTTCTCACACATACACACACATAAAAGTAGTGGCATTTTGTATCTACATGTGTAAACAAGATACATCTTTTTGGTTTTTAGAGCTTCTTTAATGTCTTCTGAAAAAGTTTCATAATTTTCTCTAGAAGAGAAAGCACTAATTGGGAATCCACTTCCAGTTATTTGCAGTGGGAAAAATTATAATCTATTACACACCAGCACCAAACTCTCAACCAGTTTTCTAAAATGTAACTAAAACACTGGTAAATTCCAACCCATCATGTTAGGATGCAGAATGCTTAAAACCTATCTTCAAGAGTGTCAAACCGGGGCTTCCCTGGTGGCGCAGTGGTTGAGAGTCTGCCTGCCGATGCAAGGGACACGGGTTCGTGCCCCGGTCCGGGAAGATCCCACATGCCGCGGAGCGGCTGGGCCCGTGAGCCATGGCCGCTGAGCCTGTGCGTCCGGAGCCTGTGCTCCGCAACGGGAGAGGCCACAGCAGTGAGAGGCCCGCATACCGCAAAAAAAAAAAAAAAAAAAAAAAAAAAAAGAGTGTCAAACAGTTAATATTATTGTGAATGAAAAATTGCTCCACATGTAATAACATGGCTTCTCTGAGTGCCAGCAGTATTGAAGGTGCTGTGTTGCCTTTGTTGACATTCACTTTGCCTTTCAGAACATCTACCTGTGTTTCTGATGCTCTATCAGTTGTACTTAGAATGCACTGAGAGATAACGTATGTTTTGTAAAGTTTGGGTATTTAAAATCTAACTGTTCTAGTGGGAAAATGTTGATCAGGGAGGTGTTCTGTGGGGCTATGTCTATACTGTATTTTTTGGACTATTTGTGGCTGGTGTATTGAAGTACAGTTATCTTTAGTACATTGATTTTATAATCAACCATCTTGCTAAACCCTCTTATGTTGTAGACATTTTTGGAAAAAGACAGTTTTGTTTCACTCTTTGTGGTCCTTAACCTTCCATTTCTTTTATTTCTAGAACTGGGTTTATCCAGTTCTGGGTTGAGGAAGCCATAGAAGCATCTCTCAAATGCTTGTGCCATATTTGCCAAGCTACTAGCTTGTCTGGGCACATTCCAGGCAGATGGAGTGAAGCACTTCTTATCCTCCTCTCGTCTAACTCTGCTCTCCATGTTTCCATCCTTCGTTGCTGATTCTTATTACCTTGTTGCCTTCCTTCACTCTGCTGTCTTACAGTCGCAGGGTCCTGTAGTAGTGAACCTTACCCTCTAGGGCACCCCCAGCCCTTTCAAACAATTATTTTAACTTTATTTCATTCTCTCTAAAAGATGAAGTTGAAGCCTTTTATTAGATTCTCATAGAAACTTGCGAACAGGTCTAATAAATAGTTATGATGTTGTTCGTTTATTTTTTTCTCTTTGCCTTTTCCACTGTAGTTCTTGGTTTTTTCCTTCCATTTATGCTTCCATTTGTGGTAGCCTTTTCTTCTGATGTTGCCCTGTCTCTCTCCAGCCTTAGAAAGTGCCCCTGCGCTCCATGTCAGTTTGGCTTCCGCCTCGGGAGTGTGTCTCTGCTTTCCTCCATGCTGGCTGCAGACATTTCTTCAATTTTGCTCAGCCATTGTCAGATTTCAGGCACTTCTCTAGCTAGTGGGATTTATCCTCAGTATTTTGAGGCATAAAATATTTATTTACAGTTTCCTATTTAAGTTTATCATTGACGTCATGCACAGAGGTAGCTTCACACTGTGTGGTGAGGTAGCGTGGCTCAAAAGTAATGATTCTTTTCTTTGTGTCTTCCTTTTGATTTGTGCTTCCTTGAACTTCTCTGCAATTTTGTGTTCATTTCTTTGGAAATGGTCAGCAGCCAAGCTCTTCTCCCGGTTCCATTATGTAACTCGAGAGGGCAGGCAGGCATTCTTTCATTTGGTTTTGCCCTCTGCACTGCTTCTCTGGTCTTGAAGCTCTGGTACTTTAGCAAGGTCTTCCTTGGGGCTTAAAGAACAATCAGAAGATTGCTTTCTGTTTGTGCTTGTGTATTTCCTTATTCATGGCCTCTACGAAGCATCCTTTTTTTTTTTTTTTTAATTCTGCTCTTTAAGAATCACGAGCTTTGTGGTGTTCACATAATGATGAGTGCTTTAAGAATTTCAACTTCAGTAGGTACACCTGATGGACACCGCTTGTCTCTCTACTACCATTATCCTGAGAGATCTCTTATACCTAGAGACAAAGGATTCCAGATACACTAAACATAGACAGGTATTGTTTTCTCTGCTTATAGTTTAGCAATTTCTTCTTCCCTTTCAAGGAGCTGTCTGCAAGGAACAAGTTTCATGACCAACCCCACATAATGTTCCCTGGGTGAAAGCCAACATCTCAGTCTCTCTCAACCTAAGTAGAAGATGATCTCTTGCCTCTTGCCTGGAGGTCATTAACTATTCAAAATGTGGCTCTCGATCTGCTGTAAAGAGGAGCCTGACCTGTGCCTTCCAAAGTGGGGTCTTTTGCTTCACTGATGGTTGACATCACTTCAAGCATCATCTTGCACATTTGAGGATGTGGGACAAAGAAGTTTTACAACAGCTCCCAGTAGGCAGCCCTGGGACTGGTGCCTCCTGGACCAGCCTGTCCCCACAAGGCCAAGGTTGGACACCGGCAGAGTGCAGGAGGACTAGGCCCAGCCCATGTGCCACCTAGGGCGTGTCACACCCTAGGCAATGCCGGCCTGCGTCTCCCCTCCTACCATTTTTATTTTTTATTATTTTTTTTTTCGCGGTATGCAGACCTCTCACTGCTGTGGCCTTTCCTGTTGCGGAGCACAGGCTCCGGACCCACAGGCTCAGTGGCCATGGCTCACGGGCCCAGCCGCTCCGCGGCATGTGGAATCTTCCCAGACCGGGGCACGAACCCGTGTCCCTTGCATCGGCAGGCGGACTCTCAACCACTACGCCACCAGGGAAGCCCTCTCCTACCATTTTTAAATCTCTTGTTCCTTAGCTATAAATGTCTTTAAACATATTAAACATACTGTTTTATTCTCTGATAATTGCAGTATCTGAAGACTTTGTGGGTCTTTGGATATCTGCTGATTCTGTTTCCTTATGATTTTGCTATTTTAGACTGTGATCTTGGTTGGCTGGTTGGTTTTGTAAGAACACGGTGTAGGAGTAATTTGAAGCCTGAGTTAAAAGTACCTTCTTCCACGAAAGATGTGTATTTGTCTCTACCACATGCCTGGGGTCACCTCCAACCTTTAATACCTTTAAAATAAGATCTAGACTTGGTGGTTCTAGAGCCATACAACTGATGTGAATTTGGGCCACAACCCACATGAAGACCTACTTGTGATTACAGATTATTAGAGGAAATGTTTTTCCACCTTCATCTAGTATCAAGGTCAAAACAAGCAAGTTTCTCATTGTCCTTTGTTGTGGGGTGGATTTTTTGGTAGGTCATGCTTATATTGATAGCATAGTCCTTTCAGGTCTCTAGCTTTCTGCTGGAATCTATCTTTGTGGTATAATAAAAAATATATACTTGGTCCTTGTCCCAGGTCCCTGGCACAGAGCTCCTTGAAATTTCCTGAGTGATTAGGCATGTCTTTTCTTGTTCATAAGGAACCCCTTTCAACCATACCTGAGTTTATGCTAATCAGGTTACCTGCGGGGTGAGGGCTGGTCAGCAGAGAAACCAACCACATGATTAGAGGGTTGGAACTTTCAGACCCACCCCCTCACCCAGGGAGGCACAGGGGCTGGAGATTGAGTTTGGTCACCGAGGGCCAATGATTTAATCAATCATGCCTGCATAATGAAACTTTGATTAACACTCTGAAAGAAGAGGACTAAGGGAGTTTCCAGGTTGGTGAATACATCCATGTGCAGGGAGGGTGGCCACCCCAACTCCACGCGGACAGAGGTTTCTGCCCTCGGGACCCTCCCCAGCCTTGCCCTGTGTACCTTCATCTGGGTGTTCGTTTGTATCCTTTGTAATAAACTCTAGTCCTGAGTATAAGTTCCTGAGTTCTATGAGCTGTTCCAGGAAGTTATCAGACATGAAGTGGAGCTTGTAGAATTTGTGATCAGCCAGGCCGAAGTGCAGGTAGCCTGGGAACCCCATTTGCAGCTGGTGTCTGAAGTGGGGGCAGCCTCGCGGCACTTAGCAACATTAGTGTCAGAATTGAATTAACGGACAGCCAGGTGGTGTCAAAGAATTGGAGAGCTGGTTGTTTAGAAAACCAGCCATTCAACTCCCCACTTTGGGTAGGTCCTTACGCTTTGTCTCCCAGACCCTGTCCTGTGTGAGCATCAAGGTGGAAGCTGTGTGTCAGCAACGTTGAGCGGCTGGAGACCTCAACTCTGGATTTCTTCCCTTGGATCCTCATGTCACTTGTTCTCTGAGGATTTTTCCAATGTTCTCTTGCTAGTTCGGCATGTGTTTAAAAAGAGATTTTCTTTTGTTGTGTGTTTTACTTTATCCAGCATTTTTAGTAATTTTACAGCAGGATGGTTGTATTTCATCTGCCGTATTCTTCTATATTTCTTTATTAGTTTTGTCTTATGTTAACTGTTTAGGTCTATTTGTGTTTATGATTTTAAGCCAGTTTAAAATACCTTTGCAAGATGTCATGTATGAAATAATAAAAATACCTTATCGGGAATTTTGACATGTTTCCAAGTAACTTCATAAGATGGGGTGCAAACTTGGGTGATCAGAAAATAGGAGGGAGGGACTTCCCTGGTGGTGGAGCGGTTTAGAATCTGCCTGCCAATGCAGGGGACACGGGTTCGAGCCGTGGTCCAGGAAGATCCCACATGCCACGGAGCAACTAAGCCCATGTGCCACAACTTCTGAGCCCGCGTGCCACAGCTACTGAAGCCCGTGCGCCTAGAGCCCGTGCTCCACAATAAGAGAAGCCACCTCAGTGAGAAGCCCGCACACCACAACGAAGAGTAGCCCCTGCTCGCCGCAACTAGAGAAAGCCCGCACGCAGCAACGAAGACCCAACGCAGCCAAAAATAAAGAAAGAAAGAAAGAAAGAAAATAGGAGGGAATGTTTAAGCTGAGCTTGCAGAGGTTGGTAGGATTTTGTTAGGCCAACATAAGTGAGTGAGAATAAATTGGGTGGAGACCAGAAAATATTTTGAACTGAATGATAATGAAAACACAACATATCAAAATTGTAGGATGCAGCTAAAGTAGTGCTTAGTGGGAAGATGCTGGAACCCGCTGTGTGTATTGTGCTAGAAGCTTTCCTTATCTCACAATCCCAATTTACAGATAACGCCAGAGAGATTCGGTAATTTGTCCAGGATTATTCAACCAGTTGACATTTAAAACCAGGCTGCCTGATTCCAAAGCATATACAAATTATTATGATGTTTTTATCATCATTTCTCCATCTTGAAACCTCTGTGGCACGAACACTCCTATTTCGTTAACTGCTTTTTAAGGGATTAGTGATAGAAACTTTTTTTTTTTTACTTTTATTTGCATTTTTTTTGGCGGCATTTATTCCTGGGCCATAAGTTTTTGTTTCTTCAGTTTCTTCTGGTATATCTATTTCTTCTGGACAACCTCCTCTTCTGGTTTAGGAACAATCTGTTCTTTTTCAGTAAGGATCATCTCAGTGTGGCAGGGAGAGCTCATGTATGGGTTGATCCGACCATGAGCTCTGTAAGTCCTGCGCGGCATCTTGTGGGCTTTGTTCACCTGGATGTGCTCAGTGACCAGAGAATCTACATCTAAGCCCTTAAGTTCAGCGTTACTCTCTGCATTTTTGAGCATGTGCAGTAGAAATTCAACACTCTTTTTGGGCCACCGACCCTGCATCCAGCCCCACTGTTTGACCTGGGCACACCTACCAACTCCACCATTGTAATGACAGAATGGCACACACTGCTTCTTTAAAGTGACATCCTTCACATACTTGGTGGCTTTTCGGATGTGCATATCCTTAACGGCCTGGGCAGTTTCATGAGTGTTCTTAAAGTGAACACGAAGATTTGAATCTCTTGCATGATTTTGTGGGGTTTTCTGGGTCAGGTGAATAGTGAACCATTTTTAGAGGTCACCTCAGGCCGCTTACCAGAAAAGAGAAACTTTTTTATTGTTTTCTTTCTTAGGAGGACAAAAGTAATCCAGATGTGAATTTGGAAGATCTTCAAAATGAAGAGATTGATGATCCATTGATGATTCTAAAAGCAGTCTTACTACAGGTAGAGAGAGAGTGTGTATGTTTATATTTGTGTATGTATATGAGATGTATGATTCAGTTGGCAGAAGTGATATTGTTACTGTTCATAGTCTTTTTCTTTTGGGAAATTCTCTATTTAAAAAAAATTTTTTATTGGAGACTTTCTGGTTGTGAAAGGAATACATATGAATAGTAGAAAATTTGAGGGGAAAAAATTAGAAAGTATATAAAGAAACAAAGTTTAAATAAACCAAATGTCCGGTCATTGTTAACACTTTGATATATATTCTTTGCATTCTGTTTCCTTTGTGTTTATATACATATTTTGGGATTGGGTTACAAGTTTTTTGTGATATTATTATTGTTATTTTAAATTGAATTGGGATTTACTTTACATACGGTTTTGGAATTCACTGTTTTCCCATATTATCCTTTTAATGTCTGTAGGATCTGAAGTTATGTCCCCTTTTTCATTCCCAGTATTGATAATACCTCACGTATGTGACTTTTAATGTTTGCTTTGTACCCTGTTGTAAGGATGGTAGTCTCATTTCATTTATTCATTCGTTCTTAATAAACAGTTTTTATCTCAATTTCTTACTAGGGACCTCGGTTGAGTATTGGTCTATGGCCACTATATCAGTCTACTAGGGCTGCCATAACAAAATCCCACAGACTGGGTGTCTAACGTAACAGAAATTTATTTTCTCATAGTGCTGGAGGCTGGAAGTCCAGATCAAGGTGTCAGCAGGTTTCTTCTGAGGCCTCTCTCCTTGGCTTGCGGATGGCTGCCGCCTTGCTGCTTTCTCACATGGTCTTTTCTATGTGCATGCGCATCCCTGTGTCTTTGTGTGTCCAGATTTCCTCTTCTTATAAGGACACCAGTCAGATTGGATAAAGGCCCACCCTAAAGGCCTTATTTTAACTTAATCACTTCTTTAAAGGCCCTGTCCAAATATAGTCACAGTTGAAATTTTGAGGGTTAGGAATTCAGCATATGAATTCTGATAGTAGAGGGACACATTTCAGCCCATAATAGTCACTTCTTACCCCCTTTTAGAACTTGGTTATACTTCAGAACATTCAGAAGAGACAGTCTTTTTGCACTAAAGTATTTCTTCTAAAAATCCCACATAATATCAGGATTTACCAAACCTTGGAATACTCTTTGGATATTGCTCTTGAAATGTTTAGACTTTGCCGCATGGAAAGTGGCAGAATTCAAGTTTTCTAAACTTAGGCTTAATCTAATTTTTTAAAAAACTTTTTATTTTGAAACAATTATGGTTAATCCACTTACATGTTTGCTGTTACAGGCACATTTATTAATCCTGTTGGGTCCCTTGAACTCATAAGTGTTGAGGTTATATCTTATCAGATTTTCTTAAATGACTTTCTTTTCTCTCATAAGGAGGAGAGTAATCTAATTCCTGTTGATCAGCTGGGCCAGAAACTCTTGAAAAAGATAGGAATATCTTGGAATAAGAAGTACAGAAAACAGTATGGACCACTGCGAAAGGTAATACATGACATCCTTGTAAGAAGTCCTATTCCCAGGAAATTTTATTATGATTTTGGCAACATGAATTTCTTTGGGGAAGGAAATTTCAATTAGATGGAAATACAATTAGTATTTTGTTTAATGATTAGAATTCAGTTAATTATTAAGCAATTTATAGAATCAAGAAGTAAGCAAAAAAAGAATAGAGGAGGAGCTTTTAATCACAACAGCAAAAAATGTCACAAAGTTCATATCCTAAAGCTTATCATCTTATTTATAGAAACGTCTTCAGGTATTCACCCAAATTTCACTTTTATCTTTCTTTGACACACAGTTCTCCTAAACTTGGCAATCTGGCTTCCTAGGCTGTAAGGTTAGGTTTAAAAACTGGTACTGCCAGACTTGGGAGACAAAAACTTGACTAAAAACAAGCAAAGCAACAGAACAATTAGTCAATATTTTGGAGCTATTTCTTGTAGAAGCAAAGAGTGTACATAATATAGTCTGTGTTTAAGTTCACCTTTTAATTAGACCACAGTTCATAAATTAATGACCATGAGTTCATAAACAGTCTTAGGTTTTCATTTAAAACGATTGGATCAGTGTTTCAATATTTTACTGTTAAGTATGTTATCAGCTGTGCAGGGACTTTTTTGTCTTGTTTTGTTTTTAAATAAAAATATCCTTCATAAATTTGAGGAAGTTAGCTTGTACTTATAGTTGACTGATAGTCTTATGTCTTTTTTCTTTGAGGTTAATTTGTGCTTTTATTTGCCAATATAACTTAACTACAATGGCTTGCAAACTTTTTTGACCTAAAAAATGCATCTTACATCACAATCCAACCAACACACACGTATATAACTTGTATACATATGTGTATAACTGAAATGAGTTTTGCCAAAAATACCTATCCTAACACTGAATGTTCTTTTTTTTAAGACTTCTTTTTGAGTAGTTTTAGGTTTACAACAAAATTAACAAGAAGGTACAGAAATTTCCCATATACCCCCTTCCCACGTACATGCGCAGGTGTTATCAGTATCACTCATCAGGGTGGTGTGTTTCTTTTTTTTACCCTAAACCAAGGATGAACTACATTGACACATCATAATTGCCAAAGTCCACAGTTCACCTAAGGTTCATTCTAATGGAGTAGATAGTATGGTACATTCTGTAGGTTTGGACAAAAGTATACTGACATATATCCATTGTTATAATGTCATACAGAGTATTTTCTCTGCACTAAAAAACTGTACTCTGTGTATTCATCACCCCTCTCCCCCAAACTCCTGGCAGCCACTGGTATTTTGATTGTCTCCATAGTTTTGCCTTTTCCAGAATGGCATATAGTTGGAATCTCTCTCTTTCTTTCTTTTTTTTTTTCTCTTGAAAAGAGAGGTTCAAAGCCTTTATGTTTATGAGACCACTCATGGCCCACCCATTCATGGGCTGGATGGGCTCTAAGTGGCAGGACTTCCCCACTAAATACTGCAGCTTTTCTTCCAATATTGAACCCTGTCCCACTAGTCTTGCCCAGCAGCCACGTGAAGTGCAGGAGGACACATGTAGAGTATTTGTTCATAGGAAGGCCAAAAGTCTTATGCCCATTATCACAGTGAACCCAGATTCCTTTCGGGTGTGATATAAGCAGCTGATAGTTTTATCTTGAATAGAGGTTGGATTTTATCACATGCTGTTTTGTTTACATTTATCGATGTGATCACATGGCTGTTCTCTTTTATTCAGTTAATGTGGTGAATTCTGTTGACTGACCTTTTCAGTGTGAACGCAAACCTTACGTTTCTGGGGTAAAGCACACTTGGTCGTGATGTACTTGTATGCATTGCTGTATGCATTTGGCTCATATTTTCCTAAGGATTTTGTGTCTGTGAGAGATATGGGTCTTTAAGTTTCTTCCTCTGTAATATCTTTGTCAGGTTTCAGTATCAGGGTTATGCAGGACTCAAAAGAAGTTAGGAAATGTTCCTTTTTTATATTCTTGGAAAGGATTTCTCTGAGATAGATTATTATTTCTTTCTTAAATGGTGAAGCTAGTTAGACCTGGACTTTTTTTATGGCAAGGTTTTTAAATTATAGTTTTAATTTCTTTATTTGTAGAGTTGTTTTAGATTTTTTATTTCTTGAATTATTTTGGAAAATTATATTTTTTAAAGAATTTGTCCTTTTATCTATGGTGTCAAATTTATTGGCATGAAGCTATTCAAAATGTCTCATATTATCTTTTCTAGTGTCTGTAGGACCTAAATTTCCTCTTTTTAATTCCTGATATTAATAATTTGTGTTTGCTTACTTTTATTTTTTCATAAGTCTTGCTTAGGGCTTATCAAGTTTATTAAGCTTTTCAAAAAACAACTTTTTTGCCTTTATTTATTTTTCTCTACTAATCTGTTTTCTACTTCATTGATTTCTGCTCTTGTTTTTAATTATTTCCTTTTACCTTTGGGATTTAATTTAATCATCTTTTTCTAGCTTCTTGGGTTGGTATCTCAGTTGTTTTTTAAACCTGCCTTTTAAAATTTTTTTTTTAAATAAATTTATTTATTTATTTTTTGGCTGTGTTGGGTCTTCGTTTCTGTGCGAGGGCTTTCTCGGCGAGAAAGCTTTTGCGGCGAGCGGGGGCTGCTCTTCATCACGCTGAGCGGGCCTCTCATTGTCGCGGCCTCTCCCGTTGCAGAGCACAGGCTCCAGACCTGCAGACTCAGTAGTGTGGCTCACGGGCCTAGTTGCTCCACGGCACGTGGGATCTTCCCAGACCAGGGCTCGAACCCGTGTCCCCTGCATTGGCAGGCAGATTCTTAACCACTGTGCCACCAGGGAAGCCCTAAACCTGCCTTTTAATTCATGCTTTTAAATCTATAATTTCCTTCTTAGCGCTAATTTAGCTGTAGCTAAATTTGACATGTTGTTATTATCTTTCCATTCAAAATATATTGTAATTTTTCCTTCTGATTCTTTTATTGACCCATGAGGTTTTTGGAGGTGGATTGCTTAATTTCCAAATATTTGGGGAATTTCTAGTTATCTTTTCGTTATATCTATAAATTGATGTCTAATTCCATTTTACTCTGAAAACATGCTCTCTATGATTTCACTTATTCTTAATTTTTTGAGACTTGTTTCATGCCTCAGGATATGGTCTGTGTTGCTGAATGTTTCTGTTCACCAGTAAAGTTATTAATTTTCTGCATTTTTTGGGTATAGTGTTTCATAAATGTCAGCTAGGTCAAATTGGTTAATAACATTCTTTATTTCATCCCTATTCTTAACTAATTTTTCTGTCTTTTTGTTGTATCAGTTACTGAGAGAGTAGTTTTAAATCTCCAATTCTAATTGTACCTTTGCCCTTTCGTCCTTTCACTGTTGACAGTTTTGCTTCATGTATCTTGAAGATATATTATTAGTTGCATACACATTTTGGATTGTTAATGGCCTCTTGACATATGCCCTTCCTTTATCTCTGCTAATAGTCCTTACCTTCACATCTACCTTATCTGGTATTAATGTAACATACAAGCTTTCTAATGCAAGTGTGTCTCTTGTAAACAGTATGAAGTTGGTTCCTGCTTATTTTGGAAAATTGTGATTTTTAAGGAATTGGTTCTCAAAGTGTCAAATTTCTTAGTATAAAGTTGTTTGAAATATTATCATATTATCCTTTTAATTTCTGTAGGACCCTATTTCATTTCTGATATTGGTAATTTGTGTTTCTTAGCTTTCTTTTGTATCAGTCTTGATAGGGATTTGTCAAGGTTATTACACTTTTCTTTTTTAAAAATAATTAATTAGTTAATTTAACTTTTGGCTGTGTTGGGTCTTTGTTGCTGCACGCAGGCTTTCTAGTTGCAGTGAGCAGGGGCTACTCTATCGCGGTGCACAGACTTCTTATTGCAGTGGCTTCTTTTGTGGAGCACGGGCTCTAGGCGCATGGCCTTAAGTAGTTGTTGCACACGGGCTCAGTAGTTGTGGCTCGTGGGCTCTAGAGCGCAGACTCAGTAGTTGTGGCGCACAGGCTTAGTTACTCCATGGCATGTGGGACCTTCCCAGACCGGGGCTCGAACCCATGTCCCCTGTATTGGCAGGCGGATTCTTAACCACTGCACCACCAGGGAAGTCCAAGGTTATTAAACTTCTCAAAGAAACAGCTTTGCATTTGTTGTTTTTCTCTATTGTTCATCTGTTTTCTATCAAATGATAGAGTTTGACAGTCTCTACCTTTAAATTAGAATGTTCAGTACATTTATTTTTTTTATTAATTTTTTAAAAAATTTATTTATTTTTGGCTGCATTGGGTCTTTGCTGCATGTGGGCTTTCTCTAGTTGCAGTGAGCGGAGGCTGCTCTTTGTTGCAATGCGTGGACTTCTCATTGCAGTGGCCTCTCTTGTTGGGGAGCACAGGCTCTAGGCACGCGGGCTTCAGTAGTTGTGGCACGCGGGCTAGGTCATTGTAGCTCACGGGCTTTAAAGCACAGGCTCAGTAGTGTGACGCACGGGCTTAGTTGCTCCATGGCATGTGGGACCTTCCCAGACCAGGGCTCGAACCCGTGTCCTCTGCATTGGCAGGCGGATTCTTAACCACTGCACCACCAGGGAAGCCCCCATTTATTTTTAATGTATTAAATTGTGTGGTTGAGTTTGAATTTATCATGTAGCCATTTGTTTTTTATTTGCTTCTCCTGTCTTTCTTGCCTTTCTGTCTTTCATACCTTTGGATTAATCAAGTAATTTTTAGTGTTTGATTTTTGTCTTTGTTGACTTTTTAGCTGTACTACTTTAACTTTTTTACTCTAGGGATTACACTGTACATAAGTTAATATTATAAATTACAGACCAATACTGTAACACTTCATGTACAAGGTAAGATGTACAAGATACAGTAGCATAATTCTATTTCCCGACTTCCATTCTTTTCTGCTGTTGTCTTATGTTTTACCATTATATGTAAATTCACTGTGTGTGTGTGTGTGTGTATGTATGTATGTGTTTACTTTAAACATTTAAGCAACTTTTAAAGAAATTAATGAAAAAATCATGTTTTATTTTATCCATTCTGGTGTTCATTGCTCCTTCTTGCATGTCCAGGTTTGCATCTAATATCATTTCCCTTCAACCTAGAGAACTTCCTTTAGCGGTTCTTGGGCATCCAGAACTGCTGGCAAAAATATTCTCAGCTTTTGTTTGTCTGAAGTTTTTATCTTGCATTCATTTGTTTAAATGGTATTTTTGCTGGATATAGAATTCTTTTTTTCTTTTTAAAAAACTATTTATTTTTGGTTGCATTGGGTCTTCGTTGCTGCACACGGGCTTTCTCTAGTTGGGTCGAGTGGGGGCTACTCTTCATGGTGGTGTGCAGACTTCTTATTGCAATGGCTTCTCTTGTTGCGGAGCACGGGCTCTAGGCGCGTGGGCTTCAGTAGTTATGGCACGTGGGCTTCAGTAGTTATGGCACACAGGCTCAGTAGTTGTGGCTCGTGGGCTCTAGAGCACAGGCTCAGTAGTTGTGGCACACGGGCTTAGTTGCTCCATGGCATGTGGGATCTTCCCGGACTAGGGATTGAACCCGTGTCCCCTGCATTGGCAGGCTCCTGCACCACCAGGGAAGTCCTGGATACAGAATTCTAGGTTAATAGCTCTTATTGGTTTTTTCAGGACTTTAAAGATGTCATTTTATTATGTTTTGGCTTCCTTTATTTTGGCTGAGAAGTCAGTGTTACTTAAATGTAATGTGTCTTTTTTTTCTGTCTACTTTTAAAATAATCTCTTCATCTTTGGTTTTTAGCAGTTTAATAACAGTGTGTCTCAGTATGGTGTTCTTTGTGTTTATTTGCTTTGTATTTTCTAAGATTTTTTTTATCTGTGGCTTGAAATCTTTCTTCAGTTTTGGCCATTATATTTTCAATTTGTTTTTATGCCCCATTATCTCTCTCTTCTTCAGAAATTACAGTTACATATATATTGGACCATTCAGTATTTCCTCACTGGTCTTAGATATTCTAGCAGGAGTTTTTTTTTTTTCCCCTCACCCTCAATTTGGATAATTTCCATTGATCTGTCTTCATGTTCATTGATTCTTTCTCCTACTGTATCCAGTCTTCTGTTAAACCCAGCCAATGAATTAATGAATTTTTTCGTTTCAGATATTGTGTTATTCAGCTGTACAATTTTTTCTTAGCTCTTATTTAACGTGCCTGTTTCTCTGCTGAAATTACCCATTTGAACCTACTCTGTACATCCTTTCCTGTAAATTTACATATTTCATTAGCTGTTTACTCTTATAACATCTGGATTATTTCTGGGTCTGTAGTTATTACCTTTTTTTTTCCTGTTGTGAATTGACTGTCATCTCTTGGTTATGAATCCCATTGTCCTGTTTCTTTGCATGTCATATACTCTTACATTGCCTACTGGACATTGTGGGTGATGTGTTTTAGAGGCTGTGGATTATGTTACTGCTTTTTAGAAGGTTTATATATTTATTATTTTTGGCTGCATTGGGTCTTCGTTGCTGTGCGTGGGCTTTCTCTAGTTGCAGCGAGTGGGGACTATTCTTTGTTGCGGTGCACAGGCTTCTTGTTGCAGAGGCTTCTCTTGTTGTGGAGCACAGGCTCTAGGCACGTGGGCTCAGTAGCTGTGGCTCATGGGCTCTAGAGTGCAGGCTTAGTAGTTGTGGCTCACGGGCTCAGTTGCTCCGCAACATGTGGGATCTTACCGGACCAGGGCTCGAACCCATGTCCCCTGCATTGGCAGGCTGATTCTTAACCATTGCACCACCAGGCAAGTCCTGTGTTACTGTTTCTAAAGGGCTTTTCATTATATTCTAACAGGCCATTAAGTAACTTTGAATCATGTTGATCCTGTGGGAGCTTCATTTGGGGCTTTGGTAGGGTGGATCTGTTGCATTTAGCTGTTAGTCCTAGGGAGCAGCTGTTAGTCTTGGGGCCTGGATGGTCCTCCCTCTTAAGGCAGAGGTTAGCAAACATGGGGAAACTATGGCTTTCTGCCTTTTTTGTACAGCCCCCAGGTAAGAACTGTCTTTATATTTTCAAACAGTTACCTTTAGAAAGGTGCTCAAGTTTGCCTCTTAGCCCACAAAGCCTAAAATACTTACCGTCTGGCCCTTTATAGAAAAGTTTGCCAATCCCTGACCTGAGACATGGCCCTTCTAGGATTTCAGTGGAAAGCCTGAGGTGTTCGTCATATGCCTCTAATTTGGCAGGACTTCAACTCCATGCTCTTTCTTTCTTTTTTCTAATCTATCTTAACTTATTAATCCATTCACAACATGTTTATTTAACTCTATGTTCTTTCTACCCAGCAGCAGGGCGCTAAAATCTCTACTCAGATCTTAAATCTCCCAGCTGTTGCTTTCTGCTCAGTTCCTTGGGTCTCAGGCTGTCCATGTACCATTTAAGACTCAGCCAAGGATTTGAGGAGGATTTGGTAGAGATCTGGGGCTCCTTTATGGGGTTTTCTCCTTCACTTTCTAGGCTCTGTGGCAGTCTCAAATTCTGTTTCCTTAGTCCAGTAAGACTCTTGCCCTTTGCTTGAACTCTCTTCCACCATGCTCTGCTACAAACTGGGAAGTGGTGGGTTAATGCAGGACTCACCTAGCTTGTTTCCCTTTTGAAGGATTATGTTCCCTCCACTTTAGGTCAGCTTTTGCTTACTCTCCAAACAATTGTTTTCATTATTTTGTCTAAAGTTTATAATTTTTAATCAGTGGGGTTAGTCCAATTAAAAGTTCTCTGCCATTACTGGAACCAGACTACACTGAAGTTTGAGGTTTAAGAGTTAATCCTCAACTATCAAACAAAGAAAAGATTCGCTATACAGAAAGTATTCATTATACTCAGAGGTTTCAAATTATTATTTTATTGTACTTAAATTAGCTACAAAACTATATTACCATCTGTTACACACAGTGTTAACAATAATGCCGTTGGGTCATATGCCCTATACCCTTCTGTTTGATTAGAGAGTACACGTTACCATAAATTCTTCCTTTCCAAGAAAAAATGAGAAAATCACTTTTCCGTGTTGATTGATGATCTAAGCAAATGTTACATATACCTCCCAAGTGATTTTCTACATAAAGTAGTTTGTACTGAGAGAAAAGGGGGTGATACAAAGCCACATAGAGATTAGGGAATAAAAGAAGAGTAGAGTAGGGGATGGGGAGGTGGGATAGGCAATGGGGAGAGAAGGTTTTTTTCTTCGTAATCCTTTAGGTGGAGGAACCTGAGAAATGATAGTCTCTGAGATTATGACTTCAGCCTTGCAGTGTTCTGATTTCCTGAGCTAGCCTGTCAGCCTCCGGGACAGACAACACTGAATTTAGTTAATGTAAGCTTATAATTGTGACTATATCCCAGCAGTTTGTCTGAGTCACTAGTTTTGAAATTATCTTCTATGGTACTTCATTGTATAATTGCCTTTGTTTTGTGCTCTGTTTCGATTGCTTTAAACATTTCAGAAGTGTTTGTTCTATCTAATCTGTTTCAGTAAAGACTTTTTAAAAACAGCATTACCAGGTATAATTAAAGTATTTTTAAGATTGTGTCATGGCAGCTTTCTCCCTTGGTATAACTGTTAGACTATTTAACAGAAAGCACTCTGGGTTTTATTAAATGTTTTATTATGGCGCAAATGAAATTTTTTTCCCTCGTAGCTGACCAGGCCAAAAAGTTGACGTTAAAATATCTAATCACAGAAAGGAAGGTAAAGATTTTGTAATCATGTCAATGAAATTTTTTTTCATTAACCTAATGTTTGTTTTCTTTTTCTGTATAGTTTTTACAGCTTCATTCTCAGATATTTCTGCTCAGTTCAGATGAAAGTACAGTTAGTCTATTGAAGGACTGTTCTCTCCAGACTGAGTCTGATATACGAAGAAATGATCAACAACTTTTGAAGACACTTACTTCAGAACCCCCAGGATTAAATGATAGACCCTCCTGTCCCCACTGGTTTGATGTAAACGATTCCCAAGTCCAGCCAATTAAGGAAGAGGATATTGAACAGCAATTTCAGGGTAAAGAAAGTGCCTACATGTTGTTTTATCGGAAGTCCCAGTTGCAGAGACCCCCTGAAGGTATGGAAAGATAAATGTCCCTATTTGTTTAAGTCGATCACTTTAGAAGATAAACATTGAATGTTATTTGAAAGTTTACCCTTTTAGAAGGTTTACTCTTGAAACGTTTTAAAATATTTTCAAGCTAACTGTAAGAAATATACCAGAAAAAATTCAACATTCTGTCCTTTTATAAAGATTATATATTTCCGGGTTTTTTCCCCTGTAATAGTATGAGGCTGTAGTTAGATTTTCAAAATTGCATTTTCTTGGATCACATCATGTGTCTTGTTGTGTGGGCAGACGTGATTGTCCTCTGCTCAGGCTTCTCTCTGCAGTTTGGCCATGTGTTGTCTTTGAGTTGCAAGTGGCCTTGGTCTTATTTTCATGTGTTCTCTTTTATTTTCCTTTCTTTTCTCCTTTTCCTCAAGGTGATAAGTCTTTAAGCAATTGAAATATCTCTGAAGCCCTCTGTTGAATCTTCTAAGAGAGTTCATACCATGGTGGAGGTTAAACACTGAGACCCACAGTGATAAATTTTTGAATTGAAGCTACTAACATGAATCAGTCTGCAAGACTTTATTTGATCACTTCCCCAAATTTATGCAACTGGGAAAGCTCTTTAGATTGAGACATACCTATGATTAGAGATGAGGATACTGTTCTTAGAGACTGAGCATAGTGATCGTTTTTGTAAAGAATAAGAATAAAGCAGTTACCGATTTGCAGATGAATCAAAGGAAATTAACTCTCTGGATCTGAAACAATTACATAACTGTTCTGTTGACCAGAAGGGGCTTTGTTTTTTTCTGAGGGGAAAAAATATGGTAATCATTCTGATAAAAATATTGGGGAGCTGAATTCACAGTTACAGAAATATATATCAATTTCTTCAGATGACATATTGTCCTTTTCACTGAACTGAACTTCAGTGTATACATGATTGGAATATGTACTAAGTGACAGTTTTCCAGTTAGCTGAAGATTTGAATAAAGATCTAACCAAAATCTTGATGGACTTTTTTGGGGGATGAATGGATGGAACTTGGCAAAATGATTCTAAAATTTACCTGGGAAGATAAATTAATGAAAATTGAAGAAGGGACTGCTCAAGGAAACTTTACTGTGTCAGTATAAGCATATTTATGGTGCTGTAGCAGTTAAGACAGTGTAGTGCTAGTGCAAAGAGCTGGGCAGACCATTGAGCAGTAAGCCCAGGAGTTGATCTAAGTATTTTTAAGATTTTAATCCATGAAAAGGTAGCTTTTCAGATAAATAGGGGAAAAATGAATTAATAAATACAACTGAGAAGTTGATTAGTTGCTAATCACTTGAATGAGCCGTTAGTACAGTCAAGTGATGATATTTATCACTTGCATGAAATTATAGTTCCTTTAATGTTGATGTAAAAAAGGAGCCTTCACATGCATAAAATATAAATATTTTTCTGATCTTAAGGTAGAGAAGACCTTTCTAAGCATAAAAGCAATGAAAAAAAATTGAGGAAAAGTGATGTAAACCTTATTACGTAATACCGAAAGGCAAATGACAAGCTAGTGGAAAACAGCAAAATATACGACAAATTTATTTCCCCATCTGTAGAGTGCTCTTACGTTTATTCCATTGTGCTCAGTGGTAAATTGGGAAAAGGATATAAATAACTAACGTACAAAAGAAGAAATAAGGACAGCCAGTAAACTGCAAAAAAAAAAAAAAATTCCATCTGGCCCATAACCAAAAAACATGAATCATAACAGCAATGAATGACAACCTTTTTCTTACCAAATCAGATATTTCTGTTAACCTGGTTCTCAACAGTTGGCACTACCTCTGTATTTGGTATGTATATAAAGTAATACAACCAATATGGTTGTATGTACTTAAAAACCTTAAACCAATAATTATACTTCCACAAATTTGTCTTGAAATAATCAGGATCGTGTATACCTATTTATGTTCAAGGATGTTTGCTACCCCCGTTATTTTATAGTAATGACTAACAGAAAATCACCTAAATGTCTACCAGAAAAGGATTGGTTAGATTAATTATGCTATTTATAGAATGGGCTACTATGCAATCATTTAAAGATTTGGAAAAATATTCACAACATATGAAATGAAAAAGCAACTTACATGTTTGTTGACTATACTCCCAGTTGCTTTAAATAAGCGTGGTGTGTGGTGTGTGTGTGTGTGTGTGTGTGTGTGTGTGTATGTGTGTATGTATAGACACATTGTATAGAACAGAAAAAAGACCAGAAGTATATAGATAGCATTTTAGCAGTATTCCCTAGGAGTGGGATTATAGGTAATATTTATTTATTTTACAAAAAAAATCATTTCCAGAACTTTCACAGTGACCAATTATTACATTTGTTATCAAGAAGAAAACAGCAGGTGTTCTTTTTAAAAAGTATATTTAGAAAGAGTTGAAGAAATGGAATTCTCTAGCTTGGCTTAAAGAACTGTTTACCTTTCATATGTTTTAATGTTTTCAATTTGAAGATGGGAAAACTGAGATCCAGAGAAAATTCATGTTCACACAGGCAGTAGAAGCTTTCCTAGCTCCCAGCGAGGTCCTTTCTAGTTTTCTGTGCTACCTCTTCAGCAACCAGTTTTTATGTAGTCAGCACAAGTTAATGGAAAATTTTGTTCACAGCTCGAGCTAACCCAAGGTACAGGGTTCCATGTCATTTGCTGAATGAAATGGATGCCGCCAACATTGAACTACAAATAAAAAGGTAATTTTAAATTACTTTTAGAGTTTGAATAGTTTTTCTGGGGAACGAGGATCTAACTTAGGTCTTAAGTATTCAGTAATGAAAATTAAAGAGGAAAAAAAGTCAACTGTTTAATGCCGGTATCCTTTTATTAGCTGCTGAATTTTTATACTGAGAGTATCTTTTACTTTGAAATTACCCAGTGAGAGTGAATGAAATAATGACAAATGGCCATCGCTAAGTAGAGATTGAAGCCTAAGAAAACTAGAGAAATCTGTGAGCACGTAGTTGTGCTGAATGAATTGTGTCCTGGCCTGTCAGGTTATTCCCTCGGCACAGAGCCCATTGTGAAAATTTGCCCTCATGTGTAAGTGGTTTGTGAAGAACTAGCCCGTAGTGACATCAGACCAGAGGTGGGCAAATGGGAGGAAATGTGGAGTCTACAGACTGTTTGGCTTAATGTCAATCTTGGGCAAAAGCCTACAATGGATTATTAAAGGGATGGTTTGTGAGAACTTGATGATCTGAACATTCTCTTTTGAGGTCTAACCTTGGACCATGAAGAACTGGTTCTTTGCTCTCTGGGTCGGTGGGGTACTGGATTAGGGAAATGGATGTTCCCATGGTCTCCTTGTGGACCTGAGGGGCTGATTACATAGCAGGGATGTGTTCAACATTTTTATCATTGATTTGAAGCTGAGGGAAAAAAATAGGTAGATTGAATGGCAAATTAAGATCAGAGGAGATCTCAACAAAAATCAAGACACTAAAAATATAAAAATTTAACAGAGTAGAATATCTTAAGTGCGAAAGATAACCAACTTGCCTGAGTGGTGTGGATTAGCAGTTGGTATTAAAAACAAAAACAGCCTATGGGGTTTTAGTCAGCGAGCACTAAGCTTTTTAATGTGGTCATGGAAAAGCTCATGCTGTCTTTGACCACATTCACAGAATTGTGCCTGAGGTACCTGAATGGTGGCTATAGCTTCATCCAACTCTCCGTTGGTGGGGCTGCCTGAAGTGTTTTTGGTGCCGTGCTTCACAGCAGCTGAATGGGTTCAGAAAAGTGTAGCAAGCGCCCGGCTGCTGCTGAGGCCATTTGACTTGGAAAGAGCAGACTCCAGGGATCATGAGGCTGACTTCAGATAGTTTATAGGAGAGTCTGTGGGGTCTAGTTGAAGCAAGGAGAAAATAGAAGTTGTAAATCTAGCACTTACCACAGTTATAGGAAGATGTTTCCAGCATTTTGTTCATAATTATAATCTCAGTATTGGACGAGTTCAAGTGTCAGTATTTGTTCAGAGTAACACTGCACAGTGTGCATTAAAACCATCTTCCTTGGAATTCACCGTGGCAGAGCTATTGAGAAACTAAACTGAGTTATTTTGGAGCATGGAAGAAAAGGATGTTAATTATAATTACTTAGGTGGAGTGGAGAACTTCTTTATATTGTAAATCAAATATTTTTGGTTTGAGATGAAACAGTATCTGCTGTAAAAACATGACATTTATGTATTTTTTATGCCTCTTTAAAGGGCAGAATGTGATTCTACAAACAATAATTTTGAATTGCATCTCCACCTCGGCCCTTATTATCATTTCTTCAATGGGGCTCTGCACCCAGTGGTCTCTCAAACAGAAAGCATGTGGGATTTGACGTTTGATAAAAGAAAAACTTTAGGAGATCTTCGACAATCAATATTTCAGGTAATTTAGCCTCACTTACTCTTAATAGACATTCAGGTCCGTCTTAAGCGGGATTCTCCTTTTCAAACTCCTGTTTAGGATACAACTATTTATTTTTCACAGCTGCTTAGGAAAATCCTACATCTACCACTTCCATAGAGGGATGGTCCACATGTTCTCCCCTCACTTGTAAGTCTCTTAGGGAGGCTTTTCTGCACAATCAAGACTCAAGAGTCCTGCCAGCAGGTTTTCAGGGGAGAATCAAGCCTGGTGTATTTAATCTGGGGGAGAGAAAGAGTATAAGGTTGTCTCTTTTGGGAAAAATAAATGAAAGAGAATTGTCTTTTAAAAGGAGTAAAAAGATAGATAATTACGTTGCCTAAAACCAAGAGCTACTAAACAAATAAAAGCAACTAACTTTTCTACCTTTCAGTGTAGAATGACATTTATTAATAAGATTCCTAAGTGAAGGAAAATGTCTACTGGTCTATAGTAAAAGCAAACATCGTTGTAATCATTGTCTCTAAATTATTTATCCCGTCGTGTTTTAACGACGACGACAACAGTGCTCTTTATTTTACTTAAAATGTTTTCATATAAATTCTATCATTTGATTCTTTAACCTCATGAGGGCAAGATAACCCCATTTTAAAGATGAGGAAATTGTGATTTAAAGAGATCTAATGGCTTGCCCAGGGTCAGACATCTAGTTAGCAGTAGAACTAGGACTCCAGCCCTGGTCTCCCTACTCTTTCTTTCCTCTTAATTATACTTCACTCCACACTACTTCCTGATAGAGGAAAAGGGAAATAGAAAATGTGAGCTTCCCCCCCCACCCAGAATTAAGTGAATTTTCTGAAAAACTGTATCATTTACCAAAATTATTAGCTTTCTTTTGATTTTCCTCTTGTACAGAGAAAAGCAGGCCAATTTCTTCTTTAACTTTAGTTGATTTGAATATTTAAATGTTGGATCAGGATCAAAATTTCTAAAACTATCTAGTACTTCTGAACTTTTCCACTAAAAGTTTATTTCTGAGCCAATCCTGGCAGTGACGATATAGGTGGACTTGGAGATTTGGCCCTGCCTAGGGTAGCGTTTCAAGTGGAAAAGACCTTGGTCACCTTTACAAGGTTTAGATTTCATGCCAGTCTGCTTTTTGATGGTTTAAGTGCACATCTCTGCCAGTGGCACATCTTAGAATTAAGCCACTGGCAAGAGGCAGAGAGACTGACAGTTAAGTAATCATGTGTAAGTATGAAATTTCTTTTTAAGAGAACTATCTTGTGATATTGTGGAGAGGGACTAAATAGGACTGACCTTTATTGGTGACATTGTTTTGGTGAGGTTACCACAGTCCCCAGAGTCTTGGAGCTAGAAACTTAAAAAACAAATCCCTGGTAATCTACTAAATAAACTGGTAATGCTACTTTTTAAATTTACAGTGGGAGACATTCCTTTCAAGAAACAAGAGTATTCGTGTGTGCTGCTCTTCCCTGAGCAGTACTGATTAAACACGTCAGTTTTGCTCTTTTGGACCAGGATTCCTGGGCTGGCACACTGATCATTTTGCCTTCTGATAAAAGTGATCTTCCCATAAATTAAGTAGAAATGGTTGTTGTTTAGATGGTCATTGTGCTCTTTGTGTATGTCAGGGTTCTTCAGTCACTAATGGATGTGAGATTAACCATCTTTGGCTTTGACTGATTTAACATTGAAACATGTCTGCTTTCCTCATTTTTGGTGCAGGATGGGGATTATCGTGTTCATTTTCTTGTTCCCTGTGTCAGCTACATAAGTAAATTGGCACAGTGCTCTTCTTACTTAACCTGGAAAAGTGATCTATGTGTGATTTTTCATTGTTCTCTTTTCTTTCATTCATATTCTGCAGCTGTTAGAATTTTGGGAAGGAGATATGGTTCTTAGTGTTGCAAAGTTTGTACCAGCAGGACTTCATGTTTACCAGACACTTGATGGTAAGAGAAATGTTAAAACACAGCAACTTATTGTGTATATATACATTTTGTGGGGCTCATCTGTACGTTTTGTGGGGCTCATCTGAGACTTTCTGCTCTTGGCCAGTCTTTCCCCTACATACTACTATTCTTAGCTATGCAGGTTCTCATCACATTGGTTTTAACAAATAATATATTTAGTTTTTCATATTTAATAAAACAATTTATTTAGTTTATAATGTATCCAATATACGTAATGTGTGAAATTTTGCTAACATGGAAATGTTTTGTATTTTCTGAAATTAAGGCTACTTCTCTGCCTAAACAAATTTTTTCTTAAAGGCTTTGGAAATTTTTTTATATTACCCCAAACTTCTGAGCAAAATGGTTTGAAACCATTTAAATCTTGTTAAATATGGCTTGTTTTTTTAATCCAATCTCAGCTTCAGACTTTGTAGCAAAACAAAAGTACTTCAGGAGCTTAAAAGTACTTCCTTTAAATAACAACAGAACAATAATAGCAGTAGCAGCAGTAACAGTTGTCTTGGACTTCATGGTGCCAAATACTGAGATAACTGTTTTGTGTAAATTATCTAATTTGATTTTCACAAAATTCTTTTATCCCCATTTCATAAATGAAAACTGAAGCGTAGAGGCTTGAAGTCCACAAGGTCATACAGCTCATTAGTGGGTGAGTGAGGACCGTTTGATGTGTAAGCCTTCCCCATGTTCACAGTGTCAAGTACAGTTGACCTTTTATATTAACTTTTTTTTTTCCTGCTCTCATGCCCACAAATCTTATGGGGGAAATGCTTACATAAAATGAAAACAGAGAAGAAAAAAAAAAGGCTAAAGAGTGTGATGGAAGGAATAAAGATAAAAATAATATAAAATAATATCAATATAACAAACATAATTACTCCCTTTTTCTTAGTTTCCTCAATGAGAATGCTTCTTTTCAAACAACTGTTTGTGTCTTGGCTGTTGCTTTAGTTAAATTTTTTTTTGATGATCATGAGAATGGTTTCACTGATAATCTCATCTTCCTAGGAGATCACCTGACACTGTGTGACATTGAAATTGCTGATGGGGAAGACATCTTTGTATGGAATGGGGTGGAGGTAAATAAGTGTTGAAGAAATGTTCATGAGAGTTTTGGATATTTTTTAAGTTGTTGTGATAAAATTTTATTCAGCATATATGACGGCACTTACATATTCGAAAACTGCTGAAATATCCAGTAAATTTTAAGTACAATCAGTGTTGGTTATATGTTCAAGAGATAGTTGTAGAACACCTCCATGGTGCCAGGCTGTGTGTGAGAAGCTAGACACAAAGGTAAATAAGTGATCAGTCTGTATCCTTCAGGCACGTAGTGTGGGTCACTGCGCTGAGATAGGTGAGCAGGAGGGTCTGTACAGACTTTTTTTTTTTTTTTGCGGTGCACGGGCCTCTCACTGTTGTGGCCTCTCCCGCTGCGGAGCACAGGCTCCGGACGCGCAGGCTCAGCGTCCATGGCTCACGGGCCCAGCCGCTCCGCAGCACGTGGGATCTTCCCGGACCGGGGCATGAACCTGTGTCCGCTGCATCGGCAGGCGGACTCTCAACCAGTGCGCCACCAGGGAAGCCCTGTACATACTCTTGATGAGGATTCAGAAGGAGCGGTTCGTCACACTGTTAGGGCTGGAGGCGACTTAGGGGAGCACAGTCAAGAGAGCAGTGAGGCATCTCACCCACTCAGTGGACGTCCTCGGTCCACCTCATAAATTTACCACTGCTGAGGACTCACGTGTCTGTCTCCACTTCAGATTTCTCTCCTAAAAAGTAAAAGATGGCTAAGAAAAAGCTTCAAAAATCTAAAGCTGTTCTTCTGATACTTAAAAGACATTTGTGAAAACTTCATTTCACTTGAAAAGAAAAAAAAAAGGGAATTGTTCTATAAGAGTCTACGTTACTGCATTACTGTGTTGACCTGATTTTGGCAAATACGAGCTATACTGATGGCTGACTTGATACTGTTGTAGGTTGGCGGAATCCAGATTCCAGCTGGTAGTGACTGTGAACCTCTGCTTTTAAATGTTCTTCATCCGGCGACAAGCAGTGAAGAAGAGCAGTGTCAGCAGTTGATAGACTCTCCATATGTCTTTCCATCTAATGCAGAAATAGGTAGTGTATTCACAGCCTGTGCAATCCCAGACGGAGTCATCTTAGTCAACAGTGCTGAGTCTGTAGGTGAAGAGAGCTGGACCACCATTCCCAAGGAAGACTTGAAGAAGACATTCAGAGAACAAGGTCTCAGAAATGGAAGCTCAATTTTAATTCAGGATTCTAATGATGGTAACAGGTAACATGCTAAGAGAATTCTTTTTAAACTTATTGTAGTTACAGTGCTGTATCTTAGAACTCTAAAGCTTTATGTTAATAATGATGAGAGTTAAATGTTTCGTTTTATTTCTAGACATTGTGTTCTATATATTGTAAATAGGAATGTTCGTGGTTAGGCAACCTGGAGAAAAATGATATTGTAGTGTGATTTTTTTTTTTTTTTTTGGTAAATGTGGTAACTGAATAATATAGGTATAGGCTAGATATAGTGTAGATTAGTTGGCAGTAAAACAGAACCTTATCAAATAATTCTGATTAGCACTCATTATAAGACAGAGGGCACATTCTCACAGAGAAAGTTCCTAAAATTTTTCATGAGGAAGGTATTATCACAGCTAAATTTGTCTTGTCACAAGGATCTCAGAAGGCAGTTCAGTTTTTTGTTATAATCCTTTTTATGATGCTTGAGATCCTCCCAGCTGCCCAGGTGAGGCAGTTACTTGGGGAATTGCAGCCTTGGTTCCTGTAAGTCACATTTGAAGCTCAGGGGTGCTTCCTCTCTTCATTTTTGTTACCCATGTCTGTGCCAGTACACTTCTGTGGACAGCATTATCATATACTGTAACCCCCGCAATTTCCACACATTGAAGACTTCAGGTTATGACCAATGAATCAGTTCCCTGCTTTATCAGTGCTGTGAATATACGTAGATTACAGAGGCTCTGTATTATTGTTTGTTAGTGGCTGTGACATAGAGAAGCAGAGCACTTGTGAAGTGTGTTTATTTTGGATTACATGTATCACTCTCTTTTCGACAAGTGTTTTCCAGGCATTTATTTCCCTATCTTGTTTATTTAATTTAAAAGTTTATTATAAATTTCTTTTTAGAAAGTAATATACTTTCATTAGGACTTGGGAAATACAGAGGTGAAGACAGGAGACCCAAAACAGCATCACCATACCACTCATGCAGTGTCTGTCACTGTTAGCTTTCTGAGCTCAAATAATTGGGTTTTTGTTTTGAAGGGTTTTTTCCTATTAATTTATTATTTTATATATATATATTTTGGCTGCATTGCGTCTTCGTTGCTGCGCGCGGGCTTTCTCTAGTTACAGTGGGCGGGGGCTACTCTTCATTGCGGTGCGCGGGCTTCTCATTGCAGTGGCTTCTCTTGTTGCAGAGCACGGGCTCTAGGCGTGCGGGCTTCAGTAGTTGTGGTGCACGGGCTTATTAGTTCCTCCGCGGCATGTGGGATCTTCCCGGACCAGGGCTTGAACCCATGTCCCCTTCATTGGCAGGCGGATTCTCAACCACTGTGCCACCAGGGAAGTCCGGTTTTTTCCTTTTTAAACATAATACTGATGATATTGTAGATAAATAGTTATATCCTGCTTTCCCCTCATGTTTTTGTTTTGTTTTGTTTGCGGTACGCGAGCCTCTCACTGTTGTGGCCTCTCCCGTTGCGGAGCACAGGCTCCGGACGCGCAGGCTCAGTGGCCATGGCTCACGGGCCCAGCTGCTCCACGGCATGTGGGATCTTCCCGGACCGGGGCACGAACCCGTGTCCCCTGCATCGGCAGGCGGACACTCAACCGCTGCGCCACCAGGGAAGCCCTCCTCTCATGTTTGAAGGCTCTTCATAAACCTCATTTCATGGCTGCATAATAACCTATGTTGATGTTAGAGGTTACCTGACTGCTCCTGTGTGAGGAGTGGGTAGAGACAAGGCCTTGGGGGCTGGCTGCCTGGCTTTGTTTGCAGCTTTATCACTTACTAGTAGTGTGACCGTGGGCAAGTTACATCATCTCTCTCTGCTTAATTTCTTCTTCTGTAAAATGAGCATAATAATTAGTACCAGCTTCCTACAGTTGTAAGGATTGAAGAAGTTAAGAGCTAGATAGTTTAGCTAGCATCCTTGTTATCATCCAGTTTTTCATTATTTTAAGGTGGTCTTCAGGGAACATCTTTGTGCTTAAAACTTTGCTCTATTTAAGATTGCTAACTCAAGGTGGAGTCCCAGAGTGGAATAACTGAAATGAAGAGTAGAATTGTGTTTTGGGGCTCTGCTACACACTCGCAAAGAGGACTTCGCTAGCCCACTCAGTGCCTCTGTGTGAATTAGTAAGAAGTCACTCCTTCCTCAAGAACCTTTGCTATTATCTGCAGGAAAATCTTGTTAGAACAAGACACTCCACTGCCATCTGCTATCATGAAATTTTTTAAAATCTCTATAATAAAAATATAAACATACAATGTGTATGATGTGAATGATATGCATTAGATGTGGTACTTTTTTTCTTTTCTGTGGTGCGCGGGCCTCTCAGTGCTGTGGCCTCTCCCGTTGCGGAGCACAGGCTCCGGACGCGCAGGCTCAGCGGCCATGGCTCACGGGCCCAGCCGCTCCGCGGCATGTGGGATCTTCCCAGACTAGGGCACGAACCCGCATCCCCTGCATCAGCAGGCGGACTCTCAACCACTGCGCCACCAGGGAAGCCCAGATGTGGTACTTTTATTCAACGTCAGTCTGCACGGCTGTGCATGCTGTCCTGCTTTTAAACTACTAAAGTCTGTGGGTGGGCTTTTGGCGTAGGTACTCTTTTAAAGCTCCACTGGTGATTGCAGCATGCAGGTAGACGTTAACAAGTGATTGTTCAATTACAACAGTTCTCTTTGAAAAATGTGGCAACAAATTATTTGTATAAATCAAAGATTATTTGGAATCATGAATATAGACTCCGTGGAATACTATCTTAACACTACCCTAAAAAGATAGTGAACTTTCAAAAACCCAACTCAGTAGAACTTGGTCACCTTTAATTAGTCACATTAAGTGACACATGCAGAATTTTGGAAGTGGTGCCTAAAGAAAAGCATGAATTTTCCAATCCTCTCTGATCCATAAAAGGGCTGTATAAAGACACATTTTTTAAATGTCTTTTTACCCTACAGTTTGTTGACCAAACGAGGGAAGTGGATCACCAGTGTGAATGAGGTTGACTGGCTCCAAGTTAAAAATTTATGCCAATTAGACTCTGAAGAAGAACAAGTTAAAATATCAGCAACTCTTAACACAGTGAGTAGATATTGATTGAAGTGTGCTTGACAGCTTTTCATTAATACAGTTTTACTTAGAAAGCAGTACCTTAATCTTTCAGAATAGGTGTCTCAGTAAACTTCTAAATCTTAAGAAATCACCTTTTTATTTGTAACATTTGATTATTGCTTATTTACCTTTGTTAGCCCTTGGCATATTTCAAGAAAATATATGCCTTTTTTTCCCTCCAAAGCCTAGAATTAGAATGTGGGAGTTACCTTTTTAATTAGTTCATGGAATCTTCTGACTTTGATAACTGTGAAATGCTATTTTCAAGAGCCTTTTCTGTATTTTTAAAACAAGGTATATATGTTTTGGTTTTGTGTTCTTTGGTGTTTGGGTTTTTTAAAGTTTATCTTAAATTGCTCTACAGTATACTCTGTGCTCTGTATAAAGCCAGTTGCTCTTCAAAGGGAGTTTTTTCAGTTTTCCATTTAAGACTATTATACTGGTTTCCTTAAACATTATTTCAGGAAACATCTTTTTATATTTATGTAGTCTCCATTTATTAAGTTCTTCTGTAACTTTATTTTAAAAATTTAGAGTGTTTTCTTTTATATAAAATTATAGTTTCTTAAGGTTTGTTTGCACATTAGTGGGAACAGTATAAGGTCAATGCCCCAAAGCTCAGGAGACCTACCGCCCTGACCCCGAATGGGAGGCTGGTGCAGTCCTTGATTACTGCAGGCTCTGTTCCTTCTTGGCACAGTGGGGGGCGTAGCAGGGGTTACCGGTGGGGAGGTAGAGTCAATGATCTCTGTCGTCAGCTTTACCCCTAAATTTCCACGATTTTATGCCCTAGAGGCAATTAGCCTAAATTTTAAAAAAGAAAAGAAAACACAATCTAAAATAATTTAAGTAGAAATTTTAAATAGTACCCTTGGATTAGTACATTTTTATATTATTAATGCTTATTAATTATTAGTACAGTTTTATATTATATTATTAATGAAGATGTGGGATCTTCCCAGACCAGGGATTGAACCCGTGTCCCCTGCACTGGCCCTGAATTCATCATTCTTAAAGAAACGTATAGTTTCTTTTGTTTGCTATCATCAGAAAAGTTAACTGTTTGTCCACTTTTGCCTTTCGCTACTATTAAGTCTTTGGTTTTCTAAAGTTTTCTGTAGGCAGCCTTTCCATTCCAATTATTATCAATTTGGTGCAAACTTAACCAAGATCTAAGTTTTTGCCTTTGACTTTGTAGAAGAGAGAAAATAATTTCAGAGATGGAAAAATAATTTTTTTCAAGTAGGCAAAAACTGCTAAATGTAAGGTAATTAATAACTCCACCTGTGTATGCACACACTGACGATCTTCATTTTCCTCTCCTCCCGTTGCCTTTAACTTATACACAGTCATTAGTTTATTTCTCTATTTTAGGTGGTGTTTGATATTCGAATTAAAGCCATAAAGGAATTAAAATTAATGAAGGAACTAGGTAATCATTTATGTTTGCTTTTGGTTTTTTGGTTTAATTTAGTTTTGTTTTGATTTTTAATTGAAAAAAATGTGGGAGAGTACAAAAAATAATTTAGGGAAAACTCACGTATCTACCACCCAAAATGGACAAATGTTAACATCTTGCCATGTGTTTGTTTTTGCCTCAAACATTACAAATAAAGTCCTCTATGTTCTCCTCCTCAGACCTATCATCCCTCCCCAGATGCAACCAGTATATCTGATTTGGGTGTGTATCTAGTTCGTGCATTCACATTGCACTATATATATTATACCTCTCTCTGTACCTGTGTGTGTGTATATTGTATTTTTACATTTATGTAAATTCTATCTTAATGAATATAACATTCTACAAACTCACTCTTCACTCGGCATTAAGTTTTCTTTTACAGCTTTATTGAGGTATAATTTACATATCATAAAACATCCATTTTAAGCGTAATTCAGTGATTATTAGTAAATGTATAAAGTCATACAACCATCACAGCAATCCAATTTTAGAACAGTTTCATCACTCCAAAAAGATCTCGTTCCCATTTGCATAGCAAGCGCCTGACAGCCATTCATCTGCTTTCTGTTTCTTCTGACTTGCTTTTCTGGCCATTTCATGTACATGAAAGCATGTTATAGGTAGTCCTTTGTGTCTGGCTGCTTTCACTCAGCGTATCATTTTTGAGATTCATCCACGATGCAGCATGTTCCAGCAGTTTGTTCCTTTTTGTTGCTGACTGGATTGTATGCATGGTGTGGATGTACCACATTTTGTTTGTTCATTACCAGCTGATGGACATTTGGATTGTTTCCACCTTGGGGCTTTTATGACTGATTCTGCTATAAACATTATGTCTTCGTATAGACCTGTGTTTTCAGTGCTCGGAATTGCTGGGTCATATGGCAAAGTTATGTTTAACTTTATAAGAAACTGCCGTACTGTTTTCCAAAGTGGCTGAATCATTTACGTGCCCACTGACAATGTATCAGGGTTGCAGTTTCTTCACATCCTTGCCAATATTTAGAATTGTCTTTTTTTTTAATTTTTATTTATTTATTTTGTTTATTTTTGGCTGTGTTGGGTCTTCGTTGCTCCACACAGGCTTTCTCTAGTTGCGGCGAGTGCGGGCTTCTCACTGCGGTGGCTTCTCTTATCGTGGAGCACGGGCTCTAGGCGTGCGGACTTCAGTAGTTGTGGCACATGGGCTCAGTAGTTGTCGCTCGGAGGCTCTAGAGCGCAGGCTCAGTAGTTGTGGCGCATGGGCTTAGTTGCTCCACGGCATGTGGGATCTTCCTGGACCAGGGCTCGAACCTGTGTCCCATGCATTGGCAGGTGGATTCTTAACCACTGTGCCACCAGGGAAGTCCTATAATTGTCTTTTTGATTGTAGCCATTTTAGTGACCGTGAATTGGTATCTCCTGTGTTTAATTGCATTTTCCTGATGCAGTGATGGTGAGCACTGTTGATGTGCTTATCATCTATTTGTGTACTCCAAGGATCTTATTAAAACTACCAGAATTAATAAGTGAGTTTAACAAGAACTCAAAATCAATATAGAAAAATCCATATATGTTTACTAGCAACAAAAAAATGGAAAATTAAGTTAAGAAAACATTTATAATAGCATAAACTATCATGAAATACTTGGGGGTAAATTTAACAAGATATGTAGAAGACCTGTACACCAGAAACTAGAAAAGATTGCCATGAAAAATAAAAGAAGACCCAAATAAATTAAATGATGTACCATATTCTTGGATCAGAAGACACAGTACTATTAAGAGGCTAATTCTGTCAAAATTTATTTGTACATTCAGTGCATTCTCACTCAAAATTCTGGCAGGTTTCTTTTTTTTTGGTAGTAATTGACAAACTGATTCTTAAATTTATGTGGAAATGCAAAGAACCTAAAGTATCCATAACAATTTTAGAGGAAATAAAGAACAAAGTTGGAAGAGTTACACCATCTGATTTCAAGACTTACTCTGAAACTGTAGAAATCAAGACAGTGTGTGTAGTCATGAGGGTAGACATATGGAGCGGAGTTCAGCACGTGTGGCCTACAACCTGCTTCTGCACAGCCAGTGAGCTAAGAATAGGTTTTACATTTTTTAAGGGCTCTTTTAAGAAGAAGAATGTGCAACAGAGATCGTATGTGGAAATGTTCCAGAGTATTTACAACAGAACTACATTGAAAAGCCAGAAATAGATGCAAACATATTTAGTCAGTTGACTTTCAACAGAAGTGCCAAGGTATTTCCATGGGGAAAGATACTCTTTCAGCATACAGTGCTGGACCAATTGGATATCAATAGATGCAAAAATGAACCTCCAACTTTGCCTTACATCATGTAAAAAATGAACTCAAAATGGATCATAGAACTTCCATGGTGGCGCAGTGGTTTAGAATCCGTCTGCCAATGCAGTGAATGTGGGTTCAACCCCTGGTCCGGGAAGATCCCACATGCCACAGAGCAACTAAGCCCGTGCACCACAGCTACGAAGCCTGCGCTCTAGATCCCATGCTCCACAACAAGAGAAGCCACTGCAATGAGAAGCCCGCGTACTGCAATGAACAGTAACCCCCGCTTGCCACAACTAGAGAAAGCCCGTGCGCAGCAACGAAGACCCAACACAGCCAAAAATAAATTAAAAAAAAAAAAAAAAAGATCATAGACTTAAATGTTAAAACCTAAAACTATAAAACTTCTGGGGGAAAACATAGAAAATCTCTGTTATTTTTACCATAAGGAAGAGATTTTTTTTAAAAACAGGACTTAGAAAGTACAAACCATGAAAGTAAAAGCAAATTGGACTACTACAAAATTTTAAAGGCATTTGAAAAGGCAGGCCACAAACTGAGAGAAAAAATTAATAAAACATGTATTTGACAATAGACTTGCATCCAGGATATATAAAAAATACTTATAACCTAATCAGAAGACAACCCAAATTGAGAAGCCACTTTACAAAAGAAAATCTATCTATGAACACCCAATAAGCACAGGAGAAGATGCTCAGTATCATTAGCCAACAAACTAAAACCGTAATGACACATCACTGCACGCTTAGTAGAATGATTAAAATTTTAGATGCTGACAAAACTAAGTGACATCAAAGATGTGGAGCAACTGGGACTGCCGTGTATTGTTGGTGGGAGTGTAAAATGGTACAGTCACTTTGGTAAGGAGTTAGCTTATTTCCTGTGAATTTAAACATTCACTTATCAATTCTGGATTTTTATCCAAGAAAAATTAAAACATGTATCCTTACAAATACTGTATGTAAATGTTCATAACCAAAAATGGGAAACAATCCAAATACCAGTGAGCAGGTGAACAAATTGTGGTGTATCCATACAATGGGATACTATTCATCAATAAAAGAAGTAAACTACCACCCCATGCAAAACATGGGTGAATCTCAAAGACATCATGCCAAGCAAAAGAAGCTAGTCACAAAAGAGTAATACTCTTAGGATTCCACTTATCGATGTGAAATTGTCAAAAAAGAAAACCTAAGCTATAGTTACAGAGGCAGATCAGAATCAGGGGATGGGGAATTGACTACGGAGTGGCATGAGGGAATTTGGGGGGTGACGCAAATTATATCTCAATTTGCTGGTGGTTACTGAGTGTTTTCATCGACCTCTTTTAAACTGTGCGCTTAAACTGGATGTGTTTTATTATAAGTAAATTATACTTCAGTAAAGTTACTTAAGAATATATGGTTTATGCGGGCTTCCCTGATGGCGCAGTGGTTGAGAGTCCGCCTGCCAATGCGGGGGACGTGGGTTCGTGCCCTGGTCCGGGAGGATCCCACATGCCACGGAGCGGCTGGGCCTGTGAGCCATGGCCGCTGGGCCTGCGCGTCCAGAGCCTGTGCTCCGCAGCAGGAGAGGCTGCAGCGGTGAGAGGCCCGCGTACCGCAAAAAAAAAAAAAAGAATATATGGTTTATTAAAATTAATAGTTTGTTGTCTTCCCATGTCACAGATCTCCTTTCTTCCACTCCTTCTTCCCTCCAAACTATTCTTTACATAGCAAGTGATCTTCTTAAACGTAGGTGAATCAGATCATGTCACCCTCTGCTCAAAGCCCTGTTGTGCTCTTTGTACTTGGTAGTGTATTGCCTGCGGGCTCCTGGCCTACAGGAACCTGCTTCGTCTGACCACTGCCTAACTGACCTCCTTGCAGTCCACTCACCTGCTTATTCACAGCGTACTTCCCATGCTGACTTTGTGGAATTTCTGGTCACAGGCGCTCTTCCACCCCCGAGACTTCTTTTTTTTTTTTTTTTAAAGCAGAGGGAGGTTTTTTGTTTTTTTGTTTTTACATATTTATTTTTGGCTGCGTTGGGTCTTTGTTTCTGCGCGTGGGCTTTCTCTAGTTGTGGAGAGCGGGGGCTGTTCTTCACCGTGGTGGCTTCTCCTGTTACGGAGCTTGGGCTCTAGGCGCACAGGCTTCAGTAGTTGTGGCTCCCGGGCTCTAGAGCGCAGGCTCTGTAGCTGTGGCGCACGGGCTTAGTTCCTCCGCAGCCTGTGGGATCTTCCCGGACCAGGGATCAAACCCATGTCCCCTGCATCAGCAGGTATTCTTAACCACTGCACCACCAGGGAAGCCCCCCTGCGACTTCTTAGTCCTGTAATCTTTTTTGAACTCTGTTCCCTTTACTCTTCATCTGCTAACTTCAGTCACTCATTTGGTCTCAGCTGAAATGTTATTTCCGTCATTCCTGGCTACACAATCTCAGTTAATCTGTCTCTCGTACTCTAACGCCCTGTCCTTCCCTTCATAGCACTTACACTGTAACTACCTGTGTTTTGTGTTATGAATGTCCACCTCCCCCATTAGATGAGGCTCTTTGCGGGCAGAGTCCATGGCTGTTTTTCTTATTGTCAGCTTCTAGGACAGTGCCTGGCACATAGAAGATACATGGTGTGTGTTGAATGAAAGTGAAAATTTTTTTTAAAAACAGTATTTTAAATTAACATTTTTTAAATTGGAGAACTCTTTTACATAAGCTGTTTCAGTTGTCAAGGAGTTTGTATTAGAATTCTATGCTGGCTTCACATTACTGTAGTATAAGGGCTAGAACTCAGGAATCTCAAAGAGATTCTGTTCTGTTCAGATAAAGATAGAACTTCTAAGGCCCATGGCATTCTTGCCCTCTCAGAAGCCTCCACCCCTTTGAATTCCCCCACCTCATATGCAACTTGGTAAGAATTGTTTGGAATTAAAACCTAATATACTTCTTCCCACAAAGCAGGAGTCTTTGCATCCTCAAAAACAGGGCCTACTGGCCCTAATCCATTTACTAATAACTAAGCATAAAAATCACCTATCTAGGCAGAGTCTGTGCAGTTCTAATACACATGAATTTCAATGGCCACCGTTCATCACCGTTACCCAGCAGCATGGTTCAAATTTCAGCTGCCACTGGATATTAACTGAGTAATTGCATAAAGTACAAACTTTGCTACTAACCCTTTAGTCTACAGATCACTGTGAAATAACATGTACATCGTGGTCAGTGGCCAGTTACTTCACTCTTTAAAGCCTATCAGTGATTGGTCAGTGCATAGCTGCTATTAATTTCACCACGTAGACAGCAAAGTGTGTAGTTTATTGCCTCCTTTTCTCCCAGTGGTAAACTCAGGTAACATTTTACAAGAACGGATAATCGAAGTAGCCAACAATGGTGAAAGTGCAGGAGAGAAACAAAAGTGTATGGGACTTCCCTTGTGGTGCAGTGGTTAAGAATTTGCCTGCCAATGCAGGGGACACGGGTTCGAGCCTTGGTCCGGGAAGATCCCACGTGCCGCAGAGCAACTAAGCCCATGCGCCACAACTACTGAACCTGCGCTCTAGAGCCCAAGAGCCACAACTACTGAAGCCCTTGCGCCTAGAGCCCGTGCTCCACAACAAGAGAAGCCACCGCAATGAGAAGCCCACACACCACAACAAAGAGCAGCCCCCGCTCACTGCAACTAGAGAAAGTCGCATGCAGCCACAAAAGGCCCAACACAGCCAATAAATAAATAAATATATTAAAAAAAGAGAGAGAGAGAGAGAAACAAAAGTATATGGAGCTGTAGAAGAAATAGCTGGCTGTGGGAATGCTGACACTGCTGTCATTTGAGAGGATCCAGATGTGCAGCCAGAGGAACTTAACATAAACTCACAGGAGTGAGGAAAGTGGTTGTGATGAAAAGTATATGAAGATATCCCAGAGGAGTCGACGCTGGCAGAAACACTTCATATTAAAGGAGCTCTTGGAGATATTTCATGAAATTGAAAGTACAAAACAAAATACTGGAAGCTGATCCAAACTTAGATTATCATTAGGGGCTAGAGAAGATGTTCACCGTGTACTGCAAGCTCTACAAGACAAAAGCAATCCCTATTTAAACTATTCTTGTGTTTTTTACAAAGAAAACATTTTAATTCTCAGTGTCTACTGTAGTGTTTTCTTTTTTTAATCTATTATTTTTGTCTGTGTTGGGTCTCGGTTGCTGCGCGCGGGCTTTCTCTAGTTGTGCCGAGCGGGGGCTGCTCTTCGTTGCGGTGCACAGGCTTCTCACTGCGATGGCATCTCTTGTTGCAGAGCACGGGATCTAGGCGCATGGGCTTCAGTAGTTGCAGCATGTGGGCTCAGTAGTTGTGGCTCGCGGGCCCTAAAGCGCAGGCTCAGTAGTTGTGACGCCCGGGCTTAGTTGCTCCGTGGCATGTGGGATCTTCCCGGACCAGGGCTCAAACCCGTGTCCCCTGCATTGGCAGTCGGATTCTTAACCTCTGCGCCACCAGGGAAGCCCCCTGTAGTGTTTTAAATTACAGTGTAAATATTAGTTTGCTATTTTTTTATTTCACTGTAGATGTATAACTGACAGAGTTTTTAATGTTTTGACAAAAAATTTTAAAGGTCACGGTACAATCATAATTTTTTTTTAAGATTTCTGTGCACAGTTTCAACTTGCACAGGTGTTCTTAGGGTCCTGCACTGCTGTGCAAAGGGAAGACTGCCTGTACGTGTTTTTTTGCTTGTTTTTTTGTTTTTTTAGCGTCCTGCTAATTAACACAGTATAGCATCTCTCTTTGGTTTTGTTCGTTTGCTGCACTAACCAGCATCTTTTTATTTATAGCCGAGGACAGCTGTTTGAGGCCTATTGATAGAGACGGGAAGCTTCTTTGTCCAGGTAAATCTTTTTGGTAGCCTTCAAAAGCTGGCACCTACTCATGCCACCTATCTTTCTCAACACTTTTACCTTAAACAGTGACTTCCAATACCTAATATTCTTAAGTTACCTTTTAGAAACTGGTTTATAGAACAGACTTTCACCCAGGTGTCTTCCTTGTGAATTACAGACAGTCCTAATCAAAAATCAAACACTTCTGTTTTCTAAAGGAAAACACCTGTCTTTCTGATTAGCTGACATGCATTTTAGTCATGGTTTTGCCCTAGTTGTATCTTTCTAGATGTATTATCAAAGTTTATTTGTTTTGCTGATTTCATCATGATACCAGTTATCACAGTAACCAGAGCCTTGGTTGTTACCTCTGTAACACATCTTGTCATTAGACTTAATTTACTCTTTTGATGGTAGTCACCATAGCAGCTTTAAACTTGGAAGAAGCTAGTCCATCATGCATGAATCAATTCAGAATATTACATAATCCACGCAGACAACAGCTCTCTTTTGTTAAGTATGAATCTAGAACATTCCTAGCTGCCTCTTATTTCTTAGCATTGCTGTACAGATAACAAGAGCATACGTCCTAGAGTGAGAAAATCTAAGATCAAACATAACTGCATATAATCCTTTGCATGGAGTATAACTCAGTTTTTTTCTTTCTTAACATTCTTGATTTACAAAGAAAGGCTGATTTCAGTGTAGTAGTTTGCCCAAAGGTAGGAATTAATACCATTTACCATGTTATCAAAATTCTTTTTAGTGCCAGACAATTATACTTTGAAGGAAGCAGAATTGAAGATGGGGAGTTCATTGGGACTGTGTCCTGGAAAAGCACCAACTTCTTCTCAGGTAAAAGGAGATCACCTGACAGACCCAAACCAGCCTTACTGTGATCAGAAGTTCTTAATTGTATGATTCACTCCTTAACTACTGCAGTAATACTGTTTTTCTTAAAATTTTTCTTTTCCTTAAATGATACCTTTTATTTAGGAATACATCCATGTAGTTCTCTGTGTTTAAGTCAAAAATACTATGTCAAAGTATGTTCATAAGGTGGTTTTTCTGTGAAAATTTTGTGGTTAAGGGAGATCTTTAAAGTTGAGTGGCCACCAGTTTCAACCACCATAATTCATAAATTCTAAAATGTACACTTTTTCTCCTATATTTTAACATCTGTGAGATTAAGATGCATCTTACAGTCAGTGGCATCCTGCACTGGAGCTGATGCTATGCTTCCTTTCTTAGTAGTGCATAAAATATTAAGTAACAACTGGCAGCATTCTAGATTTAATGAAATACAGTATACTGATTTTGAACTTAATTACTCCCTGCAATAATTTAATAGACTCACAGCAGATTTTTCTTTATCGGTATTCATTTTATTTACAGAATACTATCAGGTTGACCTTTGCCTAGAACCCTACCTACTTAATAAACTTTCATTACAGTCCAAAAGCCATAATGAAGTCCTTACTGCTAAGACTCTGTATCATGATAAGCTAAACTCATATCAGGATCCCCGTGGCTCCTAGATCCCTGATATGGAACTAATCCACTTCATTAGTTTTCCCAGCTACCTCCCCTTTAATTTGTTCTTCCCCAAACTCTAACAAATAGTAGTGCATGACAAGAGCATAGGAGAAAAAACACGACAAGTGCGGTTGAGTTAGAAAAGAAAAATAGGGCTGTAAAGAACTGAATTGACGAGATCAGATTTACATTTTTCCTGTGGGTTCCAGAGAGTTAAAGTATATGGGACCTCTGGACAGAAAATAAGATCACAAACTAATGACTCAGAAAAAACACAGTTAATGCTTATAGTGTATAGTAATTGCAAATCTCTTTGAGGAATGACTGAGAGAGAGATGGAGATCATACTAGAATAAATAATGTCTGTGAGAGATGTTTCTTAGGAGTAAAAACATTGGTGATAAAGAATCTTACATTTCTAGGTAGTCAAGATTATTGTTTAAATTGTAACTTTAAAATACCCAACGTAGACTTGTTTTTACATAATTTGTTTTTTTTTTTTTTTTTTTTTTTTTTTTTTGCGGTACACGGGCCTCTCACTGTTGTGGCCTCTCCCGTTGCGGAGCACAGGCTCCGGACGCGCAGGCTCAGCGGCCATGGCTCACGGGCCCAGCCGCTCCGCGGCATGTGGGATCTTCCCGGACCGGGGCGCGAACCCATGTCCGCTGCATCGGCAGGCGAACTGTCAACCACTGCGCCACCAGGGAAGCCCCCATAATTTGAGATTTTTATTAAAGTTTTATGACCATTGACTTTCCGGTTTGGGAAATAAATAATATATTTATAGAATTTTGAAATTCAAATTAAATTGCATTTATAACTCTATCTTGATCTTAGCTGTTCCTGTTTTTCGCTGTGGGGAGCGATGTTCAGCCTGGGACGGAGATGGAGATCATAGTAGAAGAAACAATATCTGTGAGAGATGTAAGGAATTTTACTTTGGGTGGCCGGGGTCTGTGGGTGTTTGGTATGGGGAGCAGTGGGAACCCGTGTTAGGATTTTGAGATCCTAAGTATACATAATATGCTTTAAAGAATTCTATGTATTCAATAAAAGAATAGTTTGGATTGTTTGAAAGGTGGTGAGCCAGCTGTGGTTTTAAAAATAAGATGATTCTTTTTTCTTGTCTGACTACTAATAATGCATGTTTATTGTAGAAATTTGGGATATATAAAAATGGGTTAAAAGAAAAGAATTAAAACCCCTCATTATCCCTTATCCCACTAATGTTAACATTTTGGCATATTTCCTTCTGCTGTTCCTACACTATGTGTACACACATCTCACACACACAGGTGTGAATGTGTGTGTGTGATAAAGCAAACAATTAGGTTAATGTCACTGAGAACCGGGACTTTCAGTCTTGGAAAATGAAGAGGCAGATAACATCAGTGTGGTTAAAGAACGCCTGTACTCCTGAATTTGTTTTTAGGTTTGTTTTAAATATTTATTTGTTTGCTTGTTTATTTACTTATTTATTTATTTTGGCTGTGCCACGTGGGAATCTCCGTTGCGGCATGCGTGATCTTTAGTTGTGGTGTGTGGACTTCTTTTTTTAATATTTATTTATTTGTTTGTTTATAATTTAAATTTAATTTTATTTTTTTATACAGCAGGTTCTTATTAGTTATCCATTTTATACATATTAATATATACATGTCATTCCCAATCTCCCAATTCATCCCACCACCACCACCCCCTGCCCCGCTGCTTTCCGCCCTTGGTGTCCATATGTTTGTTCTCTACATCTGTGTCTATATTTCTGCCCTGCAAACTGGTTCATCTGTACCATTTTTCTAGGTTCCACATGTATGCATTAATATGCACTATTTGTTTTTCTCTTTCTGACTTATTTCACTCTGTATGACAGTCTCTAGATTCATCCATGTCTCTACAAATGACCCAATTTCCTTCCTTTTTATGGCTGAGTAATATTCCATTGTATATATGTACCACATCTTCTTTATCCATTCATCTGTCGATGGGCATTTAGGTTGCTTCCATGACCTGGCTATGGTAAATAGTGCTGCAGTGAACGTTGGGGTGCATGTGGCTTTTTGAATTATGGTTTTCTCTGGGTATATGCCCAGTAGTGGGTTGCCCATTCTAACTGGTGTGAGGTGATACCTCATGGTAGTTTTGATTTGCATTTCTCTAATAATTAGTAATGTTGAGCAGCCTTTCATGTGCTTCTTGGCCATCTGTATGTCTTCTTTGGAGAAATGTCTATTTGGGTCTTCCGCCCATTTTTGGATTGGGTTGTATGTTTTTTAGTATCGAGCTGCATGAGCTGTTTATATATTTTGGAGATTAATTTGTCCGTTGATTCATTTGCAAATATTTTCTCCCATTCTGAGGGTTGTCTTTTTGTCTTGTTTGTAGTTTCCTTTGCTGTGCAAAAGCATTTAAGTTTCATTAGGTCCCATTTGTTTATTTTTGTTTTTATTTCCATTACTCTAGGAAGTGGATCAAAAAAGATATTGCTGTGATTCATATCAAAGAGTATTCTTCCTATGTTTTCCTCTAAGAGTTTTATAGTGTCTGGTCTTACATTTAGGTCTCGAATCCATTTTGAGTTTATTTTTGTGTATGGTGTTAGGGAGTGTTCTAATTTCATTCTTTTACATGTAGCTGTCCAGTTTTCCTAGCACCACTTATTGAAGAGACTGTCTTTTCTCCATTGTATATCCTTGCTTCCTTTGTCATAGGTTAGTTCACCACAGGTGCGTGGGTTTATCTCTGGGCTTTCTATCCTGTTCCATTGATCTGTATTTCTGTTTTTGTGCTGGTGTCTTGATTACTGTAGCTTTGTAGTATAGTCTGAAGTCAGGGGAGTCTGATTCCTCCAGCTCCGTTGCTTTCCCTCAAGACTGCTTTGGCTATTCAGGGTCTTCTGTGTCTCCATATAAATTTTAAGGTTTTTTGTTCTAGTTCTGAAAAAAATGCCACTGGTAATTTGATAGGGATTGCATTGAATCTGTAGATTGCTTTGGGTAGTATAGTCATTTTCACAATATTGATTCTTCCAATCCAAGAACATGGTATATCTCGCCATCTGTTTGTATCATCTTTAATTTCTTCCATCAGTGTCTTATAGTTTTCTGCATACAGGTCTTTTGTCTCCCTCGGTAGGTTTATTCCTAGGTATTTTTTTCTTTTTGTTGCAGTGGCAAATGGGAGGGTTCCCTTAATTTCTCTTTCAGATTTTTCATCATTAGTGTATAGGAATGCAAGAGATTTCTGTGCATTAATTTTGTATCCTGCAATTTTACCAGATTCATTGATTTCGCTCTAGTAGTTTTCTGGTGGCATCTTTAGGATTCTCTATGTGTAGTATCATGTCATTTGGAAACAGTGACAGTTTTAATTCTTTTCCAATTTGTATTCCTTTTATTTCTTTTTCTCCTCTGATTGCTGTGGCTATGACTTCCAAAACTATGTTGAATAATAGTGGTGAGAGTGGACATCCTTGTCTTGTTCCTGATCTTAGAGGAAATGCTTTCAGTTTTTCACCATTAAGAATGATGTTTGCTGTGGGTTTGTCATATATGGCCTTTATTATGTTGAGGTAGGTTCCCTCTATGCCCACTTTCTGGAGAGTTTTTATCATAAATGTGTGTTGAATTTTGTCAAAAGCTTTTTCTGCATCTGTTGAGATGATCGTATGGTTTTTATCCTGCAGTTTGTTCATATGGGGTATCACGTTGATTGATTGGCATATACTGAAGAATCCTTGCGTCCCTGGGATAAATCCCACCTGATCATGGTGTATGATCCTTTTAATGTGTTGTTGGATTCTGTTTGCTAGTATTTTGTTGAGGATTTTTGCATCTATGTTCATCAGTGATATTGGTCTGTAATTTTCTTTTTTAGTAGTATCTTTGTCTGGTTTTGGTATCAGGGTGATGGTGGCCTCATAGAATGAGTTTGGGAGTGTTCTTTCCTCTGCAGTTTTTTGGAAGAGTTTGAGAAGGGTGATGTTAGCTCTTCTCTAAATATTTGATAGAATTCACCTGTGAAGTCATCTGGTCCTGGACTTTTGTTTGTTGGAAGATTTTTAATCACAGTTTCAATTTCATTACTTGTGATTGGTCTGTTCCTGTTTTCTATTTCTTCCTGGTTCAGTCTTGGAAGATTATACCTTTCTAAGAATTTGTCCATTTCTTCCAGGTTGTCCATTTTATTGGCATAGAGTTGCTTGTAGTAGTCTCTTAGGATGCTTTGTATTTCTGCAGTGTTTGTTGTAACTTCTCCTTTTTCATTTCTAATTTTATTGATTTGAGTCCTCTCCCTACTTGATGAGTTTGGCTAATGGTTTATCAATTTTGTTTATCTTCTCAGAGAACCAACTTTTAGTTTTATTGATCTTTGCTACTGTTTTCTTTGTTTCTGTTTCATTTATTTCTGCTCTGATCTTTATGATTTAGTTTCTTTTGCTAACTTTTGGTTTTGTTTGCTCTTCTTTCTCTAGTTCTTTTAGGTGTAAGCTTAGATTGTTTATTTGAGATTTTTCTTGTTTCTTGAGGTAGACTTGCATTGCTATAAACTTCCCTCTTAGAACTGCTTTTGCTGCATCCCATAGGTTTTGGATTGTCGTGTATCATTGTCATTTGTCTCTAGGTATTTTTTGATTTCCTCTTTGATTTCTTCAGTGATCTCTTGGTTATTTAGTAACGTATTGTTTAGCCTCCACGTGTTTGTGTTATTTACGTTTTTTTTCCCTGTAATTGATTTCTAATCTCATAGTGTTGTGCTCAGAAAAGATGCTTGATGTGATTTCAGTTTTCTTAAATTTACTGAGACTTGATTTGTGACCCAAGATGTGATCTATCCTGGGGAATGTTCCATGCACACTTGAGAAGAAAGTGTAATCTGCTGTTTTTGGATGGAATGTCCTATAAATATTAATTAAATCTACCTGGTCTGTTGTGTCATTTAAAGCTTCTGTTTCTTTACTTATTTTCATTTTGGATGATCTGTCCATTGGTGTAAGTGAGGTGTTAATGTCCCCCACTATTATTTTGTTACTGTCGATTTCCCCTTTTATGGCTGTTAGCGGTTGCCTTATGTATTGAGGTGCTCCTATATTGGGTGCATATATATTTATAATAGTTATATCTTCTTCTTGGATTGATCGCTTGATCAATATGTAGTGTCCTTCCTTGTCTCTTGTAACATTCTTTATTTTAAAGTCTATTTTATATGATATGAGTATTGCTACTCCAGCTTTCTTTTGATTTCCATTTGCATGGAATATCTTTTTCCATCCCCTCACTTTCAGTCTGTATGTGTCCCTAGGTCTGAAGTGGGTCTCTTGTAGACAGCATATAGATGGGTCTTGTTTTTGTATCCATTCAGCAAGCCTGTGTCTTTTGGTTGGAGCATTTAATCCATTCACGTTTAAGGTAATTATCGATATGTATGTTCCTGTTACCATTTTCATAATTGTTTGGGGTTTGTTTTTGTAGGTCCTTTTCTTCTCTTGTGTTTTCCACTTAGAGAAGTTCCTTTAGCATTTGTTGTAGAGCTGGTTTGGTGGTGCTGAATTCTCTTAGCTTTTGCTTGTCTGTAAAGCTTTTGATTTCTCCATCGAATCTGAATGAGATCCTTGCTGGGTAGAGTAATCTTGGTTGTAGGTTCTTCCCTTTCATCACTTTAAATATGTCATGCCACTCCCTTCTGGCTTGTAGAGTTTCTGCTGAGAAATCAGCTGTTAACCTTATTGGAGTTCCCTTGTATGTTATTTGTCATTTTTCCCTTGCTGCTTTCAATAATTTTTCTTTGTCTTTAATTTTTGCCAGTTTGATTACTGTGTGTCTCAGCGTGTTTCTCCTTGGGTTTATCCTGTATGGGACTCTCTGTGCTTCCTGGACTTGGGTGGCTATTTCCTTTCCCACGTTAGGGAAGTTTTCAACTATAATTCTCTTCAAATATTTTCTCTGGACCTTTCTCTCTTCTCCTTCTGGGACCCCTGTAATGCGAATCTGGTTGCATATAATGCTGTCCCAGAGGTCTCCTAGGCTGTCTTCATTTCTTTTCCATCTTTTCTCTTTATTATGTTTGCAGCAGTGAATTCCACCGTTCTGTCTTCCAGGTCACTTATCCGTTCTTCTGCCTCAGTTATTCTGCTACTGATTCCTTCTAGTGTATTTTTCATTTCAGTTATTGTATCGTTCATCTCTATTTGTTTGTTCTTTCATTCTTCTAGGTCTTTGTTAAACATTTCTTGCATCTTCTTGATCTTTGCCTCCATTCTTTTTCGACGTCCTGCATCATCTTCACCATCATTATTCTGAATCTTTTTTCTGGAAGGTTGCCCATCTCCGTTTAGTTGTTTTTCTGGAGTTGTATCTTGTTCCTTCATCTGGTACATAGCCCTCTGCCTTTTCACCTTGTCTTTCTTTCTGTGTATGTGGTTTTTGTTCCATAGGCTGCAGGATTGTAGTTCTTCTTGCTTCTGCTGTCTGCCCTCTGGTGGATTCTATTTATTTATTTATTCGTTTGGTTATGTTGGGTCTTAGTTGCAGCATGCAGGCACTTCGTTGCAGCATGCAGGCTCTAGATCGCGCAGGCTTAGTTGCCCCGTGGCATGTAGTATCTTAGTTCCCTAGCCAGGGATCGAACCTGGGCCTCCATTGGGAGCACAGAGTCTTACCCACTGGACCACCAGGGAAGTCCCTGTGCTCCTGAATTTGAATTAGAAGAGTCAGAATGAACCTGATATATTTTTTCTTTAAAAAATGATTTTACTAGCTCTGTCCCCTGAAATCGCTTATAGAAACAGTGATCAACCTGGTAGTAGCAAGCACCCCAGCCTTCAGATTGTGGTCACTCAGTACCATTTCCTAGAGGAACTAGGGCTTCTCGGAGTAATGGCTGGTTCTGTATCTAGGTCAGGAAAGTGTTTGATGAGCCTGGAACATCTTATCAGGACAGAAAACAGTATAGCTAGCAAAGACCTCTGGGATCAGAGAGCGTCAGGAGCCAACCTGAAGATAAGAGTTTGAACCTCAGTGGGAATAATAATGAAAATTGATTCACACATACATAAAGTCCATGAGTTCACAGTGATCCTAAAAAGTATGCTATTCATTGCTTACCTGCAGTGGGTGCTCGGGAACCGTAAACGGAAGAGTCGAGCATTTATCTTTTTCTTTGCAAACTATACCTCACATCAACCAAATAGATAATGAGAAGATTTTTTTAATAGACATATCCCAGCTAACAAAACGAAGAAAGAATTTTAGACTATCACTGTTTTTCAACTCCTAATGAATTAATGGATCTAAGCAAGGATCCTGAAAAACTGCTAACAACTCCAAAAGAGCAACACCCAGACATTTAGAAGTTCAAAACAATACCGGTGCTCTTCTTGCCAAAAGAAAAGAAAACTGGACCTGAGTCCGATCAAGCCTCTAGGTCTGAGTACCAGTTTATAAGAAGTACAGGGGACAGAGGGACCTGTCAGGTGCACCACAGGCCTGCGGTAAGCACTGTCCTGAAGTGGAAAACTCCTCTTCAAGAAATCAACTGCAGTGTGAGACAGGCTGTAGGTTAAAGGAGACTTAGGAGAAATAGCAGGTAGGTGCAATGTATGGAATTTATGGGGCCCTTGATTCAAACCAAAAGAACTGTAGTAACAGTTTAAGAGAAAGTAAGGAAATTTGAACACTGACAGAATATTTGTTATTTACGAGTTCTTAATTTTTTTAGATATTATAATTATGTAAGAGTTACATTTTTTAAAAGAATCTTCATCTTTTAGAGCTGAGTACTGAATGTCAATAAATGATACCTGACATTTGCTTCAAAAGAATGTGAGGAGCGAGTCAGGGGAAGTGGGCGGGGCACAGACACAGGACTGGCCGCAGCAGGAGTTGAGGCTGGCAGTAGACACTTGAGGGTTCATTTTACTGTCCTCTGCACGTGTGTGAAATTTTCCATGATAAAACTTTTTTTAAATTATTTATTATTTTTTAATAAATTTATTTATTTAATTTATTTTTGGCTGCATTGGGTCTTCGTTGCTGCACACAGGTTTTCTCTAGTTGCGGTGAGCGGGGGCTACTCTTCGTTATGGTGCGCGGGCTTCTCATTGCGGTGGCTTCTCTTATTATGGAACATGGGCTCTAGGCACGTGGGCTTCAGTAGTTGTACACGGGCTCAATAGTTGTGGCTTGAGGGCTCTAGAGCACAGGCTCAGTAGCTGTGGCGCACGGGCTTGGTTGCCCTGTGGCATGTGGGATCTTCCCAGACCAGGGCTAGAACCTGCGTCCCCTGTATAGGCAGGCGGATTCTTAACCACTATGCCACCAGGGAAGTCTCCAAACATGTTTTAAATAAAATGTTTCTTTACCCTTTGTTACAAGCTGTAAATATTTACCCACGTTTTCATTTGCCTTTTAACTTTAATACATTTTTTTGTTTTGGGGTTTTTTTAGCTTTAAAAAAAAGTTTATTATTGACTTACTGCCAGCAAGTGATACATATCATAGGAATCCGACATTAGAGTGTCTCTGATAAGGTCTGGACTTGTGCTAGACGACTGTAAGGAGGGATACGGGCTAATTTTGGATCGGATGCTATCAAGAGTTGGGGGGCAATTCAGTATCTTATTTATGTTTGTAAGTTGGAAGTGTGAAGAGGGACTAGAAATATCATTGGAAAGGCAGCAGTTACTTAGAGGAAAAGATGGTTAGTCATTTTGTGCCTGGGATGTGGCCTTGGGTAACTTTAGTGTTTTTTCGTTTCAAAGAACGGAAACCACAAAACTTTTCAAAGGTGCGATGTGTATGTCTTTCTTCTGTTCTATCCTGAACCCACTGCAGGCAGAGTCATTCCCCGTGCCCACCCACCCCCCTTCCCCCAGCTGAAACTGCTCCGTCAAGGCTGTCAGTGGCCTCCATGTTGCTGTGTCCAGTGAGCAGGTCTCGGTCTTCATCTTACTTGCTCTTTCAGCAGCAGTGACATACTTGATGACTTTTGTCACTTGCTTTGAGAAGACTGCAGCTCTTTAGGTTTTCTTCCCACCTCTCCGGCCTGCCTGTTCTCAGTCTTGTTTCCTCTTCTCTCTGCCTTCTGAGCGCCTCGTGCTCAAGTCGTAGACGCCATACTCATATGTATGAGCTCCTGGTCTCTTAACATACTTCACTCACATTTCCCTTTTCTATTACAGTGGCTCCATTTTCTGCTTGCTTAGGCCAAAAACCTTGAAATTGTCTTTGATTCTTTTCTTTCTTACTTCAGAACCAGTGTTTCAGGAAATCGTTTTGGTTCTACCATCAAGATTTATCTGGGATCTGATCATATCTTATTCCTTCCACTGCTGTCACCCCTTCACCTCTCATCTGGATTATTCCAGCAGCTTCCTAACCGATCTCCTTCCTTCCAGCCTGACACCTCCCAGGGTGTGTTCTTACAAAGAAGTGGAGTAATCCTTTAAAGTGTAAGATCAGTCAGTCCTCTGCACACAACCCTGCTCTGCTTTCCCATCTCACTCGGGGTGAGGGGGGGAGCCCCGAGTAACCTTGCAAGGCCCTGTGTGATCTGGCCCTTTGGTATTTTTAAAGAAAGAGTCTGACTATTACTCTCGCTCGCTCTACTCCAGCCGCGTTGGCCACTAGGCTGCTCCTCAAGCAGCCCTTTACACCGGCAGTTTCCTCTGTCTGGAACACAGTTAGGCTGAATGCTCAATTGCTTGTTTTTCTTAAATAATGGAGGCCTTTGAGACTGCAGTTTTCTTTGAATATGGCTTTGGTCCCATTCCCTGTTTTTTTTTTAATAAATTTATTTATTTTATTTACTATTTATTTTTGGCTGCGTTGGGTCTTCATTGCTGCACGCGGGCTTTCTCTAGTCGCGGCGAACGGGCAACTCTTCGTTGCGGTGTGTGGGCTTCTCACTGCGGTGACTTCTCTTGTTGCACAGCATGGACTCTAGGCGCACGGGCTTCAGTAGTTGCAGCACGAGGGCTCAGTAGTTGTGCCTTGTGGGCTCTAGAGCACAGGCTCAGCAGTTGTGGCGCACAGGCTTAGTTACTCCGCGGCATGTGGGATCTTCCAGGACCAGGGCTCGAACCCATGTCCCCTGCATGGGCAGGCGGATTCTGAACCACTGCGCCACCAGGGAAGCCCCCATTCCCTATTTTAACATACTCTGTTGTCATTGTCATCATTTTCTAAACAATCTTTAATTCTAGAGTCTCTTTTATTTTTAATCAGACAAGTGATTGTGGATTTAGTCTTATTTTTTAAACTTTGGGGGGACTAAAAATCCCCCTTGGTCACCACCCTATCCTTGTCGCTTCCCCAGAAGTCACTGTTGTCACTGGACAGTATAATCTTACCCACATCAGTAGAGTGTATCCTTCCGTACCTTTGCCGTGTGTGTACCAATGTGTGGGTATGTATGTACGTGTAGAAATAAGAGCTTGACTTGTATGGTTTTCTTTAAAATCATAAATGGGATCCCAGAACTTTGTTTCACTAAAATATTTTAAAGATCTTTTAAGACCAGTGAATATAAATCTCTTTTATCCTTTTAATTGTTTTAAGACCTCTCGTAGTTTATTTAAACGTTGCCCTGTTAATGCAGGGACGTCTGGATTGTTGGCCGTTTTTCTCCTGATGCAAGCAGGGCAGCAGTGACCATCCTGTGTGCTGCTCCCTCCGCTCTGTTACAGTATAAAGGAAATTTTACATACTCCTTTGCCCTAAAGTTATTTAAGAATGTTTTCCCCTCAAGAAGTTGGGAGTTTTTTTGTGACTATTTTTGTTTTGTTTAAACGTCTATTAATCGTGTCTCGTTTATTGAATTGTGCTATGAGCTCACAGTATGCATCGTTCTTCCCTCATGAGTTGACGTGTGACCAGTTGTTTCTTAGATGATAAATAAAAGCTAATCTCCTTCTCTAGGAGTCAGAGTTCTGTGAAATCAGCCTAATTAATCACATCTGGTCAAAAATACACTGTTAGTCCTCATAAGAAGGGAATCATACCGCAGTCCTGGAAGTGGATGAACTTTTAGATAGACCTGGTTGCGAACACTGGAAACTGGTTTTCCCTGCTGAGTTGGCGCCACGTAGCCCTTAGGAAGCGCTTACTTAATCACTGCATCGTGTGTATCTTTATCTGTTTGAGAATTACTAAATATAATCAGACTCAGATAGGCCCAGGGTCAAAAAAGGGTGTTTCTCACAATACTGTAACTCAGATATAGAACAACTAATGAACATAGTTTTTTTTTCTTACAGTGTTTAAAGGTAATGCTGGAGAAATCTGGCCTATCAGGTAAGTTACAGACCATGATGATACGTAAGTTTATCCACATCCTTTACTTATAATACATTTTCTATAAGCCTAATGAAAACTTTTCAAACTTTCTTTTTCTCCGGGGTTGTCAGTTATGCTTTACATTTCTATACGTACATAATTCTCCTGTTTCTTTTTTGCAGGCTAAAAGAAAACTAGTTGGAGGTTAGCCTAATTCTAAGGAAAGAGAGCCTAGATAGGGAACAACAAAGGTACAAAAGAGATACAGTTAAGATATAGACCCTCTGGAATTTCCTAGATCTTTTGCTGAATTTCTTTTTTTAACCTCATGGATTCAGAATTTCAATGCATTGTGTTTCAGGCCAGTATTTCTGTATATAGATTAGGGAATGTAATATGAATGAAAAAAGTAAACCCAGGGTGTCCTGAAGTGGCTACCCAGGTGGACCCACGGAGCAAGCTTGAGGAAGCACCACACTGCTTTCATCAGAGTCAGTGCTTGCCATTCTCTCCACCAGAGTGGAAGCATGGGGCTCCGTTATCTGGCAGGGACGTTCGCTTGCTCAACTTCTAGGAGTTTCTGTGCGATGCCTCAGGTCATCTCGACAGTAGTCCTCCCATGCAGGGATCATCCCCCGTTCCCACTTTCCAGATGCTGAAAATGGTTAAACGGCTTACCCAGTGTTACAGAGCAAGTGGCTAAGTGGCTCTGATTTCAGAACTCTGATTTCTTTCTACCATGCTCTGCTATGAAGTAATGGTGTTCACTCTTAACTTACTTTCTTTTTTTAAACAAACTTAGATTAAGTTAAATATCGATATAAATCTTACTGCATTTAAAACTAGAACCGATGACAAAAGAGGGTCTACAAAGAACAGTATTGGGATTCAAAACCTGTGGCCTGTGCAGGATAAATGTGAGGTCTGTGTTTCTTCGCTCGTCTGTAGCTTCTTTCGGTGGGTGGGGGGAGTTGACTGTTACAAAACATTGCTAGTTTTTTAACCATCAAGATTTTCAACTTTTGCTCGGTTCCCTCTCCCCGAAAAAAGTTCTCTCCCCATGTCGTGAGTGTGTAGCAAGCATGCTGAAAAACTGAAATCTGATTAACCTTCGTAAATGTTCATTTGTACCAACTACGTTGAAGCACTGTGCCGAAAGGACACGCTTTCGTTAGATGGCTGCTGACTAGATAGGACAGGTTTGCCGTACATGGTATCAGTTGCTGAGCGATGTTAGCGTGTGTTTTCGTCCAAGACAGTGAAATAAAACTCAATTTCATGATTTTAGGAGGGATTCTGTGCTTATGTATGTACATCTGTCTATGCTTAACGTGTGATGTGGATGCGCTTGTGTACTTGTAAATAATAAAGGTGTAAGTAGATGTTGCATACTAGTACCAAGTCTTAGTTTTATTTGCAAGTATACAGTTCTTGGTGGAATAGAGAGAAAATTAACCAAGTTGGGGCAATGACTTAATTTTTTTCAGGCCCTGGAAGAGATAATTTACTTTAAAAATTAGTTAATACTGGGCTTCCCTGGTGGCACAGTGGTTGAGAGTCCGCCTGCCGATGCAGGGGACGCGGGTTCGTGCCTCAGTCCGGGAAGATCCCACATGCCGCGGAGCGGCTGGGCCCGTGAGCCATGGCCGCTGAGCCTGCACGTCTGGAGCCTGTGCTCCGCAACAGGAGAGGCCACAGCAGTGAGAGGCCCGTGTACCGCAAAAAAAAATGAGTTAATACTTATTAGATGATATCCCATTTGATATTCATTTATCCAGAAGGGTCATTCCTGACAAACTCTTAAAACATATTATTCTGAATTCTTTTTCATCTGATTTTGATTCCTTCATAGGAGACGCATGGCATTTACGGAAAATGGATTGGTGCTATGAAGCTGGGGAAGCTTTATGGGAAGAAGTAAGATTATTTCTGTACATTTCATTTGTAAAGTGATTGTGCTTATTTTGTATTTTCATAAGGACACCACCCTACTCATGTGAATAAATTCTAGAGAAAGCTTTACTTTTTTTTTAGGATATACAAATCCATATGGGGGTCTACTTTTTCCTTACTGCAGTTTTTTCACAGAGTCAGAGGGGAAGTTTCAGCTAAGTGGGAACATATCTAACATCTGTATTGAGCCCTCTTTTGATAAGAGAATATGTCTCTAGTAGTAGTTCTTCATTAACAGGCAGAGAACTACAGAGAACAAAAGACATTTGTACCAGTGAAAGAATTTGAAGATACACTCTGAATTTTGAAACCTGAATATGTTAATCTGAGAGTTTCTCTGTAAGTTAATGATGGCAGAATTCATCTTACCAATCAGTCACTTAGGCTCTGATTCAAACTGCATCTCTAAATCCGGCCCAGACTCTTAGGGTAGACTTAGGAGCAGTGTTATCACAGGGTGTTTGGAGTCTGGTTAATCTTATTTTAAAAAATTTTTATTGAAGTGTAGTTGATTTACAATGTTGTGTTAGTTTCAGGTGTACAGCACAGATTCAGTTAAATGTTCAGTTAAATGTATATATTCTATTTTAGATTCTTTTCCATTATAGATTATTATAAGATATTGAGTATAGTTTCCTGTGCTGTACAGTAGGTCCTTATTGGTTATCTCTTCTATATATAGTGGTGTGTATATGTTAATCCCAAACTCCTAATTTATCCCTCCCCCCCTTTCCCCTTTGGTAAATAAGTTTGTTTCTATGTCTGTGAGTCTGTTTCTGTTTTGTAAATAAGTTCATTTGTATCATTTTTTTAGATTCCACATGTAAGTGATATATGATATTTGTCTTTCTTTGACTTACTTCACTTAGTATGACAATCTCTAGGTCCATCTGTGTTACTGCAAATGGCATTATTTCTTTTTTTTAAATGGTTGAGTAATATTCCACTGTATATATATATCACATCTTCTTTATCTATTCATATGTCAGTGGACATTGAGGTTGTTTCCATGTCTTGGCTGTTGTATATCGTGCCACTGTGAACATTGTGGTGTATGTATGTTTTCAAATTAGCGTTTTCTCCAGTTATATGCCCAGGAGTGGGACCACTGGATCATATGGTAGCTCTATTTTTAGTTTTTTAAGGAACCTCCATAGTGTTCTCCATAGTGGCTGCACCAATCTACATTCCCACCAACAGTGCAAGAGGGTTCCCTTTTCTCTACACCCTCTCCAGCATTTATTATTTTTTATTTTTTTAATAAATTTATTTATTTATTTTTGGCTGCATTGGGTCTTTATTGATGCACAGGCTTTCTCTAGTTGCAGCGAGCGGGGGCTGCTCTTCATTGTAGTGTGCAGGCTTCTCATTGCAGTGGCTTCTCTTGTTGCAGAGCACAGGCTCGAGGCACGTGGGCTTCAGTAGTTGTGGCACTCAGGCTCAGTAGTTGTGGCTCACGGGCTCTAGAGCGCAGGCTCAGCAGTTGTGGCGCATGGGCTTAGTTGCTCCGCGGCATGTGGGATCTTCCCGGACCAGGGATTGAACCTGTGTCCCCTGCATTGGCAGGCAGATTCTTAACCACAGTGCCACCAGGGAAGTCCCTCTACTATTTATTACTTACAGACTTTTTGATGATGGCCATTCTGACTGGTGTGAGGTGATACCTCACTGCAGTTTTGATTTGCATTTCTCTGATAATTAGTGATGTGAGCATCTTTTCATGTTGGTTAATCATCTTATTGTTGCTCCAAGTAGCATCAAACCTCACAGTCCAAATCCATGGCCTTAGAAGTACAGCCAGAATAAAGCTTTGTGAGAAAGCTTACACAATTGTGCTCACTCCCCTTTCCCCCAATCTTTATCCGCCTGCTTTCTGTTCAGTGAGACACTGGCATTGAACATCAACAGAGGTTGATCTAAAGCAGGGCCTTCCGGGAAACAGTCCTTGCTGTGTAACAGTCAGGGACAATACAGAGAGGCTCCTCTTGGGTCCTGGCCAGGAATTTGACTGCCTGGAGTAAAAAGTGAACCTCAAAGAATCTTCAGGACATACAGTTTGGATGTCAAAAGAGTGTATCTAGTCAAATGGTTTCCTTATTTTCTCCTCTTATTAATTCCCAAATCAGTATCAAACAGTTCATCTAAAAGCAAACTCATTACCCTCAGAACTAGCTCCGCTTCCCAGATTTGCTTCTTGTCTTTCCCATCCTGATCCTTTTCCGCCTGAAATGTGGCTTACGCTACTTACCTTACATCCGTCATATTTGGTCTCAGCCTTCAATCAGTTTTTCCACTCCTTCTTGACCATTCCCACTGCCGGCCTCCTGGTTCAAGCCCTGTTTTTTTGTGGTTTTTTGCCTCTTACCTAATTTACTACGAATGGTTTCCTGAGCCCATGTGTTCCCCACTTCAGTATGTCACAAGTGTGGCAGCTTAGATTGATCTTTAAAAACCCCTTCGCAGAAATCTTGAGTGGCTTTTTTAAAGCAACTGAAAACTCTTTTTCTTCTGTTCCGCATCCCTTTGACCTGTGACCACCTCTCCAACCCAGTTTTCTTTCCGTTACTCTCCAGCAGATACCTCCCATTCTAGTTAATCTGGTCTCTTAGCTCTTCCCCAGCACAAGTCATACTGACTCTTGACTTAACCTGGACTTTGCCGTGTTCTTCTTTCCCTGAGAAATTCCTTCTTGTTTCCTCTGGCTTTCCCAAATCCAGCCCATCTTTTGGGCTTAACTAAAATTTTATCTTCTGTAGATTAATCTGTCATTTCTTACCTCATCCATCTCCCTTCCTTTAATCTTTTACAGTTCATAATTATACAGTTTTAATACATAATGATATACTTTTTTATGGTTTTAGCTTATTTCTATCTCTTCAATATCTGTTTCTTTATTCATTTACTTATTTCTTGAAAGGGTAATAGAGGCATAGCGTTTTTTTTAAAAAGATCGAATGGTCTCTTTCTTCCTTTCAGAAGTCATAAGTGACAAAAAAGATTTTCACTTTCTGTATTCCCAGGATGCAGCACTGAAAGAGCTTATGCTCTCTTCTGGAGACACTTTGCTTTTAATCGAAGGAAAACTTCCTCCTCTGGTAAGATTTTGCTCCTGAATAGACATTTTGTAAATAACAGTTACTGTTTTATGATCGCAAGGATGATATGTTCTCATTGTGTGAAACTGGGGAAATACAATCATAAAGAGAATAGAGTACTTACCCAAAATCCTACCAGTCAGACAGCTACCATATTTTACATCTTATATATTTTCTTCCTATAAAGTCAAATTGTGTGTACAATTTTATTTCCTACTTTTTATATTTTACTTTTTAACCTGACCATAAAATCCAGAAACAATCATTATATCCAATATATGACTTACCACAGTTTTATTCACCTATATCCCTGTTGTTTGGATTTTAGCTTGTTTAAAATCTTTTGTTCTTATAAATAGTAATAAATATAAATCCTTCTTAAGACAATTCTAAAGATGGAATTAACAAGCCAAATTGTTTTCCCAAAGAGTCGTACCAAGTTTACAGTCCTAATGTGTGTCTGTGAGAGGGCTCACACCACTGCTCTTCCATAGACACTGTGTATTACCACTTGGAAAAGCCATTACTTATTAGTTTGTTTTTGTTTTAATGTGGACACATGTAAAGATGAAAATGACCCAGAATTGAAGCATTCAGATAATCATTTGCTTATGATTAGAAAACTCAGACAGTGTAGAAGCCTATAAAATGATAAACAGAAGTTTCTCCCATATCTTTCTCTCCAGAAAGAGCCACAGTAAACTTATTTTTCCTTGTGTATCCTTCCAAGAAAAGAATTATGCCTGTTTGTATGCTGAATGTAAATATGTGTGTATCCTTTTCAAAGTTTACATAAAGGGGGTCATATTCTATGCACTGTTTTATACCTTTCGTTTTTTGTTTGTTTTTATTCATTTAATATATCTTGAGGATCTCACATCAGCACATACAGACCTACCTTATTCTTTTTCATGACTTCATAGAATTCTGTTGTATTTTATACTGTGCTCTTTAAAGTTAATTTTTGAATTGATAATATTCATGATACAAAATTCAAAGTGTATAAAAAGCTGGGCCAGGAAAAGTATCCCCCGTCCCTCCTGTCCCCCTGCCACTTGGGGTCCTCCCTCCACAGGCAGCCAGCTTCCTCTGTATCCTTCCAGAGGCACGTGCTTATTAAATTTAATGCACACACACACGTATGTATGTGTACATTCATATGTATATACATATTTTTATTTACACAAATGATTATAAGCTTGACACCCTATTCTGCACCTAGCTTTTTTCATTACCCCCATATACATGCCACATCAGTACCCATGAAGTTATCTCGTTCCATTTGACGTATATGGAGGTACCGTGATTTATTTTTTAACCAATCTCTTTTCAAAGAATATTTAGGTTGTATCCAGTCTTCTGTCGATACAAATAACACTGCCAAAAATATCACTTATTTGCCATTTTGCACATATGTATCTACAGGATATTCCTAGAATTGAAATCGCTTTGTCAAAAGTTATGGCCTACCGTAATATAACCAGTCTTCTGAAGAGGGACCTTGAGGTTGTTTCATGGTTTTTGCTACCATAAACAATTTACAGTGAATATCTTTGTATGCATGGGCTAGTATATCAGAAGGTAAAATCCTAACCATGGAATGGCTGGGTCAGAGGGCTTGGGCATTTAAAATTTTGACAGCACCAAATCACCATCCAGAGACTTTGCAGCAGTTTCTACTCCTGGAACCAACATATAGGAGCTCAGGTTTACTTACAGTTTCACCACCGTAGAATATTATTAGACTTTCTGGTTTTTGACAGGTGAAAAAAAATGGTGTTTTTTGCTCTGATTTACATTTATTTATTTACTGCATGGAAGTTGAGTATTAATCTTCACCAATTTGATAAACAGAAAAATATTCTCATTTTAATATGCATTTCCTGAAATACATATTTAAAATACTTTACATGTTTTTTTTTTTTCACATTCTCATCTTCTGTTGTTGGAAATTGCGCACTGTAATAGCAACTGATCTTTCATTGAGAAAATCTGTTCAAGTTCTTTACCCACTCAAAAAAGGGGTGGGGAAGAACCAGTTAAATTAGTAAAACTGAAATTACCGAATGTGTTTAAGGAGTTGAGTTTATTTCACGTAGTTGGTATATAGGAATGCACCTTAGATCAATAGGTTGTTGGATCTCTATAAAGTTCCTTTAGAAACTTTTATAAATAAAAACTGCATGTAACTGCTGCATTGTGCTATGGTGCTCTTACAATGCCTGAAAACATTTATATAGTTTGTTCTGTCAAATGTTTTGTTAGTTTGTTTATACTTTTCACTTACTGTAGCTACCATGATATAGAACAGGAACTTCCCTGGTGGTCCAGTGGATAAGACTCCACGCTCCCAGTGCAGGGGGCCCGGGTTTGATCCCTGGTCAGGGAACTAGATCCCACATGCATGCTGCAGCTAAGAGTTTGCATGCCACAACTAAGGAGCCGTGGAGCCACAACTAAGGAGCCAACGAGCCAAAACTAAGACCCACTGCAATGAAATTTAAAAAAAAAAGAAGATATAGAACATTGGTCCCAGTCATCCTAAAGACTGATTTTTATGATTTTAAACTTTGATTGTAAAAACAGTAAGCAAGTATAATACATGACAGTTAATACATACATCTTAAGGAAAAATAAATTCAGGAACATATTCTATATCAAGATGTTTCTTTCTGGGAATTCCCTGGTGGTCCAGTGGTTAGGACTCCTTGCTTTCACTGCCAAGGGCACAGGTTCTATCCCTGGTCAGGGAACTAAGATCCCACAAGATGCTTGGCATGGCCAAAAAAAAAAGTTTCTTTCTGTGGAAGTAGAAGTTGACTTAATCTGTGTGCATCACAACAGTTGGAAATCTCCATTCCTCAGGGTTTCCTGAAGGTGCCCATCTGGTGGTACCAGCCACGGGGTACCTTGCATCTCTGGAAGAGTCATCAGGACCAGACTAACTGTACCTTTTCTCAAGGCGGGGTCTGGAGAGCTAATTCCATCCAAGGTGAGAACACAACAGAATTACAGCAGCCAGTGTGTCATAAAGAAAAGTAAAATGATTGCTTCTGCTGAGAGGCAACTGAAATATGTATTTTTAAAATATAAGGTTGAAAATCAAAATCTATTCCATAATTCATAGTATAATAATAATACCATCCTATTTTTATACAGTGGTTTGTAACCTCTATAAAATCCCATCTCTTTTTTTGGCTTCACCTTGCATTTGCCGTGTTATTTTTATTATCATTATTATCATAGCAATATATTACACTCTTTCAAGGAATTGTTATATAGTATCACCTCTCAAGTGCCTCATGGCAGTCGGAATAGCGGCCCCAGTTATTGTAACAGACTAAGACATTGACGCTTTAGTCGCTTCCAGCGTCTTCACTGCAGCCCCAAGGGGCGGAGAGGCAGGGCTGGAGTCCGGACCCCACGCAGCTCCTGTTCTTTCTGCTGCCGCCACCCAGGAGCTCCTTCAAGGGCGTTCCAGCTCACTGACTTCTGAGAAGACTCACAGACAGGGTATAAACATATTGTTTCACTCTGTCTAAGTTTCTTCTCCACAGGCAGAATTCAGCACACACGTCATGATGAGCAAAGGCAGGGAGTTTGAATTGCCATTGTAAAAAGTGGGTTTCCACTTCATTATAAGAAGACACAAGTTAATCTCCTTTGTAACTGTAGATAAAGAGAATATATTTTTAGTAGGACCAAGTTCTTATATTTTTTTCCTTTTATCATGCTTAATTATCTAGCTTTTTTAATGCCTTGAAGTATTATATACTTACATTTCTTTTTATCTTTCAAAATTCAGTACTGAAACTAACACAAATGATCTCCTTACTTTTTGAAGTTAGGATTGTATGTATAGAGCAATAAAATACTTCATGTTGAATTAGCTATGAAATTGGCATTAAGTTATTTTTTGTTTGTGTTATATTAGACATGTTAAACAATTCTAAAAATGATTTTGTGATAGAGTAATAGTTACAACTTAAAAAGCAGTGTGTTTCTCCATGAAAGTAAAGAAAACAGTTCATTTTTTTGGTAGTCCTTCTGTATCACAACATATGGCAAATATTTTTATTTCTGAGAATTTCCTAAAAGTGTCTTTCAGGTAGTACCAGCTTACAGCAGCCTTAGACACAAGAAGAACCACTCATGAAGAGAGCTTTTTTACTTAATTTACTTATAATGAATTTCCTATTATGTATTAGCAGTGTGCCCAGCAGTAAGCAAAGACATTTAACTAAAGCAAAAATGAGTCAAATTACTGATTTCAAATTTAGTTATCAACTTTTATGTCCAGAGTTTTATATGAGAGCATTTTGTTTTCCCCTTTTTAAAACTAATGTAGAAAGGCCTTCTTATTGTCAAGAATTCTTTCAGTCAGTAAACATTTATTGGACATTTATTGTGTGGCACCCACCATTCCTGGCCCTGGAGAGACAAACAAGATAGATGACCTGTTCTCTCTTGAAAATCATATTCTGTAGGGGAGACAGATTAGGTTAAAATATATATATGTAAAAACACACATGTATACACACACATAAGAAAACAGACAGACAAAAGAGTAACAAGTTGGGACAAGTGTTATGAGAGAGAAACAGGTTAAATAAAAGATGAGAGCAGGGCAGGGTATCCAACCAGCAGAGTCCTCTTTGAGGAAGGAGAGGGTGTGGGAAAGAGCGTTCCAGGTAGACAGCCCAAGTGTAAAATTCCTCAAAGCCATTCTAGTGAGAAGACCTGGTGCTGTGGCCACAGCATGCTCCCTGGCTGCCCATCTACTGGGCCCTGCTTCCTCCCCGTGAAGTCCTGAGGGGCTGACCCGAGGAATTCAGATTCTGAGTTGCTTGGATGGAATCGTACTAAACCCGTTTGCAGTATCAAAACGTGGCCTGTATTTCAGAAATAAGAGCTAAGTACGTCTAAAGCTCCTGTCAAACATCTTGCTCTGTCCTTTGTAGATGCTCCCAGTGACGCGCATGCAGAAGTTTCCCTCCGCTACTTGGGAGACGTTGAAATCTCAGAAGATGCTACGTTGGGGGAGCTGAAGTCTCAGGTCAGCCTTCCTCCTGCAGCGCGTACCTTACTGGTGATCTGGCTGCTTCCAGTGAGATATTAATATATTCTTCTATTTCCTCTTCCCTCAATTACAGTCTGTTCTGATAGGGCATGTGTTATATGCCATGTTCAGTGGTGAGTACCCAACAGGCCACACACATATTGCTCAGACAGCTCCCTGGGTTTGCTTCTACCAGTTGCCTGTGGCTTTCATTTATCCCCTCTCTGACAGGCATGCTGTGCTTTCATTTGAAATCTCCTCAGTGACTTGCAGCTTATGTTCATTTTGATTTTTTAGGGAAACATTTGTTGGAACATTTGTAAAGCATTCACTTTACTCCTTTATTTACATTGTTTTTGTGTCATTGTGATTCATGTGTTAAATGTTGGTAGTAAAAGCTGTGTGGTCAGTTGCCCAGGAGGTCAGAATATCAGCTTTATGTTAAACTAGATACTGTATTGTTTTCCTGGACATGAATACTCACAGACACAGTGTTCTGTCCAAATGGAAAGGCCGGGTTGAATACAACACACAATGCTTAAGAAGCATCTTATTCTCATTGGATTAAAATGAACATCCCTTCTTGCTCTTAAAGGAAACAGTGTAGGTGCATGTAAGGTGAATATCAGTCATTGATTGACTTCTGTGTGTCCTCAATATCTGAAATACCTTCCACAAAAAAACAAATGGTCTTATTCTAATAAGAACAAGTAGAAGGAGACTTTTTTTCTTATATTAGATTAAAAGATACAAAATTGCTGTTTCTAGATTTAAAACGGATGAATATTGGCCATTTTATATACTACAGCCTAAGTATATAAATAGTTATCCACCCCTACAGAATTAGTCCAGCGGTTTGGGCCTAGCGTTTGGATCCAGAGATTCTGAAATATTTCAAAATCAGAAGTTATTTCCATGGCAGAGGAAACTTTGTTGAATTATATGAGCACAGATGGAAGTTGAAGATGAGTCCTTGCTTTTATTAGAGAGGCCTCTGCTCTTGAGTTATATAGTCATATAGAAATTAATTTTAAAGTTTCATTTTCTAAAACATAATCATTGAAAAGGAGCTTTTGGCTCAGATTTAGAAACAGAAAAATCTCTCAGGCTGATTTCAGTAGAGAGGAATACAAAAATGACTCAGGGTTAATTTCATTTAAACGATATTCCTGTGGATTTTTTGGGTAGATATTATCATTACCTAAGATACTCTTTCCCTTAAATGTCATTGTGTGGCGCTTCATCTCTTTTTCCTAAAGCAGTCTGTTTTTAAGAGTGCTTTTTCCAATGTCTGTTTCTTTTCTAGGCCATGACCTTGCCCTCCTTCTCGGAGTTTTCCATCCCATCGCCCGCCTTCCTTAGAGCCTGGACGGTGGAAAGTAGGCGCCCCGGCAGGCTCTTACGAGTCCACTATCAGCGGCTCAGGTAGGGTTCTCAGTGAACACTCCACAACAGCCCGTTCTAGGTCATTCCACATTTGTCATGTCGATGATACTTTTTATCATAAATTAAACTCTGAGACAACTTCAGTGTCTCATATTAAGTATAAATGTAGTTTCATCTGTTTTTACTATGGTCCAGAGACTGTGAACAAAATTTTGATTGTTTTTCCCCCCAGCTTTATCGAGATATGATTGCCATGTAACACTGTGTAAATTTAAGGTGTGCAGCCTGTTGATCTGGCAGGCGTGTAGTGCAGAATGGTTACCACTGCAGCATTAGCGGACAACCTCCATCACATCATACAATCGCCATTTCCTTTTCGTGAGAACATTTAAGATCTACTTTCTTATCAGCAACTTTCAAGTATATAATTCAGTGTTATAAGATGAATATGTTCTGGGGATGTCATGTACAGCATGTTGATTATAGCTTATAACTGGAAGTATGTACCCTTGGACCAACATCTCCCCTTTTCAGCCAGTCCCAGGCCCTGGTAACCACCATTCTAGCCCCTGTTTCTATGAGTTCAGCTTTTTTGGATTCCACATATAAGTGATATCGTACAGCAGTTGTCTGATCTCACTTAGCATAATGCCCTCAGTGTCCATCCATGTTGTCTCAAACAACAGGATGTCCTTCTTTCTTACGACTGAATGATATTCCTTTGTGTGTGTATGAGTGTGTGTACACATACGTACATATACCACATCTTTATCCATTCATTGGTTAACAGACACTAGGTTTTTCCATATCTTGCCTACTGTGCATAGTGCTGCAACGAACATGGGAGTGCAGATAATCTCTTTGAGATCCTGTTTTCATTTCCTTTGGTGAGGTACCCAGAAGTGGGATTGCTGGGTCATATGGTAGTTCTATTTTTAATTTTTTGAGTAACCTCCATACTGTTTTTCCATAGTGGCTGAACCAATTTACATTCCCACCAGCATTGAACAAGGGCTCCCTTTCCTCCACATCCTCAAAAACACTTGCTATCTCTTGTCTTTTTGATGATAAGCATTCTAACAGGTGTGAGATGATACCTCATTGTGATTTCGATTTGCATTTCCCTGATGATTAATGATGTTGAGTACCTTTTCATGTACCTGTTGGCCATTAGTATGTCTTCTTTAAAAAAAAAAAGTCTGTTCACGCCCTCTGCCATTTTTAAATCAGATGGTTTGCTTTTTGCTATTGAGTTGTATGAGTTCTCTATATACTTTGTTTTTTGTTGTTTTTTTTTGCGGTACGCGGGTCTCTCACTGTCGTGGCCTCTCCCGTTGCGGAGCACAGGCTCCGGACGCGCAGGCTCAGCGGCCATGGCTCACGGGCCCAGCCGCTCCGTGGCATGTGGGATCTTCCCGGTCTGGGGCACGAACCCGTGTCCCCTGCATTGGCAGGCGGACTCTCAACCACTGCGCCACCAGGGAAGCCCTCTATATACTTTGAATATTAACCCCTTAGATTTGCAAATACTTTCTGCTGCTTCATAGGTTGCCTTTTCATTTTGTTGATGGTTTCTTTTGCTGTGCAGCTTTTTATTTTGATGTAGTCCCACTTGTTTATTTTTGCTTTTATTGCTTTTGCTTTTGGTGTCAAATCCAGAAAATCATTGCCAAGGCTGATGTCAAGGAGCTTACTCCTCTGTCTTCTTCTAGGAGTTTTACAATTTCAGGTCTTAACGTTCAAATCTTTTAATCTATTTTAAGTTGATTTTTGCATAAGGTGTAAGATAGGGGTCTAGTTTCATTCCTTTGCATGAGACTGTCCAGTTCCCCCCAGCACCACTTATTGAAGAGACTCTATTCCCCATTGTATGTTCTTGGCTCCTGTGTCATAAATTAATTGACGATATATGTATGCGTTTATTTCTGGGCTCTCTATTGTGTTCTTTTTTTTTTCCTTTGGCCATGCTGTGTGGCATGTGGGATGTTAGTTCCCTGACCAGGGATCGAACCCGTGCCCCCTGCAGTGGAAGTGAGTGAGGAGTCTTAACCACTGGACCACCAGGGAAGTCCCTCTTTTGGGTTCCACTGATGTATGTGTCTTGTGTTTATGCCGGTACTATACCGTTTTACTATTGCTTTATAGTATAGTTTGAAATGAGGGAGCATGATGCCATCAGCTTTCTTCTTCTTTTTTTTTGTTTTAATTTATTTTTATTTATTTTTTGGCTGCGTTGGGTCTGTTGCTTCACGCGGGCTTTCTCTAGTTGCGGCGAGCGGGGGCTACTCTTCGTTGCGGTGCGAGGGCTTTTCATTGAGGTGGCTTCTCTTGTTGCAGAGCACAGGCTCTAGGTGCGCAGGCTTCAGTAGTTGTGACTCATGGGCTGTAGAGCGCAGGCTCAGTAGTTGTGGCGCACGGGCTTAGTTGCTCTGCGGCACGTGGGATCTTCCCAGACCAGGGCTCAAACCCGTGTCCCTTGCATTGGCAGGCGGATTCTTTTTGGGTTTTTTTACATCTTTATTGGAGTATAATTGCTTCACGATGGTGTGTTAGTTTCTGCTTTATAACAAAGTAAATCAGTTTATACATATACATATTTTCCCATATCTCTTCCCTCTTGCGTCTCCCTCCCACCCTCCCTATCCCACCCCTCCAGGCAGTCACAAAGCACCAAGCTGATCTCCCTGTGCTATGTGGCTGCTTCCCACTAGCTATCTACCTTAACGTTTGGTAGTGTATATATGTCCATGGGCAGGCGGATTCTTAACCACTGCGCCACGAGGGAAGCCCTGTTCTTCTTTCTTAAGAAAAGATTGCTTTGGCTATTCAGGGTCTTTTGTGGGTCTATACCAATTTTAGAACTGTTTTTTCTGTTTCTAATTGAAAAATGCTTTTGATATTTTGATAAGGATTGCACTGAATTTGTAGATTGTTTTGGGTAGTATGGACATTTTAACAATGTTCTCCCAATCCATGACGATGGAATAGCTTTCCATTTATTTGAATTTTCAGTTTCTTTCATCAGTGTCTTATAGTTTTCAGTATACAGATCTTTTACCTCCTTGGTTAAATTTATTCCGAAGTAGTTTATTCTTTTTGATGCTGTTGGAAATGGGATTGTTTTCTTAATTTCTCTTTCTGATAATTTACTGTCGGTATATAAAATGCAGCTGATATTTATATATTGATTTTGTATCCCACAACTTTACTGAATTCATTTATTAGTTTTAACAGATTTTTGGTGGAGTCTTTAGAGTTTTTTATAAATATCATCATGTAATCTGCAGATGGAGACAACTTTACTTCATCCTTTCCAGTCTGGATGCCTTTTATTTTTTTCTTGTCTAATTGCTCTGGCTAGTACTTCCACCAATGTGTTGCATATGAGTGGCAAGAGTGGGCATCCTTGTCTTATTCCTGATCTAAGAGGAAAAGATTTCAGCTTTTCACCATTGAGTATGATACTAGCCATGGGCTTTTCATATATGGACTTTATTGCGTTGAGGTACATTCCCTCTATATCCAGTTTGTTGAGAATTTTTAACATGAAAGAATGTCAAATGCTTTTTCTGCATCTGTTGAGACGATCATATGATTTTCTTCCTTCATTCTGTTAACGTGGTTGTATCACACCAATTAATTTGCGAATGTTCAACCATCTTTGCATCCCTTGCAGAAATCCCACTTGATCATGGTGTATGATCCTTTTAATGTACTGTTGAATTTGGTTTGCTAATATTTCTTTGAGGATTTTTGCATTTATGTTCATCAAGGATATTGGCCTTTAATTTTCTTTTCTTATAGTGTCCTTGTCTGGCTTTGATATCAAGGTAATGCTGGCCTCATAAAATGAGTTTGGAAGTGTTCCCTCCTGTTCTGGTTTTTTTTTTTTTTTTTTTTTTTGGAAGAGTTTGGGAAAGATTGGTATTAATTCTGCTTTTGGTAGAATACATCAGTAAAGCCATCTGGTCCTCAACTTTTTTTTGTTAGGAGGTTTTTGATTACTGATTCAATCTTTTTCCTTAATAAATTTATTTTATTTATTTATTTTTGGTTGCGTTGGGTCTTTGTTGCTGCGCGCAGGCTTTCTCTAGTTGCGGCGAGTGGGGGCTGCTCTTCGTTGCAGCGTGCGGGCTTCTCATTGCGGTGGTTTCTCGTTGCAGAGCACAGGCTCTAGGTGCGCAGGCTTCAGTAGTTGCAGCACGTGGGCTCAGTAATTGTGGCTTGCAGTCTCTAGAGCGCAGGCTCAGTAGTTGTGGCTCACGGGCTTAGTTGCTCCGCAGCATGTGGGATCTTCCCGGACCAGGGCTTGAACCCGTGTCCCCCGCATTGGCAGGTGGATTCTTAACCACTGTGCCACCAGGGAAGCCCCCGATTCAATCTTCTTACTCATAATTAGTCTGTTCAGAATTTCTGTTTCTTTATGATTCAGTCTTGGTAGGTTGTATGTTTCTAGGAATTTATCCATTTCTTCTGCATTGTCCAGTTTTTTGGTGTATAATTGTTCATGGCAGTCTCTTAAATTTTGAGTGTTCTTATATGGTATAATATTTCACTTAAGAATACTTGAAATTGGTTAAAAAAAAAACTTTGAAAAAATTAAGTGATATGTCATTCACTATTATTTTGTTTCATTTGTTATCAGGGAATATAAATTGGGACAGAGAACTGAGATCTGCTTAGAGCCCCTTCAGAAAGAAGAAAACCTGGGGTAAGATGTCCTACTACACATACAAAATTATACACTTGTCTGATCCCAATGGATAGTTTTACTATTGATTAAGGTGTTACATTTTTTAAGTGTTTTTTTCACTGCTTCTAAGGAGTCTGGCAATTTAAAACAGATTGTGTTCTAGAAATGTGTTTGTATGTCTGGTGTCTAGATCTTAGAACTCATTTTTCCATAAAAACAGAATTTTTCAGTAAGTCCCAATGCATGTTGAACCCATAATGATCTTGAAGTATAAGCAAGATGCTCATCCCAAGCTCTTACCAGTGCCTGCAGACAGTCTGTTGTCAAACCAATTGATAGTAACACCTGACATGCTGCCCCTTGTCCTACTTTTTTCATCCTAATATCACCTGACATACACTTATTGAATTATCAATTATTATCCGTCTCCCACTACTAGATTGTAAGTTTTGTGAGGGCAAGCACTTCATTTTTTGGTCACTGCTGCCTCCCCAATACCTAGGACAGTGCCTTTGTCATAGTCAGTAATTATTTATGGAATAAAGAAGCACCCCAAAGTTGTCCACGTTCAAACCTACCTATTCTTTTTTTCATTATAGGACATTCTTTTATAAGACATTTTTGTCAGTAACACCAAATATTAAGATTCTTTTACCTGATGTGACACGATGATTCTTGTTGTCCTCCTGTTGTGTAACAACTCTACTCTTTCAACCGTGTGACCTTCATTTTATCCCACTGTTTTATAAAAATGCATTCTTAATGCAAATTGTATTACTAGGAGTAGTTTCCTGGAGGGGAATTTCTGGATCAAATGGTATGGACATTTTAAACCTCTTATTTGTTAAATTCCTTTCCAGGTAAGTTATACCATTATGTTTCCAAAAGCTGTGTTTCTAAGTATTTATTTCACCTCACCATCAAACCATCATTGAATGTTGTCATTGTTTAAATGTTTGCTAAATTGATAAATGAAAAATGGTTATCTTGTCTCATCTAGTAAGATTAGGGTGTTTGTTGAAAGGCTTGTAAACCATTTGTATTTTGTGAGTGAGTGAATTGTTTCATATATTTTCCCTGTTTTATTTGGGGGTCTTAGAAAAAAGTCTAATTTGTGTGAGCTCTTTCTATAATATAGATTATATTACATAATATAAACGGACCCTCTGTCTTGTTTGTCGTGAGCAGTGTCCTTTTGAAGACCATGCTGTGCACTTCCTCAGCCCCCTTCCCCGCTTCTGTCCTTGACTGACCTCCGGAGCACTCTTGCCCCCGCTCAGCGAGGACCCTGGCTCCTCGTGGTCTTCACCCAGACTCTGTCACCTCCTTGGCAGCTCCTGCATCTACACTGACCACAGTTTGTATGCTCTGGGACCTCAGCTCTGCTCACTGACCTCAGCAACACCTACACCCTCTCAAAAATTCCTTCTTGACCACAGTCCCCCGCTTTCAGGCCAATCTCCTAATTCACTGGGCCCTCGCTCTCCCTGCGTTGCCTGTTTCCTCCAATTGTGTTACCCTTTCTTTTGATAAAAACACTAGTATAATAGAAATACAGCATTAAAATCGTTCGTTGTCTCACCATCCTTAAAGTTTTCATTTCTCCTCTCCACCTTCCAGTTCTTATCTGTAGCTTTTATTTCACATCCTATCTAAAACAGTCTCCATACGTCTAAATTTCTTTCCAACCTTTCTGAATGTTTCTCCTCTTTCTCTTCCTTCAAGGACCTCGTATCTGTGCTCATCTCCTGCAAAGGTTTCCTTTGCTCTTAAAAGTACACCCATCATCTTCTCTTCCTAACTGTGAGCCCTCCGTTTCTTCTCCCTGGCTAAGTTTTCTGCCAGCTTCACAGATTCTGGTTCTGAAATCAGCGTTTCCTAGGAAGTCGCCATAGCGGGAAACCCCTCTTCCCCTTCATCACCGGGATAGCCCTGCCGGCCCTTTCAGCTGTCTCCAGTCCTCTTCCCTGCGTGCCCCACTGAGGAACTTCTTCCTCTGCCTTCAGCCTTGCCTGCTGCCTCCCCAGGGACCCTGCTGTGGACTCAGAATGGGAGCTCACCTCCATTCTGGGTCAGGACTGAAGGAAATCAAAGTAAAGGTTTCCCACTAGCATTCAGGGTTTAAGGAAAATCTCTCCTTATAAAAAAACTCAGAACAGTCAGAGGAGAAGCTATGTGGTTATTGCGTGTTTCCCATTTTGTTGTAAATCTGACGTGACTGTTTTCTGATGCAGCCCCCAGCATGTGCTGCTGAGGACACAGATGCGCCTCCCTGGCAAGAGGGCGTATGCCTTGCCCGTGGACTTGGTGTGGGACACTGCCCGAGGCTGGACGGCCGGCTCCCTGAGGCACCGAGTGGCCGATTTCTATTCTCTTCCTGTGGAGAAAATTGAAATTGCCAAATACCTTCCTGAAAAGTTTGAGTGGCTTCCAGTACCTACCTGGGTAAAGCTGTGGGGCTCCCTCAGGGAAATCGGGCCTCACTGGCATAGTGAATAATTAACTGCAGTTTTCCACAGACAGGGAATTTAGTAACAATTTGAGATTGAGTTTTCTTTATTCAAGATACTTAATTTTTCTGTAGAACCAGCAAATTACCAAGAGGAAAAAGAAGAAAAAGCAAGATAATTTGCAGGGGGCACCTTATCACTTGAAAGATGGAGATACTATTGGCATTAAGGTACGTTTTTAACAGTAAACTTAGCACTTTGACAAAACACCAGAATCAAATGATTTTATAGACAAGTTTTATCAAATCTTCAAGGCATAGATAATCCCATTTAATATAAATTGTTTCAAGTAGCGGGGGGAAAAAAGAGGGAAAGCAGACAACTCATTTTTAAATAAATAAATAAATAAATTTTATTCGCGGGCTCTAGAGCGCAGCCTCAGTAGTTGTGGCACACGGGCTTAAGCTTCGTGGCATATGGGATCTTCCTGGACCAGGGATCGAACCCGTGTCCCCTGCATTGTCAGGCGGGTTCTTAACCACTGCACCACTAGGGAAGCCCCCAGAGAACTCATTTTATGAGGCCAGTAGAACCTCAATACCAAAAGCTTAATTTTGGGTCTGACTTGAATGAAAATGCTGTGAAGTTTTATCACTAAGTGTGTTGCTGTAGGTACCTGTATTAGGTTAAGACATTTCCTTCCATTCCTAGTTTACTCTAAGTTCTTTTTTTTTAAATCATGAATGAGCACTGGATTATTTTTTTTTTTTTGCGGTACGCGGGCCTCTCACTGTTGTGGCCTCTCCCATCGCGGAGCACAGGCTCCGGACGCGCAGGCCCAGCGGCCATGGCTCACGGGCCTAGCTGCTCCGCGGCATGTGGGATCTTCCTAGACCGGGGCACAAACCCACGTGCCCTGCATCGGCAGGTGGACTCTCAGCCACTGCGCCACCAGGGAAGCCCTGGATTTTTAAATATTAAATTTTTTTAAATGTTAAATTTTATTCTGTGCTTTTTCTGCATCTGTTTAATTAGCTATATCGTTTTTCTTCTTCAATTTGGTAATGTAGTGTTATTACATAAACATGTTCGCAACACCGAGCCATCCTTGCATTCCTTGGACAAACCTACTTTGTTGTCATATAATAACATTTTTTGTATTAAGGGTGAATGATTTAAATCCTTAATTTAAGAATTAATAATTTACTAATATTAAATTATTTATATTAAGGAATAAGTATTCCCTTAATCACCACTTCTGTTCAACATTGTACTAAAGAATGGGACCAATGTAATATGACCTTCCACCCAACGAAGAAAAGCAAATAAATAAACAAAAATTGAAAGGTAAAAGAAATTCTAAAAGGAAAATACAAAACTGTTCTTAGTTTTTCTACAGTCAAACCATCAGCTCTGTTTAAGAGAGTTCAAAAGGTTGTAAGAAAGATTGGGCTTCCCTGGTGGCGCAGTGGTTGAGAGTCCACCTGCCGATGCAGGGGACACGGGTTCGCGCCCCGGTCCGGGAATATCCCACATGCTGTGGAGCGGCTGGGCCCGTGAGTCATGGCCGCTGAGCCTGCGTGTCCGGAGCCTGTGCTCCGCAACGGGAGAGGCCACAACAGTGAGAGGCCCGCATAACGCAAAAAAAACGTAGACTAAAAAGATGTCTGAAAACATTGCTCATTAATTATTTTGAAATGCAGAATCTCCTGGTTGAAGATGATGATGATTTCAGTACAGTCAGAGATGACATTGGAAGAGAAAAACAGAAAGCGTTTGCTCTGGGGAGAAAGAAGCGGTAAGTTAGGGTCCTCACCTACGTGACAGATTCCACCGCGACCTCCAGGCGCTGGCGCGCCTGCTCTCGCTGGAAAGCTCCTGACTGAGGCGTGGAAAGAAACAGCAGAGCCCTCCTCCCTGCCTGCGCTTGCCCACCTTCTCTCCATCACCCCTAGAGTGGCTTCCTGGGGACCGTGCAGGAGGAACCTGGGCGCAGCTCACTGCGAGGAGGAGGCCCCTCCCCGAGCTCCGGGTCTCGTTCTCCCTCTGCCGGGGCCCTGTTCCTGCAGTCGGCCTCCCCCATCCCTGGGTCTCTTCCTTCAGACACCTGCCCTGGCTTGTCTAGGGTTCGCGCTTCCTGACCCTGCTGCAGCTGTGTCCTCCTGCTGTCACCTCCGTCACTCTCCACCCCGTCTGTCCCCTCCAGGCAGCCAGCCAGGTTGCTCACCCAGCCAACCCTCCCCTTGGAGGGAGCTCCCTCCCCATCCATCTTCCTCGCTCTGCTCTGCCCGAGTCGTCACCTTGGGTGGGCTCGCTCCTTCCTCTTCTGTACACAGCCCAGCTCTCTCCTGGCCTCCAGACCACAGACACCTATCAGAATCTACTGGAACCTTCCACCAGTGCTGATACTTCAACCTCCACGTGCCTGGGCCTGGCTCCCACCACCGTGGTCTGCATAGTCACCCCTCGCAGGCCACACCAGGGGTGTGGGTGGTCGTCCTGATCTGTCCCCACTTCCAGTCTCCTGAGGTCTTGTGTCCTGTCCCCATCCTCATTGCATCTGGCTTGGTGGCCTCTCCTCTCGGCAGTAGCCTTTGAACCAGGCTGCCTGCCTGGCCCAGCTCCTGCTCACCTCAGCCTTCCTCTCCTCCCACCTTCCACAGCTTGGGTACCAAGTGTCAGGCGTTGTGACGGCAGCAAGAAGACATGCCCTCCGCCTGGCATGCAGGACAGGGAAGCGAGGGCTGGGGTGGAGGCGGTGTCCCCCAGGTGTGTGACCCTGTAACCATGTGCGGAGCTGGGCGTTTCAGACGTGAGCATCTGTGAAGGTCACGCTTGGATTGGGAAGGTGAAGCAGGAAAGACTGCACTGCTCTGAGACACCTTCCCTCAGCCGCTGAGAAAAGCCCCGAGGCTGGACCCCTCTGTGGGGAGGGCGTGGGAATGCGCCCCGGGGAGGGGTACCCCGAGGTCCCCGAGGGAGCAGTGCGGAAATGCTGCCCAAACTGCCACCGTGCGTCTCTGCGGCCGCCCTGACTTGACCCTGAAAGTTGGAATGAGATGTGGAGTCACTCCTCGACCTGGTGGGGCCCTTGGCGTCTGGGATGTGACCCCGTGACGGCCTCTGTGTCCCCGCAGCCAGGAAGCCCTTCGTGTGCGGAGCGGCGACGTCCCCTCTGGTGCAGAGATGCCTCCCCGCCCCCGTGGACCAGAAGCTTCTCTCTCCATCCACGTCGGGAGCTTCAGATAGCACAGGGCCTACACTCCTGCTGCAGGTCCTGGCCCGTTTCCTGGTTTCTGCCCGGTGTGGACACGGACTCAGAGCCCTGCTTTGTCATGAGCAAAGAGGGCGCTCCATCGCAGGCCAGGCGAGTGCGCTTGTCACCCGCGCCGTGGCGCGTCCCCCCAGGCTGGCACGGACCTGGCCGCACCACAGGTGCCAACCAGCCGACACCCTCGCGCCAACACTCGAGCCCCGCCACCATCTTTATACAAAAATTGACTAGTTTTGCATTAACTGAAGGCATGGGTGACGTGCCACGTGGCTCATCCCTACACACCTGTCTCTAAAGTACACCTGCCCCACTCTCTCTCACGCTGTTCAGGTATCTGTGGCCGCCCAGGCTCTGACAGCTCGGCTCACAGCGATGGGCTGGCCAGGCTCACGCTATGACATAAACAGGAGTCTGTTTTCTGGTCCCCAAACGGCACGTTTCCCCTTTGGTCTGAGTTAGAAGAGGTTCTGAAGCGTTAGTTACCTCTCTTTCCGGGATGAGACCGACGGGGCATCCTCAGAGGTCGGGTGCCGCTGGGGAGGGGGCAGCATGAGCTGGCGTCCGACCCGTGCTGTCTGTGGTCAGAACATTCTCACCGGGGCCTCTTCCTTCTGGGAGCCTGACGGGGAGGCAGGGTCGTGGCTGACAAGCCTGGGAAGGGCTGAGGGGGCAGTCCTGAGGAGCCTCGATTAAAATGGGAAAAAGAAAATGTGAACCAAGAGTCTTCTTAATGCGGCATAGCTGGCTCTCCCATTTAAAAGATGTAAGTGGTATTTATGACAGCTACGTCGCGTCTGTGTTACTGAGCTGAGTGGTTTTGGACACTGGGGTGACTCACTTTCTCAAGCTAACTCAGTCAGAAGCAGGAAAAACAAATTCTTTACTTTCTTATACCTCAGTGATGCTTTATAGCGACTCTCTTGCTAGGTATGGTTATCTTCTTGATTTCACAGTTTTTCATCAGCCTTTTTACCACTGATGATATTAAAATAGCTCTTAAATGTAAGGGATGGAAAGGAAATGACACGTGGGCTAGGCCTCCGCCTGCACCACCGGCTTAAGGAAATTGCGTGAATGTTGCTGCGCCCGTGCTGCTCTTCCGCAGAGCTTGCCACTGAGTGGAACGAATGCCCTGCCCTTCCTTCCTCTGTCCTCCCTCCTTCCAAACAGTGTCAACACCACCACTAGAAACTCTGGTCTCTGTGTGTGCGTCTGAAATTGTTGGCTCGCGAATTACGTACTAATTTGTATTGAAGCAGTCGTGTTTTAAGAAGTTGGGCTTTGGCGAGTGCTTCCGGCCTCAAACACTAACTCTGTCTCAGGAGACGCGCACGTGGGGTCCAGACTCTCCAGACGCACCTGGCGGGCAGTGACGAGGCCAAAGTGTAAGCTCCCTGACTGCCCCTCTGTGTAGAGGCTCTTCTGTCCCTTTTCCCGTAACTGACAGGGCTCCTTGGTGTGCCCCTTCATTCCACTGTAATAAAACATTAATGTTCTAACTGAAAAGCCTTGCTTCTGAGAAGCCGGCGGCCTTGCTGGGCATCACCTACCACGACAGGCAGGGGTCGAGGTGCTGCATGGTGTCCACGGTGAGCGGCCGGGGCCTCGGGTGGTCTCTGCTTGTCGGCTTGCTCCCCTCCTTCCTTCCTTCCTTCCTTCTTTCCTTCTTTCCTTCCTTCCTTCCTTCCAGTTTGGGGATGGAGTGGGGCTCCAGGGAGAGAGCTGTAAGAGTTTGTTAAAGAAAAAATAAACTGTTCAATTTGTAACCTCCCGTCTCTGTGCGCTGACTGCTTCATGTTGTCCTGGCCTTTTTCCCAAGAGAACTACAGATGCTAAGTCGCTGGGGTTTATGTGTAGAAATACCACTTCAGTACTGCTGTAAAAATAACAGAACTGTGTTTTGGTTTTAAATAAACTCAGACTCGTGGTAATAATTGTATTTGAAGAAACTGGAAGTGGTCTGTTTCTCTTTTCCTTCTAGGAAAATAGAACTGGCAGGGGTGCTTGTGTTTCAGAAAACATATTTACTCAAATGTGACACTTTCCTGGCAAAAAGGGGAGGCGGGGCCCAAGAAGTCCCTGATAATCCAGAATCCTGGCTCAGAGAGGTTGGCTTCCCTCTGGGACAGACTTGGTTGTGAAGGGCCAAGTCCTGGGCCCCTCAGCCCGGCTGGACGGGAGACGGCAGCAGCCACACCTTCCGTGCTCAGTCCTGCCCTGTCAGTAAAAGACGTGACCGGTCACCGTGGGTGTGTGTACGTTCTGGGAAGGCGCCGCACTGCAGAGAGGAAGGTGAAGCTATGACAGCGACACACGAGCTAGTTAAAGGAAGAGACGTCTCCAGCGCCCACCAGGAGCTCACTGCCTGCATCCTGGCTCAGGCTGCCTTGAGCAGACCTGACGCGCCCGCAGCTTCTCCCCCGGGGAGAAGGTGGCTCTAGTCCCGGGGGGGGGGGCACTCTGCGGGGCCCCCACCTTCCTATCAGCAGCCCCAACCCCCACAGCCCAGGGGCTGGGCCCTCGGGCCCACCAGCTCCTACCTGCAGCCTGGGGTCTGGGTTGGGCCCGACGGATGGAGCGCCTCGCGGTTCGGCCAGCAGCAGCTCAATGACATGAATGATTTGACTTGGAACCAGCGTACTGAGGGAGTGGGGACCACGATACAACGGCTCTTCTGGAAGTCGAGGCCACCCCGAGCGGTCATGGCCTCCATGGTGATGGGCGCTGCACACGGCCCTGCCTGGCACCGCGGAGGCCCGCCCGGCCCCGAGGGTGCACCTGGCGGCGGCCACACTGGGGCACTTTCCTCCTGCGGCACACGTCCTGGAGACCTGGGACCACAGGCAATTTTGTTCTCAGCGTGGGGCCCAGCTGGCAACATGAGTTACCGGAAAGCGCAGCAGGCTTTTTGGTTGATCTGCTTCCGTCCACGGCGCGAGCAAGAAAGCCTTCAGGTCCCCAGCTGGCGGGTTTTCCTCTGCGAGTTTTACAACCTGCTTATTAGGCTTTTGTGATCAAAAGTGGCAACAGACGCTGCTCCGAGGCCGGCACCTGGGCTGGGCGGCCAGCACGGTCACAGTTGCCATCCCAGCGTGAGAGGGACCACAGGCTCCCAGGCCAGGATGCCTGTGTGTGACTTAGGCCGTTCCCCCAGCATGGGCTGGGGTTGGTGTCAGGCCTGGGACACAGGACCAGCATGGCCCTCGAGGTGTGATCTCCGGTACCCAACTGCCCCGTGACTCCCGTCCCTGCCACGTGCTGCTGGGACAAGTCATGAACTTCTCTGAGCCTGTGTCCTCATCTGTAAAGTGCAGATACCCACCTCGTAAGATTTGCTAAGGAACACAGGTGAGTTAGGATGTGTAAAGTCCTTAAGCCGGCACCTGGCATAAAATAACAGAAATGTGTTAGACCAGCAACACCGTGATCAGCCATCACTGGCATAGCCCCATTCCCTCTGCACCCACCCGTTTGTTTAGTCATGAGTGTGTGATACAATTCTAGACAATGAGACATTAGGGGAGGTCAGTGGAAGCCAGACTTTCTGAAAGGTTTCCTTAAAAAGAGACGCAGAAGAGACAACGCCCCTATACACCCACACCTTAGCCTGGACGTGGTCATGTTTGGATGTGATCCCTGGAATAGTGGCAGTTATTCTGTAAGCATGAGGCCTGATCCTGGATGGCCAGGTGGGAGGAGCATGCACACCAGGACAAAAATGGGGCTCTGCTAAGCAAAGGAGAGAGAAGAAAGCTGCTGGGGAGGCAACCTACACATCCAAAGCCCACACAGCCCTATGGTACCCTGCCTGGTTTTCGACTCCGTGATCCCAGCCCCCATCCCTCACCCCAGGAAACTGGGGGATGATTAAAGTGACCTTGAGCTTGGAGAGGCAGCTCCCTTGTAATAAAGGTACTATGATTAAACAGAGCGGTAAGTAGAGCTCCGGTTTGCAGTTACATGTAAAAGACTTAGGAAGTTAGGATATTAGCTAAAATGACCCGGCCCTCAGTAGGCTGGGCTGAAGCTGCACGTGATTAAGCCTGAGAACCTTGGTGCTACCTGGCCCCAAGGTCGCTGAATTTTTAAATCAATAGATCCTAGAACCTACACCCTAAATAATACAATGGCATTCATCCCACTTTGCTTTTCAGCCACCACCAATTCAACCTGTTTTTAGAGCAGCTGAAAAACGTAATTCTTGAACCCAGTTCGGGAAGATTTTTGGCAACGACATCTTTCGTCCAAGCGCAAGGAACGATAACAAGAAACCCGACAGTGAAAGATCAAAAACAGGCTTGTTTTATTTATACACAGAACAACGTATTTACAACTCCAGATGTGGATATGTACATAGCGATACAGGAGGCGTTTGCTTCCACGGTGGGAGCTGTATAAATTAAGATCATAAATATGGGGGAAGCCCCACCAGAGGGCACAAAACCTTTTCTCCAAGACTCCAGGGATCCCTCCTCCCTCCCTCTACACTGACAGGACCGTGAGACCCCGGGGACCCCCGAGGGACAGCCGTCCAGCCTCACGGCGGGGGCGGGGGCCCAGAGGGCAGCCCCACGCGCAGCAACACGCACCACAATGCGCGTGGGACGCCGCCCTGCAAACGCGGCCTCGCGCAACGCTCGTGCTTATTCCACTCGCTCTCACTACCCTCAGAAAGTGGTTTCACGTAAACAGTGTTGCTCTAATCACTGACCACGTTACCTTTAAACACCACGCTTGACCTAAACCTAAGGCTTTCCCAAGGGAGGGCGCTGAGGGCCACGGTGGCCCCGTAGCACCGGCCACCAAACCCCACGTGCGCCCTCCTCCGCCGAGTCCCCGCCTGTGCGTCGGCCTGAAGGCCTCAGAGCCCAGGGTGCCCCCGGCCCGAAGCAACAGAGCAGACGGCGTCTGGCACCGCGGGCCGGGCTAGCCTGTTCTACTTTGAAACCCAGGGACTTGTGACTGGGTTTCCTCCACCTCCCTCCACCCGCAGCGGAGGCTCTGATGGGCGGGAACCTCGGGGGCGCGGAGAGTGACACTACCGCTGGGTGGGTGGCGGCCACCCCGCCCGCGGGGACAAGCTGGCCTGGGGCAGGGCCTCGGCCGAGCTCAGCGCCGGGAGGCCCGCCAGTGGGAGCCCCCGCCGGCCGGAGGCAGCGGCCGACTGCGCGGCCGGCGGGGAGCCGGCAGAGCGTGTGCGAAGCGAGCGGCAGGTCAATGCTCCCCCGCGCGCCCCATGGACCCCTCGGGACGACAGCGCCCCCGCTCCCGGGCCCCTCGGGACGGCGGCGCACAGCCCCCGGGAGGCGGAAGCGGAGAAAAGGGCCAAGTGCCAGGCGGTGAGGACCGGGGTGCCGCCGGGTCCGTTTCCGGCTCAGCTTCGTCCCCGCGGAGGGACGCTGACCTGGCGGCTCCGCCCCGGGGTGAGAAACTCTGGGCGGCCCCTGACGCCCTCGGCAGCCCGGGAAGCCTCCTCCACACAGAAAACACGGACCAGCCTCTGTCGGCGGGGAGACGACAGGCCAGGCGTCCTGGGCACAGAGGGGACCCCGCGCCCGCGGCCCAGGGACGAGGGGCCAAGACGGTCGGGGCGCGAGCTCGTCAGCCCCAGACCCTAACTACCGTCTGCTCGGCTTCAGGGGCACCCAGCGTCGCCTTCGTGTCAAAATGAACCGGCGGGACGGAAGGCAGCCAGGCCGCGCTCACACCAGGGCACTCAGACGCGCGGGGACACAGCGCGGGCCGGCAGGGGCGGGAGACGGTTACCCGCGCTGCGCCGCTGAGGGCACACGGAGGGGCCCAGGCCCGGGACAGGGCGGGAGGCGGCGTCGGCTGGAAGGTAGCTGTGTTGCGGGTCGGGACCCGGGGCCCAGGCCGCCGGGCCGGGTCGGCGGGAGTAGCACCATGAGCGGCGCCGAGCCGGCTCAGTCGCGGGAGGCGCGGGGGACGCAGGCCCAGAGAGCGGAGGCTAGGCCTCGGCGGCAGGGGTGCTGCGGCTCAGCTCCTTGATGCCACACAGGATCCTCTTCATGTGGCCCACCTTGGTCACGCCGAGGTCCTGCAAGGAGAGGACAGCGCTCAGGCCCCGGCGCGCTGCCACCCGCGTCCGAACACGAGTGAGGGTGAAAGCGACAACAGGGGACGCGGCCGGAGACGGCGCCCGAAACCAGCAGCCCGCGGCCGCCCGCCACGTCCCGGTCCCTGACGGGAGTCGTCAAAGGCACACGGAGCAAAACACAGACGAGCGAGGCGACCCGAGGGCGCCACCGTCCCGACGCCCTTGGCGGCCTCTCTCCGGACGGGACGCGGCCTGAGCGGCACAGAGAGCCAAGCTCCGGGAGCCCCGGGTCAGGCTGCCCCGCATCCTCTCGAGGGGAGGGAGATGGGCGAGCGGGGCCACTGGGGGAGCCAGAAAGCGGCCAACTGGGGAAGGAACCCCGTCCACTGGGTCCCCTTCACCCGGATGGCTGTCATCACAGAGAACACTTCAGCTTGACTAGCGGAGGGCTGCATTCCCCAAAGGGTTTTTAACGCTAACATGGCCCACTGTCCAGTTAGACTAAGAGAGCGAGGCTCCCCAGCAGGAGAGACATCACATCTGGGAGCCGCCACGCATCACCCCCAGGTCGCATCACCCCCAGGTCGTCACCCCGGGTCACGCACAAAGGCCTGAGAAGAACGGTGAGGAGACTGCTGACACTGGGACAAGGCCAGGTCAGAGGGAGGGGACAGGGGAGCCGCGGGGAGTGCAGGTGCGCCTTCCCAGGAGACGCTGTGGAAGTACCTTGAGGTCCCTCCGCTCCAGGTGCAGGAGCTCTGAGCCCCGGATGTCGTGCCGCGTGAAGATGTCCTTATACTCACAGAGACTGAGGTGCTCCAGCCAGGCAGCAACCTCCTCTGTGCCCCAGAGGTGAACTGTCAGAGACGGAAAAGCACGAGTGCAATGAGTGCCCAGAGCCCAGCGCGAAGCAGGCGGCGGCCCGCGCCCGAGACGCCCCAGCAGGCGGCGCCCGAGATACCCCAGCAAGCAGGCGCCCGAGACACCCCAGCAAGCAGGCGCCCGAGACACCCCAGCAAGCAGGCACCCAAGACACCCCAGCGGCAGGCACCCGCCACCCAGCCCCAGGTACCGCCCCAGGCTGTGCAGAAAGAGGAGGGGAGCTGCCCGCCCTCGGGGGCGTGAGCTGCCGCAGAAGCTGGTGTCTGTTCCTGCCAGGTCAACAGCAGCCTTCTGTGCCAGGAGGGACACATGGGTCTGACTGCGGCTGAGGTCAGCTTCCCTCTCCCTTCTAGAGGGGTCCATTTCACTTCCAGCCCACAGCGGGAAGGGAAACATACGCAGAGATTCCATGGAGTCAGAGCCACCATCATTCAAAGAAACCCAATTTCTGGACAAACATGCGAAGAAGAAAAATCAAAGGGAGCTACCCTTACTGGCAGCAAATGCCACCCCCAATCCAGGCTTGGGGCCGCCCAGCACCTGAGAGCCTGGGGGCAGCTGTGCTCAGGGCCGCACTTTGAATGGAGATTCTAAAGCCCCAGTTTACTGACCCAGAGGAGAAACATCCTTTAGTGCCATTTTCTATTGATTTCACGGCCCAGGGCCACTGGCAGCCCAGGTTCCCGGCGCAGGGGCCTTGATCAATGAACTGATTAATGGGGGACGAGCAGCCCCGCAGAGGAAGCAGGCACAGGGGGGCCACTGTGTGGCCGGAGTGTGAGCTGTGTCTCTGTCTCGTCACCTCTGCTGTCTCCTCCCCACCTCGCGCCCCAATCTAGCGCAGGCAGGCGGCTCGGTGGCCTGTCTGTCACCCTGAATCTGCACCAGGAACAAGTTCAGGGCAGGGCGTGACACCAGTGAGCCTCCCACATGGAGCAGGAAAGCCGGGGTGCAGTTCTGTAGCCAGACGAGTCGGCGCAGGGCATGACCGGAGGCCGTGGCCCCGGGACGACGGGGACAGGCACGAGGCCAGGGAGAAAGCAGAGCCTGGGCCCCACACAGCCCGGGTGGCCAGGAGAACAGCAGAGGGCAGGTACCCGGGGCTCCCAGGCTGCTGCGAGCTTCTCTGTTCTTGTTATTCTTCTCCTTCTTAAACTTGGTCACCAGGCGGAATTTACCACTGCGGCTGCGCTTGGAAAGATCCAGCATCACGTTCTGTGTGGCAAACGAGAAACTGTGAGCGTCAGACCCCGGCTCACCGAGACCTCAGCCACCCCTCGAGCAGACAGGCACGGAGCTGGGAAGACACGTCGTTCCTGATACTCTTATTCCGGGGCTTTTCCTTGACCTTTAGTCTTGTGTTTATTGCTGATTTTTAATGCCTTTAAAAAGCGGTTTCACAGTGATAAGTATCTATTTTCATATTCTTTTTTTTTTCATTTTACAGTGTTTATTTCTCATGTGACTAGAAAGCTCTCTATACATTATTTAAATATCAGGACCATATCAAGATTGGTAAGTTATCAGCCACTCTTCCAGCGTTGCACTGGCGCGCTTTGACTATCAGTATCACGAGTATCTTTCTAAATAAAGCTTTTCCTGCACTTTGCACTGTTTCCTTGCGATCTGTTCCTTGAGGCAGAATCAAGGAGGGAAGGGAGTCAGAGGGACACCACGGGGACGGGGTCCCTGCTCGGTGGCCACCTCCCCACAGAGCAGTCCAGGGCACGGCAGAGCCATCGCTGCCCCTTCCCCACGGGTCTGTGGACCTTCTCTGCTGATTCTCACAGAAGCTAGGGCAGGGGTCTCCGCCAGTAAAGCATTTTGTGCACACACAAACACGTACCTGTTCTGATAATGTGTATAAACCTATTCCCAAATAAAGCGTAATTTCCTTGTTTTTCAGGTGTGCCACTTTCTTCCTGGCCCCGCCGGCCTGGATTCTGCCCCTGGGCCCTGTCTACCTACATCCCCACTGTGACCGGCACAGTTAGGACTGCGCAGCTTTATGACACACTTTCAGATCTGACGGGGACATCGGGTCGCACTGAAAAAACTCCACCGGCATTTTCACTGGGATCGTACCCAACCTAGAGCCTGGAAATACTAAGCATGTCCACACCCAGACTGTCGTGACCCTCCATCTTCCTCATGCCCCTGCACGGTCATCTTCGTGGAAAAAGACCTCTTACAATGACATTTTCTAGTCAATGACTGTGAGTACTGAAGAAACTTGTTTTCACAGATGTCTTATTCTTGGCAAAACCATCAAGCGCCCATTCTTGCACAGCTGCTCCATGCAAGAACTCCAGCTCCCAGGCGGTCAGCACAGCCACGGGCTCTGCGGCCCCAAGACGAGCCGCCCCTCACTCCTCAGCGCCACCTGCAGGAGGGGCGGCCACGTGTGAGCAGGTACTCTCCAGAACCCACACGAAATCCGATTCCTGACTCTACAATTTCTTTCTTCAATGCAAACATGAGCTTTAAATTTACTTCTAACTTTTTCATTATGCATATTTCCTTCCACTGGTAGGACGAGGAGACTAGTAGAATGTGGCAGATTTCAGACATCAAATTACCCCGCCCCTAAGTACTTCAGTATATGCGACTCTAAGAATACTCTTCTGAAACACTCATGGCGCCACTGTCACACCTGATACCACTAACAAGAATTCATTTGGCTCTCACGAATCCATTTGTATCAGACCTCCCCGACTGCTCCAAAGGTTTATCCTCACAGCTGGATATGTGTGGATAAACCTTTGGAGCAAACCTTTGAATCAGGACCCTGACGGGGTTCACAGGGGACACCCAGCTCTTGTGGCTCAGTCTCTCCTCCTCGGGGCCACCTGTAGAGAGACCAGGAGTCTGCCCTGCGGGACAACTCGCGCTCTGGCTCCGACGGGCGTCTCCCTGCCTCCCCACTCCCCGTGTGGTCCAGAGCTGCTGATTCCATCAATCTCGTGTCCCCAGGGGTGCAAAATGGTGCTTTAATCCTACACTCCAGCTAGAATTCTGTTATAAAGAACTTCTTTCATCAACTATTTGATTTAAAGAAATCACTTCAGGGGATCTACTGATAATACTGAAGTCTGGAATCCAACGTGCTGGTTTTTTAAAAATGAAATGTTTAGGGCTTCCCTGGTGGCGCAGTGGTTGAGAGTCTGCTTACCGATGCAGGGGACACGGGTTCGTGCCCCGGTCCGGGAAGATCCCACATGCCGTGGAGCGGCTGGGCCCGTGAGCCATGGCCGCTGAGCCTGCGCATCCGGAGCCTGTGCTCCGCAACGGGAGAGACCACAACAGTGAGAGGCCCGCATACAGCAAATGTTTAAAGTTCTGGAGATGTTTCCTAACAATGTGAATATACTCAACACTACTTGAACTATACACTTAAAAATGACAAAGATGGTAAATTGCGTTTTTCTACCACAATTTAAAAAAATGAACTGGGACAATGTCCATCTTTTTCCAGCTTTGACACTTTCTTATATATGGAAATTATGTATTCCTTGACATTTTCTCTTTGGAAGTAAAATTTATTTTTTCAAGTTGTTCTGTGACTATTCCTTTTAAAATATCTTGAGGTTTCAATTTGTGTAATTTAAATATTTTCTGAAAAAATCAAGTTTCATCAAGATTGTAAGATTCATTGTCATTTCTTTGTATATGCTGTAACTTGATTAATGCTTGTATCTGTTGTTATAGCCCCCTTATCATTTTGTTCATTTCCCCCCCCATTACATCTGCCAGAGGAGACGGTTTTTTTTTTACTTTCCTTTCAAAGAACCAGCTCAAAGACCTATCACTTCTTTTCCTTTCAAATAAATGATTTTCCTATTTTTATGCCAGTAGAAATATGGTGCCTCCCCCTCCAAGGTTCCCTTTGCCCTTCACACTTCACCTCCTCCTGGTGCCTTGCATCGGGGGGACGAGCCGGAGTCCCAGAGGGTGGCAGCACTGAGCTGGAAGGCACCAGCGGAGTTGGCTGGAGAAGCCAGGAGCCCAGGAGCCAGCGTGGTTTTCCCTTCACTCCCGGGACCCCTGGCCCTCGGTTTCTGGCCTCAGGCCCCATCGGGTGAATGCCTGCAGTAACACCACCCCAGCTGGTTCCAGAAGGTTTCTGGTGTTGCAACTAAACCTCAGGTGCCATCGGTACTATTTCCCACCTACTACTGCAAGAACTAACATCTGCTCCGTCTCAGCAGCCCACATCTAGGAACCCTGGAAACTAGGGCTACTCTAGACGTGGCTTGGAGGGTTCACCAGGCAGGCAGCATTCAGGTCAGCCATCCAGGGGGGACTCGTGGTGCTCTGTGTTTGTTTCCATGGTGGCTGCATGGCATTTGGTGATAGTTGTTCTGAAAACACTTTTAGGCTTAAAGCTTTAGAACCACACAATCCCTGAGACATGGGCTTTTAGTACTAAGACCTGACAGTCCCAAATAAACTGAGGTGCTTGGTCACCATGCAACTGGGCACCAGGCTGTGGGCCTCCCACTGCAGCAGCTGCTACCCTGCCCGTGAACTAAAGAAAATCCTGGCCCTCCCTGTCTTCACTGAAGAATCTGCACGGAGGCAGAAGCGACCCACCTGCGCAGGGCAGCGCACTGGGAGCACAGGGGCCATGGTTTACAGCTGGTACAATTTCTGTTCTGAGTTAGTATCTGAGGCTTCCTTGTGGTCTAGAGCTGTGCTGCTCAAACTACCCCTGGAAAAGAACCAGCGTTAAAAATTCCCATTCCATAGTGGACTGGTACTTGAATGAAAGAAAGTAAAACAAATTACTAGAAAAATGAAACCCCCAAAAGGCATACAAAATACAAACCTCAGTTTTTTTATCGGGACTTCCCTGGTGGCGCAGTGGTTAAGAATCTGCCTGCCAACACAGGGGACACAGGTTCAAGCCCTGGTCTGGGAAGATCCCACATGCCGCGGAGCAACTAAGCCCGTGCGCCACAACTACTGAGCCTGCGCTCTAGAGCCCGTGAGCCACAACTACTGAGCCCGCGTGCCACAACTACTGAAGCCCGCGCGTGCCTAGAGCCCATGCTCCGCAACAAGAGAAGCCACCCCGATGAGAAGCCCGTGCACTGCAACAAAGAGCAGCCCCCGCTCGCTGCAACCAGAGAAAGCCCAAGTGCAGCAACAAAGATACAATGCGGCCAAAAATAAATGAATAAACAAATTTATAAAAAAAATTTATTATTTTCAACGTAAATAAAGTTTCCCTCTCAAGTGCTTCAAAGTTTCTAAACGCTTCCTCTCAATTTCTACAACGATAACAGAGAGTTTCATACCATCAGTAGTAGTCCCAGTTTAGAAAATGATCAGATTTTCAAAATGTCCTATGGGCAACAGAAAAGAAAGCATTTTCCCTCTTTGCAGAGTATAAAATTCTCTCTATAGAGAAGCATGATATATACTTGTATATATATTCTACACATAAGTATTCTATCAACTTGCTTTGTTCAGATGTTGTGACAGTTTGTTTTATGTGATTAATCACGGACTGATAGGGATAGCTCACACTACAAAATTGGGATTCTGACGCTTCCTATCATTTCAAGAAGTTGTAGCTTTACATATTTTATGCATGTAAAGATTAAAATCTGGGGGGTCATCACTAAAAGAACAGACAGAAGAGTACATACTTCCAAACTAGTAGAGGGACAACCAGAATTCTGTGGGAAGAGGGAGAGACTCATCAATCGAAAAGGAGAAATGCAAAGAAAAAAAAAATGGGACAAACAGAAAGCATAAAATATGGTAAAAATATATCTAAATATCAGAATCATAATAAATGTAAATAGACTGAACTCTCCAATCAAAACACAGAGTATTATACCGAATAAAACCCCCAAATTTAGCAATGCTATTTATAAGAGCGACACTCCAAATAAAGCGTGAAAGTGAAAGTATGAAAAAGAATATACCAAACAAGTGGACTTGAAAGCAAAAAGAATTAATAAAGGTCTTTATATAATGATGAACCTTGTATGCATCCAATAACATAACCGCAAATATACACAAAACCACAAGGATAAATTGAGACATCTACATTCACAGGTCAGAGAGTTCAACAGTAACTGACAGATCAAGAAGACACAAAAATAAAAAACAAAGTAAGGACTTAATGACGTAAATAATTACAACTGGATATAAGGTACATTTATAAAAACTGACCACCTTTTGGGCCATAAAGTAAGTTTCAACAGATTTCAAAGGACTGGTAACATACAAACAACTGCCTTTGAACACAGTGAGATTAAGTTAAAAATCAGTAACAAAAAACTTACTAGAAAAAAATCTCACATATTGGGAAATACAACTCATTTAAATGCTATATTAGGACAAGATTTTATCATTATAACCATCATAAGTTTATCTCAGAATTATACAATATATAGTATAATGATATGGTTATTATCTTTTACCAATATAAAGTGATCCTCTATCATTTACTGCCTTAGGTATGCAATTCTATTTTTACATTGTTACTTTGGATTTTTTATTGTGTTTTCTTGAAATTGTTTTATTTTTAATCTTTCTGGGTCACAATTTTTTATTGAGGGTATGGAAGAGAAAACTGGGCTCCTGTGACTAGTATTTGGTTAGATTTCTTTTTTTTTTTAGCATAATCTAAGAATAATTTGCTTTTAAGAGGAGCAGTTATATTATTTCCTATTTTCTTATTTTTATGCTGTTAGCTCCATCTTTACTACTTCTTTTATTTTCTTTTATGATACAGACTACACTTTGCTTGTGTCTTTTGTGGTGATTCAAAAAGACATACACCTTTTCAATTTTACTAAAAGCTACCTTTAAAACTACATTTAAGTTTTTAAAACATAATTGACTACCTTTCTCTAATTATCAAAGTCAACAACTTTCATGAACCTTCCTCCACCGTAAGAGGAGGGACTTAATGTGCCCTCACTCCCATCCATGTCCTCTTCCCTGTCTCCCCACTGCACTGCCCACACTTCACAGGCTTTGACAACATAATCTGGAATCACAGGCCTAGGTTACTGCTACATTTGTTGAATATTTTACGTATTGTTTTAGTAATCTTCTTTAAATGAAATTTCTATATTTATAATTAGCTACAAATTTTGATGAGCCTGGCCTGGCCCTCTGAACCAAAATGTCCTCATTCTTCAGTTGCTGAGTTTTGTTTCTTGGCTGGAAGGCCTCTGAGTCAGTTTTCCAGGTGGGGTGCACATTTGTCAACAAACGCCGCATGTTCAAGAAGAGCTCTGGACTGCTGGCCCCCCGTCCCCTCGCCCTACTGCTGCCCATGGGTCCTAACAATCGAGCCAGCAGCAGGGGCGCCTAACGTGTCTAGCAGTTCTTTACCTGGTGAACTTTTCTCCTGGCCCACCTCTGTTCCACCCCTGAGAGGAAGGCCATCTAGGGTTTGCCCCTCTCCAGATGCTGCCCGCAAAAACCAACCACTCAACAACAAGCACCTCTCCAGGGCCTTCTTCCTGCCTCTCCTGCTTCAGGAGACACTACCCCCAGGGCACATATGCCCAGGGTCCCATCTATTGTCCCAGCTATAAGACCTGTGCAAGCTGGCATCTCTAAATACGCACAACAGAAAAGCATGACTGTGATTTGAACACAGCAACTCTGCCCCTGTCAACAACAAACTCCCAAGAAGTTGCTGTTTAGCCAACTGATGTGCCTCCACACTGGGGGCAAATAGTGGGGCTGGGCTCAGCCTTCTTTCCACCTATGTCCTGGACAGCCCCGCAGTTCTGCTGCCGAGGGCAACTTGTGCCCCAGTCACCAGGGTCATTCTTAACAGCAATTCCCAATTCCTTCCTACCTGCCGAAGTTCATCTCTGTGCCTTGAAGGCATCTTAAAAGAGAAGTGTGGGAGGCCAGATCAGGGGCTGCAGGACCAACACCATCTTAATCCCAAAGCTGCACAGAGCACGTGAGTTCAGGCACTGAAGGGAGCGCCACTGTGTCCAGGGACGCCGCGCTGAAGCCCTGTGACCCACATACCTCTTCATCACCAGGCTCCACGGGCTGGCACAGCCAGGGGGTGTCCGCCAGCTTCCTGAGCTGCTGGTCCATCTCGACGAGGGCAGCCGTGAGCCGTTCCTTCTGAGGGGGATCCAACTGCTGCTCCAGGCAGGGAGGGAAGAGACACAGCTGGTTACCGGCAGGGAGCTGGGGCCATGGCAGAGCCCCGCCCAGACATGAGGTCTGCTCCAGGGGCTAGGCTGCTCTCAGAGAGTTTTCTAAAAACTTGCAAGGAAACTGAGTCCCACGCCACTGAAGGGCCAGACTCAGAACCTCCCCTCGTAAGTAGTGTCAGGTGAGAGAATTAAACTCTCCTCTCGTAAATGATGGGGGAGACCCAGCTTGTCTAAAATCTCATCAGCAGGGCTGACAGGTCACCTGCTCTGGTTTCCTCGGGACCCTCTCTCGGAAGCGGGGGAGCAGCCTGCCTGCACCAGAGCGCAGGAAGCATGGTGGGGCCACGGACGCAGCAGCTGGTACGTGTCAGGACAGCGCAGTACTTTGGAATGAGAGTGTGGAACTGGACTCTTAGGGCAGTTCTCTAGTGACTTCGCCTCCTTGACCTCCCACCTCCTCGTTTTTTAAAACAAGGAGGTTGGCCAGGCGCTCTCTCAGGTCTGCCCTGAGCTAGCTTCTGTGGTTCAATCGAACTCCAGCCGCACGCCTCCACAGGGCTGACTCATGAGCCAGGTTGCAGGGCTGAGCGAGGAAGGCAGCCGACTCTGGGCGCGGGGAAAAGGCTGGCCAGCCTGGCCACGGCGGTGGCCGCGCACCTGGAGGGTCTGGGGCAGAGCGCCGTCTACGATACAGGAGGTCCCGTCCGCCAGTCTCGGACACCCTGGAGATGACGTGGCGAGATGCGGCCAGAGGGCTTGAGCATCACCACACCATCAGCTCAGATGGCCTCTGAGGCCCCTCCGACGGGGGGCCTAGAATTCTCAAGGCCGGGGATCCTGGGCTGAGGCGGGCTGCCCTCCGTGCGCACAGTAAGCGGCCCCCCAGCTCACCAGGGCCAGCTTCCCCGCCAGCAACAGCTCCGTCTCGCTGCGCAGAGCTCTGACGTTATTCACCATCTCCAGCACGAAGCTGCAGCTCAGCCCCTGGGAGGAATCAGAACAGACACCGTGGAGACGTCCCGAGGGCGAAAGGGGCCCACAGGAGAAAGGCCGGAAAAGCGCAGGCACCTCTGCGGCCCTGGGCTTGCCGTACACCCGGTCCATGGCCTTGGAGCTGGCGTTGACGGCGTGGGCGAGCTCCTGCTCCACGTCTCGGTGGGACCGCGCTGCTTCCCGGATGCTGGAGGGAGACACGGCGCTCATCAGACCGAAGAGCAGCAGCCTGCGAGTCGCCTCGCTGGAACACAAGCCCAGGTTCGGCCCAGAGGGCCGACAAGACCACAACTTGCCCGTGGTGACCCGTGACGGCCGATCGTTTCCTGGCCGGTGGCGGAGGAGGCCTTAAATGGGAAATCTGACAACAAAATCCCAAACTTTTCTAGAAACTCAGCCAAGGAGGTAATGCCCAAAATGAGACCTACACCTTGCAAAACAGCGAGCGGGTAAGTAGCAGGAGGCAGAGGAGGAGAAAGCCAGGAAGAAGCTAGACGGCCATGGAGGGGCCCCCGGCCTGCGCACGGCTCCCAGCAGGGGGAGGGGAGGCACAATGCAAAGACACCGCCAGACAGCGGCTGAAGGGGGTCAGCGGATGTGGCCACCAAGAGGTCACCAGGCAGAAGGGCCATGCTGGAGCCAGGTGGGTGGACACAGCAGGGGGCGGGGAGAATGGACAGTGGGCAGAGCGGCAACCACCGTGCTGGAAGGTCCAGAGTAGAAGGAAACGCCTTTGACTGTTGGCTTTTGTTTTTTCAAAACAACTACAAGGTCTGCTTCTTAAGAGCAAACCCGCTCTCTGGGGGCTAAAGGAGGCAGGAGGGGTACTATTCTCAGAGATCCGGGATAGGCTGTAAAACCTATGAGCTGCCTCTGAAAACACCTGTGGTGTGAAGCTCCCACCTGCATAAACCCCGAGTAATCCCTGGAAGACCGTCAGTGAAAATACCAAAGCCCGGGGTTAGCAGAAACTCAGGCCGAGCCCTCGTGAAGGAGGCAGACGGCACATAAGATCCGGCAGGGGCATCTCAACGCCTGCGGCCCAGCCACGGATCTGGGTCGTCCCAGTGACGTCAGGGGGCCCGGGCGCTCTCGCGGAGGAGTGGACCACGGAGGGAAGGCGGCACCCACCTGTGGATGAGGGCCCCCGCTGCCTGCCCAAACTGGTCCATCTGGTTGGCTTCCTCCTCGGACAGGATCTCCGGGTGCAGAGAGAAAGATGGAGGGCGGGGCAGCTCACACTTCTGCTTGTCCTCCCAGGACTTCAGGGTGTTCTCAAAGGCCTAGGGCGTGGAAGCCAGTGTTACACTCTCTCCTGCGAGCACACATCTAACAATAATCACTGCTGGGACACTAGAGGGATAACCGGCTAGAAAGGGAGACATTCTTTTTAACGCTGGGGGGAGAGGGAGCAGTTCTAGGAATTAGAGCCCTGTTCACTTAATCTTAACCTTCAAAAAAAATAAATTCCTGGAACAAAACGTTAAAAACTCCAGGTCTTCTCCTAGAAGGGGCACATGTGCGCCACAGGCAGTCTGTCTTACCCGATCCCTGGTGAGCGTCTGTGCCCGGTTCTTGTGGATAATCCGAATGTACCCTGGCGGCTGGATCCAGGCCTCTCCGTCCACCTGCACAGGTACGCCCTCATCCCCCAGGATGGAGATCTTCACCGTGCGGCACTGAGCAAACATCACAGCCGTCACCGAGCTGCACCCAGGAGCCTTCAAGTGCTGTCAGCACCACAGGCACCGTCCTGCCCTACACACCCCTGCACTGGCCGGCTGACCCCTGGGGTGACACCATACCCCACCCCCCCCCAGCCTCTGGGGTCAGAGCATCCCCGCCTAGAGCGCAGCTCATGGAGCGCAGGGGGTGTGCCCCACCCCGCTCCCACTGCCCTGCACCCAGCACCGCCATCTGTGATCGCAGTGCGGGGAACTCTGTGCTCAGACACCAGCACCAGGCCCAGGGCGGGGACACATGACCACCAAGAGCTGCTGGGTCCCTGGGCACGTGAGGACACTCCCAGAACAGAGCAAACATCTAACAAGTGCTCCTCTTTTCAACAAAAAATACTGCCAAGGAATTAAAATTGTGAAATTCAAGCAGCCCATGGTGGGGACAGAAAGGACTGGGGTTCAGGGGAGCATGAACTCCCCATCTCTGTGCCTGAGAACATCGCCCTCCCCAACCCCACCGACAGACACACCCTTCCCAACCCATTACCAGAAGTACCGGATGGGGAACCCACCCTGCCACCTGCTAGCCGGGCCTCCGAGCAGCCGGGCGAGGCCACGCACTCGGCCTCTGCTCCCAGACTCAGGCTGTGGCTTCTAAGAGCTGCAGGCCCAGGGCCCAAGGTCAGCCAGGCCCGTCTCATCTCACCCCACCTCAGCAGGGGTGGGCAGGACACAGATGGTACCCACAGAGTGAGTCAGGGAGGGAGCTCAGGGAGGGTACAAGCCAGCCCCAGTTTCGAAAGTATTTTTTAATTGTCAAAACACGGCAGGTGAGAGCAGGCTCTGGACCAGGCGGAGGCCAGGGCGATCCTGGAAAAGCGCCTCCTCCCCTGGGCTCCGCACTCCGGGGGCCCATATATCTGAGAGCGCGGCTCTGGGCCAGGCCTGCCGCCCCAAACGTGTGTGAGCCACAGCTCCACCCAGGCCCCTCCAGCCTCCAGGACCACGGCCGGTACCTGAGCGATGCGGTGATGCTGCAGCTTTATGACACGGGAGACGGCCATCTGCATGCTGCCAAACACCGCGACCACCTCCAAGATCTTGTCATCGAACGACGGGGCTGCAAAGGTCTGGAAGGGCCGGCGTCAGAGCTGACCTCTGCTCCCAGCTTCCCTGAACACGCCCCCCGCCACGCGCATCCTTCTCACCTGGGGGCCGCTGCACTGGCAAGAGCCCGACAGGCCCACTAGTAGGAGAAGCTATGGGGTGAACACTTGCTGACGGGTCTCCACGTCAGAGCCTGAGAGCAGCTGCCTGAGATCAAACCCCAGGCCTGCCACTCACTAGCGTGGGAGCTTGGGCAAGTTACTGTCTCTCTACCCGGGTTCCCTGTGTTAGCGGGGCTAACACAGGTACGTTCCTCACAGGTTCTCATGAGGGCCGTCAACGGGCACAGTGCTGAGAAGGACTGGCACACGCTCAGTGTGCAGCCGGTGTCAACTGTTTTTATTAGCTACTATGTACGAAGGAAGTCAGGCCCCTGGTTAAAACCTATCAATGCCCCCAGAGTTCTCGGCATAAATTCCAAACTCCTCCCTGGCTTACACGGCCCCACGGGAGCTCTAACCTCTCTGTGCTCCGCCCAGCACGCACACACCAGCGAGCCTCCTGTCCGCACCTGGCCCTGCCTGGCCGCCAAGCCTTCACATACGCTGCTCCCTCCTCCTGCCCCATACCCACCTGACCTGTCCAACCCCGCATCACCCTCAGGTCTCAGTGTAGGTGTCCCTCCTCCTAGGAGCCCGTATTCCCAGATACGGGCCCGGATTCCAAGCCACGCCTGCGACCACGCCTGTCCTGCCTGGCATCCCTTTGTCGAGGCCGCGGGAGCGGGGCCTGCCTGCCGTGCTCTCCGCTGTGCCCCCGCTGCCGGCACAGGGGCCCCGCTCCACCCGTCCCTCCGCCTCACTGACAGAGCACCCCCAGAGCGGGAGGCTCCTCCATGGCTCCCGAAGGGGCCGCCTCTCGGGACCCCGCCCCCATCCCCTTCCCTGGGCTCGGGCCCACGCCGCCCAGCACCCCCGTACGTACATCGTCCTCCTTGGTGCCCCCCCAGAAGTTGGTCCCTCCAGCATAGCTGGGAATGTTGAGGACAGCAATTCCCTGGAGACTGGGCAGTGGGATGGGTCGCCCGTCACACTGAGTGGTAGAAATGCGTAAAAGGAGAGAAGAGAGATCCAGGCGTCAGCTGGGGGCTCCCTCCCCCCAGCACACCGCCCTGGGCTAAGGCCGAGGGGCCACCGGGTCAGCAGAGGGGCCGGCAGGGGGCCGCCTGCTCACCTCCAGCAGGACCTTCTGCTCCAGGTTCTTGTAGGTTCTGTGCAGCAGCTCTCTGGTGCCGAGGACTCCGTACCACATCATGTTCTTGGTTCGACTCCTAGGGGTGGAAAGCAAAGCACGGACGTGGGTCTCAGTTTTCTCTACACAGCTACCTACGGCCCTTGCTGCCACCTCATCACAGATGGGTCACACCGGGCAATCACTCCCAGCAGCGACACCGTTAAGATGAGGAGGACATGCCCTTGTCACATGTCCACGCGAGACGGGCTAAAGAGATATATTCACTGACCAGAAATTCTGCTAAAGAGTAACACTGCCAAGAAAGTAATCATACCCTGAGAGGTAAAAAAGGTAAGACATTACAGAACCTCACAAAAAAAAGTATAAATCACAATTTTTTTCCAGCTATAAAATTATGCTTACCATAGAAAATTTGGAAAGGGCAGAAAAGCACAAAGGAGAATTCACAATCCCCACATCTGTAAGTACTGATGATAAATGCTTCAGTGTATTTCCTTAGGAACTTGATTTACAGCTGAAATAGCGGTAACTGTGCACTTCGCCCTGCACGGAGAGCACCGCCCTGTGTCCTGAGCACGAATGACCACAACGGGGCACTTCCCACCAGCACTCGCTGAATTAACCCCTTTGACGGGTCTCTACTTGTTCCCACCCCTGAGCTCTATAACGTACATGGCAGTGGCCCTTGGTAAACGCCTCTTTGCCGAAGTTCCCAATTACTTTTCAAGGGTAGATTTGTAGAAGCGGCATTTTCTAAGTAGACCTTCTCAAAGATACAAACTCAGGGAAGATTATATACCAGGATCCCAAGTTTCTAAAAATATGTCACATGAGGCCTTGCTCCTCACCTGTTCTGCTCTGATAAATTACATGCATTTCAATGCCTTTTCAGTTGTATTCAGACTAACAGGGGTATCTTCAAATGATTTGGGCTCCCATCATGCACTGTGTAACAGGGATGCCCCCTGGGGACCTCTGAGCCTTTTCTGATACTTGAGCCCCAGAGCTCCAAGGTTTTTGAGTTCTTATGCTTGATTTTGTTTTCCGAGAAAGGTCCAACCATACAGGAGTCGGGGGATTGCCGGGCAACTCCTCAGGTGTCACTGTGACCGCCTCCCTCCGAGTGACAAGGGCACCTGGCGGGGGCAGGTCTGCAGGCTCTCCAGCAAAGGGCCCCCTCCTCCTGCATCAATGGCTGTTCTCCGCCCAAACTACACACCAGCTTTCCTGCCTCTAGTTCTAGAAAGTCACAGCTGAACAGTCTGCCCTCCAGGTGACGGTCACCGTGGGGTGGGGCAGGAGACATCAACTCCCTTCTTCCCTTGTCACGTCTCCCCGGAGGAGAGGACTTTCTACTTCAGCCAGGAGGAAACCTTCCCATTTCTCTCCGTCCTCTCCCCGACCAGGGGGAGACAGTACGTGGTGATTTAGGGGAGAAGCTGAACACCCCCAGCGAAACACCCCCCCGGGGCCTCTCCTGTGGCATTTGCCTGCTCGAGGGCCTTGCGGGGGAGCAAGCCCTAACCCCACCTGAGGGTGACATGGAGATGCCACTGCCGTGGCCATGACACACAGATGCGCCCCGCTTTCTGACAAGGCATTCGGGCTCCGTGTCTGTACTCTGCCTGAGGGCTCTGTGCGCCCCAGAAATTACCCCACGGCCAGAAGGAGAAACCACCACAAGACCCGAAGGACAGGCGTGCGCAGGAGCCGGCACCCACCTGCACTTCTCTGGGTGCTCGTCACGCTTGTTGTTGAAGTCCAGGGAGATCTTCGCATCCAGGCCGATGCCAAAATAATTGTTCATGACGCACTTCTCTGTGTAATACTCTCTGCAAAGGAGCGTTTCACGCCATTTAGAACAACCCTGCATGCCAGCCTCTAAGCAGTTCTTCCTGAGGGCAAAACTCAGTTTTTTTGTTTGTTTGGTTTTGTTTTTTTTTGGGGGGGGTGGCGGGGAGGTAACAGCATTACTGAGATATAACTCACATACCATACAATTTACCCATTTAAAATGTCCAACTCCATAGTGATTGTTCACGTATTCAGAGTCACGACAATCAATTTTAGAACAGCTCATCACCCCAAAAAGAAAGTCCACATCCTTCAGCCAGGAGCCCCAACCCCTCCCCAGCGCCGGCAACCACTACTCTGCTTTCTGTCCTCTGCGGACTTCCAGATTCTGGATGGTTCCTAGAAATGAAATCACACAGCGTGTGGCCCTTTGCGTCTGGCTCCCATCACTGAGCACGTTTTCACGCCACGAACACTGGGTTCACCTGAGTTCAGGGCTTCAGCCCGGTTAATGGGGAACAGCGACGACCCACTGCAGGGATCCTTGGCTGATGGGCCTTTGGGCTGCTTCACTTTTGAGCTATGATTTGTGAACACTCGTACACACGCTTCAGTGGGGACGTGTTTTCTCTTCTCTTGGGAGTAACCCTAGGAAGGGACCTGCTGGGCCACGTGGAAACCCTGGTTTTTTGTTTGTTTTTGTTTGTTTTTGGCGGTACGCGGGCTTCTCACTGTTGTGGCCTCTCCCGTTGCGGAGCACAGGCTCCAGACGCACAGGCTCAGCGGCCATGGTTCACGGGCCCAGCCGCTCCGCAGCATGTGGGATCCTCCCGGACCGGGGCACGAACCTGCGTCCCCTGCATTGGCAGGCAGACTCTCAACCACTGCGCCACCAGGGAAGCCCAAAAACCCTGGGTTTTGAGGAACCGCCAGACTGTCTTAAAAGTGGCTGCATCACCTCACGTTCCCATCAGCAACGTTAAACCTGATGACATCCGTGGCACACACGCTCACACGTGCTTACACCCTGGATCCCAAAACGTCCCTCAAACGTCCCTAGACCCAATCAAAGCAAAGTCCCCAATTTGAAAATGTCCAGCCCAGCCCCACGTCCCAGGTCCACTGCAGGTAAGACTCCTTCCGGACCCTCACCCCCGTGAACGAGGCCCGGCACACCATGCTGGGGAGGGAGGAGAGGAGAGCAGCTTGTGTCTCCCCAGGGGAAGGAGAAGCCTCTCCCTGAAGGAAGAGACCACAGCCCTCGCTGCCAGGTGCGGAAATGCAGGGACCTCAGGTGACAGAAAGAGACAGCACATCTAGTTCCGGAGGCCTCTGTGGGCGCTGCTCATGTAAGCCTACAGCTCTGGCCTTGTTGGGGAGAACAACTCAGGAAGGGTCAGGACCACAGACCTTGACAGGCCCCGGCGTGAGGAGCAGACAGGAGGGTGGTGCCAGGCTGGGGACAAGGACGCGGGCCAGCACTGGAGCAGGTGTGGGAACCCAGGCCACCCTGCAGGAAAACTGGCTGCCACTGTGCAGGCTTGCAGCTCTGCTTCCCGAAAGCCAGAGTCTCTGAACCGCACCTTTCTCACTGTTACTCTCCCCACCACGCCGGACACACATGGTGGACAACTTTTAACCAGCTGCCACTAGCCACTAGTTGCCCAGAACTTGCTATCAGCCAGCAGGAAGGGAAATCTAGAAGGCTGGGCTTTCAAAATACCATGTGTCCCCGCAACGGTCTCTACACACACGAGAACAAGCTGCGCGAAAGCCCTCACTGCCTTTGACGCTGGGCAGTGGACACAGCACGTGGCGCGCAGAGCAGCGTCGGGACTTCGTTCCCCAGAGGACAGCATCTCCCCAGGCACGGCGAGAAGGCGCTTCCAGCCTGGGAGCTACACTAACGGGAGCGGCAGACCCGCCAGAAGGAAGGTGGTCAGGAGGCGGCGCCAATGCAGGGCCAGCAAGGACCGCGGGGAGGACGACCGAGGACACGGGCAGAGTCTCCAAGCCTGCCGAGGCCCCAGAAGGTCAGGCACGCGCCAGGACGGCGCCTCCCTTCCCAGACATTCCCAACCCACCCTCTGCCCCGGACGCCTCACACCTACTAGGTTTTCCTTATTGGCCAACACCAGCTGGAAAAGGGTCACCCAGGCAGCTGCTCACGAATTTCTCTAGTTAATTCCAAGCCAGTTTTCTACGCTCCAGCATTCAGCTAACAACATGCCCCCTTGGTTTACCCCGTACTCACAGGTTTTCTGGTTCGGAGTTAAAGGGATCAGCATTAATTAATAATCGACTGATGACTGAACCTCCAGGCAAGGAACCAGACATCCCGGCGCGAACATCTGTAAGGGAGAAAACAGGAGACAGTACTGCCTGGCGGCTCCCAAATGAAGAGGCCGTCGTGTCTTTGAGGCTAATGGTCCACATGTTCTTCACAAGGTTATTATAATAAGATGTTTCTAAAATACCGCATAAAAATGTCCAAACTTTGACAATTAATAGTCTCAGGGCAAAAATCGCTGTCATAAATCCATATTCACAGAACAAAAATGAACGCCGGGTGGTAACCAACACCTATGAGACACATCAGAAAAGACCTTACAAAGATAGTTCTCACTAAGTTAAGAAACTCCACCAAAATGATCCCTACTGCAACTAATCGTAGGGTCTAGTCATACAACTTTATAAGGCTAAATTCATGAGAAAAGGTTAAACAAGGAACCCTCCAGGTGACCAGAACCCTCAAGATACCTGCACCAATTTAAAAAATTTAAATTATAAACAGTAAGGCTGAGATGGAGCCCTGCTTTTGAACATTCTGCCAATCCATCCCTTCCAGTAACATCTTTGCTGCTTATTAACCAAATCTGTCTCAGCCTCTTTTCCCTAGAGCTTCCGCAATTTTCTTTCTATTCAAATGAGATTCACCTAGCGATTGCCAATCACTTACAGGAGCAGCGTGTGCTCTAGCTTTTGCCCAGCAGGCCTCACGAAGCGGCCTCAGGAAGCTGGTTAAGGGACCATTCCCTCCTACTACAGACACAGAGTGTTATCGTGACTCCCCCTGAGGGAAGAAGCAACAGGAGCTGCCTTGACATGATCCTGGGCGAAATGAAGGCAAGGCAAGGGCACTGGGCCCGACTCTCCCGGTGGCCAGCTGTGCTCCTTCTGCAATCATGCTGGAAACAAAGGGGTGATCCACCGGCTCCCCGTCACGACCTGCCGGCCCTTCCCTCTTCACTCAGCCCAACCCCTATTTACCCATCAGCACCCAGCTCGAGTATCACCTCCTCAGTGACATCTTCCTGGGACCCCAGGGCAACGATTTGAATGCCGTCTGCTCTTTGTAATAAACAAGAGCACTTTTCATACCGTGACATGACTCTGAAATTCTGTCTATCTTTCCCATGGATCTGTGAACTCTTGGAAGACAGGGGCCTGGTCTCGTTAACCCCTCAGACTACTGCCAGGCAGAGCGACAGCTGGGCACTGAGCTGGAAAGCTTAGTGCCCTGCCTGCGCCCCTCCCCCGGACACACAGTGCGGTGCCCCACTCACTGGGGAACAGGATCTTCGTGTTCAGTGCTGGCAGGCTGTCCCGGTTTCCTGACTGCGAAGGAAGAGAGGCAGAACCACCCAGGGACAAGCTTCCTTTGCTTATCAGCTTTTCACACGGGGATTTGGACACTATGAGAACAGAACAGAAAACAGAACGCGACTGAGCTACTGGCAGCGTTCATCAGAGAAAGGAGCAGGCGGAGGGGGGCCAAGGGAAGCGAGGAGTGGGCACAAGTGCCACCAGCCGCGGCCGAGTGTGCAAGACGAGGAGCGAGGCAGCGAGCAAGGAGGGGAAACGAGAAAGGGGACGCAGAGGCGAGCGGGCTCGGGCACCCGCCAAAGAGACACAGGCCCCTGAGGGGCTGGGGCCGCGCTGATGTGAGGTGACCTGACGAGGCCAGGGAGGGGAGGGGCGGCCTGCAACCGCAGTCGGGCCGTGGGGTCTGTGCACGGGCAGAGGGGAGTCCTGCACAGGAACGTGGTGGAGGAAACTCTGGGGCACGATCTCCCGGTGGCTCGTAAAGGCCACGAGCGAGGGGGCCGCACAGAGTTGGGGCTGTTCCAGGAGGGCTAGGGGTCCCCAGGTGGTGGCCCGTACAGCTGGGTGGTCCCTTACCACCTGGAGCAAACGTGGCATGTGGCCAGCTGCAGCCAGGAGGCCCCAAGCCCTGGGTGAGGACCCCGGGCGCGCAGGGAGGTTCAGAGGGAAGTGCCGCCCCAGCAGCAAGGTCGCCCCCTGCCCAGGGTCCCGCCAGGCCTGCACCAGGCGAAAGGAGGTGGTATGTGAGACAGGTCGCCTGTTTGAGACTTTTTACACTTCCAAGTGGCCACAGAAACCGTAAGAAAGCACCCGTAAGCTTCCCAAGGCAAGCTTCTGAGCAGCGCAGACAAAAAGGCCTGACGGCGGCGCCGCGGGTCACGAGGGCCACTGTACCTCTGCGGAGGCTCCTGCCCTTGGCAGCGCCGTGGCCCTCGCCGTGGCCCTCGCCGTGGCACGCTCTGTCGTCCGACTTCAGGTCCTTCTTCTCCTCCGACTCGGAGAGACCTAAGATGAACCCCTCGTGCTCTTGGGTCTGGGCGTTCTGCTCGTCCACAGCTGTGCAAGGCAAGGGTATTTGCAGCTGAGCGCACGGACGTTACCCCGCAGGCATCACCGGGCTGGCGGGGCTCCCACTGGACGCGGACCCCCTCCTCATCTCACTCATCTCCCTTCAAACGTCGTCTCGGCTGAAGGCTTAGACCCGAAGCTCCGACCCGTCCCACTTTCTCCCCGGCCCCGGCACACAGGGCACCGGGACACTCGTGCCAGCTGGCTGGGGAGGAGGGCCGAGGGCTGGGAGAGACAGAGGGGAGGGGAGTAACGAGCGAGAGCACGCACAGCCCGGAGGGAACAGTGCACCCGCCAGTGCGCAGGGGCAGGTCACGACCTCACTATTCTCACTGTAAGAAGAAGCAGGTCGATCTGCTCAGAGAGAAAAGGGTCTGATGAGAGCAGAAAAGGTATGAGATGGTTTCTGAAGGTACCGAGAGATAAGACAAGAAAACTTGCTGGGGAGGATCTCAGGGTCTGGGTGAGGGTGGAGGTAATGCAGTTCACAGTCACTGTGGTTTTACAGTGTTCTCTTCAAAGCTTAGCAAACAGAGTCTAGGAAAAGGGAGCGATCGACTGGGCGAGTCTCTAACCCTATGCAGGGGTGCCTCTCTCCCCCAGGCCGACTAAGGACATTCAGCAGTGGCATCAGGGGACACCAGGGCCGATGACCTGTCCAAGCCCCGGGCCCCTCGACCACTGGAGCCGGCGCCTGCCTCAGACACCACAGCGCAGACGCCCCCCCCGCCTTTTTTTTTTCTTTCTGTTAAAAGTATTTTGTCTTGTTTTAATATTTCATCAGCTTTATAGGGTTACAACTGTCTTAAATATTTCTGCTTTAAATACAATCTGCACATAATGTTATAAAATGTAAACTTTCAGTGTCCTTTTCAATTTCAAAATCACACCTTTTTTTTTTCTTTTTTTGGTCTTTTTTTTCCCCCCTCCCTTTCAATACCTGAATGTCCTGCAAAAACTGAAATAAATCGTCACAGGCTGCCCCACCATGGCCAGGGCGCAACAGGCTGGGCCCGGCCAGAGGTAGAGGGTAGTTTTACATCTTTTTATTGGAAGTTTTTTCTCCCTTTAACCTGAGTTCAGGTGCCATCCCCACGCCCTCTGACAAACCCCAGAGAAACTGAAATTTCACATGTCAGGAAAGAAAGGCTGAAGTCGTGTTTGCCAACAAAAAAGGCAGAAGCAAAATTAAGTGGGGGAAGAAAGAAAGGATGGTAGTGGGCAAAAATGCTACCAGTGAGAAAAGGGGCTGTACAAATGCACAACTGTTACAAGCAAACCCCCCCCCACAACAGCCGGACAGCTACAGCCCTGCGGCCGGTTTGGAGGTCACAAGGAAGCCTCTAGAAGCAGCTCATCCACAAGCACCTCCAGAACGGGGGGGCCCCTGGAGCCCCTCTCCACCCTGGGTTTGGGGGGTCCCCACCCTCAGCGTGCTGCTGAGCCCCGCCTGTTCTGGAGTGGACAGCACTCAGCCCCCAACCCCTTACGTCCCGGTTTGCATAAGGGGTGCTGAGCGGCACCCCGGAAACCCCCCCGACAGGCAGCGGCGGGGCTGGGGGGCGCCCCAGGCAGAGGCAGGGCCCCTGGGTACTGAGCGCCCGCTGGCCCCAGGCCCCACTCGCGTTTCCACAGCTGGTGGACTCCCCGTGCCCCGTCCCCTACAATCATCAGCATCGCCCAGCACCGCAGGCACACACCGAGTTAGACCTGGGGGAAGGAGCCTCCCCTGCGGGACACCTGCTCCCCCAGACACCCGCGGATGCTCAACAGGACGCACGGGGGTGGGACCCTGAGCTGGGGGCTGGTGGGGGTGGGCGGCCAGGCGGGGGTTCTGGCATCAGAAGTCAGACCTGAGGCAGAAAGAGACTCGCAGCGGGGCTGCCCACCCGCCCACCCACGTGCTGGCAGAATGGGGGGTGGAGGGCAGCCACCCGCGCTCCTGCGGTCAGGTGTCCCCCCGTCTCTGAGCACCGCCCCGGTGCGCCCGGCCTCCGACACCATCCTCACCTCTCTGTCCCTCACATCGTCCTACAGCCTCATCCCCCACCTCTGGCCCAGGCCCACCTCCCTCCTGGGCACGGGGCCGTCCTCCGCGGGTGTCCTCAGAACACCTCAGGTCTCAGCACGGAGGCTCTCCTCGGACCCCCCGCCCCCAGAGACAGTCCCACCTCTAAGCGGACAAGGCCCGGCTGCGCCCGAGGTCTGCCAGAGCTGCCACAGGTGAGGACACTTCCAGGGAGTGGGTCCCCCAACACGCTCCCCGCGTGTGCCCGCGCGAGGCACCTTTCCACCAGCTGGGGGCGCCCTCTCGGCTCTGCCGTCCGCTCAGTGTCTTTCCATCGGGCACAGGCCCTGAGGAAGGAGGCGCTGGCCTGCGTCAGGCGGTCCAGAGCGTCTCTGGCCTACACGGTGGGTCCCTCTGTGTCTCGCGCCACGTTCAGGGGGAAACGGGGAGCGCCCAGGGCTGGCCTGCAGAAAGCCCCGCGGCATCCAGAGCCCGGCTACCTTTCTCTGTGTGCTCTATGATCTGGCGAATCGCCTTCTTCAGGCTGTTGGCTCTCAGCATGAGCTGCTCCCGAGGACGGAATATCTGCGGCCGGGCTGGGCAGGCCGACCCCACGGCACGGTCCCCGGTGGAACTGGAGCCACAGCTGCCGCCCGCCCCCTCCCCGTCTTCCGCCTCCTCGGCGATGGTGGGGGGCGGCGTAGGCAGAGAGGACGAGGCCTGGGACTCGTCATCCAGGGTCTTGAGGAGAGAATCCAGCTTCTCTTTCAGGACAGAGCACTGGGCGGGGAACAGAGGAGGGAGTGGAGGGGCTGCTGCCCCGCCCTGACACCCACCCCAGGTGCCCAGGACGCACCTTCTTGGCCATGACCTCCGACTCCTCTGAGCTCTCGGTGGTCTTCTCGTAGGCCTTCCCCACCCGAGCCACGAAGTCCTTCACGGTCTCGCAGAGCACTCTGTGGGGGGAACGCGGGAAGAGGCTTCTAGAGAGACAGTCCTGGCTGGGACCCTGACTCCCCTGAGGCCGCTGGGCACTCACTTGGCTGATGAGATCACCACCGAGTGCTGGTCGGAGGTCAGGATCTTAGAGAGATGGGCCGCGACCGAGTCTTCATAGAAGAGAATCTGCTGCACCTGCCATTGCCCCAAACAGGGCGGGCGACTGTCAGCCCCACGATGGAGCCCGGTGAGCTCGACACTAACCCCCGCCCCTTGCCGGCCAGCCCCAGCTCACTTCATGCTAATCTGACAGATTTCAAAAGCTTCACAGAGCTGTGGATGAAGGGATCTTAACAGAAAAGAACACGGTGATAAAACCTCGTGAATGGCTCGTGCTGCTTTCGTCGGAGATTCAACACCGCCAGCCTGTGCTGGACTGGAGTCCTGAATCCCGCGTCCTCCTCAGCAGTACAGGCAGCAGGCAGGGTCCTCAGCTGAGGCTCCAGTCGCATTTCTCTGCCTGGCTGGAACTCGGCCCGGGCCCCTCTCCACCTCTCGATACAAATCACCCCCTTCACCGCTCACCCCTGCCTGCAGAACTGGGGTCGCTCACCCTGTGTGACGAGCCCTCTCTTTAGACCTTGGCCCGGGGTTGGCCAACTTTACTACTGGCCGGAGAGTAAATATTTAGGCTTTGTATACGTACGTACGCTCCCTCTCTTAAAACGTGCAAACCATTCTCTGCTCTCAGGCCAGGTCACAGCAGCCCAGGCAGGTGTAGCCTGGGGGGCTGTAGTTTGCCAACTGCTGCCCTTGACCCTCCTGAGGGGCAGACAGGCCCTGGCAGAGCCCTCTCTCCTGGTCAGCCAGCAGCCAGCTCGCCCAGTGGGGTGAGCATGGCTGGGCGCCCAGCGCTGCGCTCTGTCATCAGAGCGAACCACTGATGACAAAAACCAGCGTAAAGTGAAAAGAAGAGCTGAACATTGAACTAGCACAGACCGACGGCAAGGGTAGGACGTGGAGGAGGCGGGCCCAGAGCGGGAGCCTGGGCTGGGCGGGGGCACCAGCAGCAGGGGCGGCAAGTCCGAGAGGGCCATCATCACAGAGGACCCCAAATCCAGCAACAACCCAGGAGGCCCCCAGACGACCACCAATCCTGTGGGGCAGAGGCCATGGGCTGCAGCTCCACCTCGGCTGGCCCTGCGCCTGTGCGGGTCTAACCTAGGGGAGGATGTCTAAGGGTGGAGGCAGGGCCCCAAAGTGGTGAGGACAGTGTGAGCACGCGGCCGGGCAACTGGAAATACCTCGGAGCCCTCACTCAAGTCTTCGGTGACAGTGGAGGAGGAGGCTGGCCGGGGGAGTTTTGTCTCGTAGGCCATGACGCTCCACCTGCACATACAAAGGAGCTCTCAGCAGGTCGGCTCGAACCCCCAGGCAGGCCCTGTGCCTCTCCCACCTCCCCGACTCATGGCCTGGGGGCTTGATCTTATGACAGCCCTAACTTCATTTTTAAGCATTTATCTTGACTCCCGTGTCCCTAACCTGGCTCCTCACTTAGCTGAGAACAAAGGTCACAACCCACTGGACACCGCAGCTCCACTGAAGGTGGCGAAAGGCATCCCATAATGCTGCTTCTGGGAAAATGGGCTTCCCCTCTTCAGAGGTAAAATCACTCAGCCAGCAGCCAGCTCTCCCGTGGGGGCTGAGCATTTCACAGCCTCCAAAGGCACGTAGGCCTCCCTTCAATAGAGAAGAAACGGTAGAGGCAGCTGGAGAGGGTTCAAGACCACACCTGCTTATTGCAGCGCAGGAGCCTAAGAGAGAATACGGGCATTTCAGCAATACCAGGTCCCGCAGGCTGTGGTCAGGGGCTTTCATACGTGAGCTCAGCACTAAGAGCAGCTCGCTCGAGAAGACCCAAGTTACTTCTAAACACACACAGGAGAGCTGTCCAAAACTGAGATTCTTCTGGGAACACGGGATTGCTCAGCTGTGCAATAAGTCTTCCTTATTGCAAGACTCTGCTGACAGGTATCAGACGAGGCTGCAAAGGCCAAAGCGGACAGGGCCACCTTCTCTAACGGCCCAGAGGATCGGGCCTGGCTGGTGAGACCTGACCGCTCGAGGGCACAGTGCCAACCTGTTCTGCTCGTCAGCTCTTTCATAATCTGATCGCCAGGTAAAGCCCACCAGAAACAAGGATTCCTGCTCAGGCCGAATTTTTACAAGTAACTGCAGAGGGCCTATGGTTTCCAGGGACCCTGGGTTGAGAACACCTAGTCAAGGGGACTCGTGCGGTCCACTCACCTGTCCAGCATCTTGGTGCTGGCTCTTTCCAGCTTCTCCAAGATCTGCGGGAGCTGGGTGTCATCGTCACAGGCCGAGCCCCAGCCTAACACGCGAGCCAGGTCATTCCCTGTGCCGAGGGGCAGCACTCCCAGCTGACACTGAGACACGGGGGGAAGACATGGCATCAAACACCCTCCTTTTCACCTACAAGGTGTGAGGTCTGATCTCACACGGTGTGGTGCTCGCATTTCAGGCAGAGCCACTAGGCAGGACAGATGTCTCTCCAATCCGACAGAAAATTCCTCTCCCACCCACAGGCCTGCTTCTCATCTGCTGCCACATCTGACAATCAATCCTCTACAACCTCCCCGATCTACATTCCCACCTTCACAGCTGTGGCCACAGTGCTGACTGCTGAGTATCTGAACCCCCGAAGAATCAGTCTGTACGACTCCCCTCCTCCTGCTTCTCCGCCCTCTACAGCACCACACTAACTAACACCTTCCTTCCCCTCACAGCACCTTCCACGGCTTTACGTCCTATCAAGACAGGCGCCAGGACTTCCAGTCTGGCCGTCAAACTGGAGCACACCCTGGCACTCGGCCTGCACCCCCCTGCCCGTCACTCCCCAGAGACCCCCTGCACTGCTCAGGCCCCACCCTCCACCTGGAATTCCCACCCAGAGCCCCCTGTGGAAACCCCACCTCGTCAGTTCAGTGCTTAGGAAGCTCCCCAGACACCAGTTGCCCAAGAGCCTTCGACCTCCGAGCCTGACACGCAGGGTGGGGGAGGGTCCCTGGTCCCCCCTGAGCACGGCACAGCCCGCGGTCACCTGCCGCAGCCACTGAGGGAGGCCCTCCACCCTGCCAGGGACAGCAAGCTGGACAGAGCAGGTGAGGAGGACAAGGAAGCCCCAGCACCGGGGGGAGGCGACCCGGCGCCGGCTTCCGGGAGCCTTAAAGGGAAGGAGCAGGCAGCACGGTGAAGGGACAGTGGCGTTCCGGGAGAGGTGACCCCCCACCAAGTCAGAGCTCAGACTGGAAGGGCAGTGAGGAGAGAGCAGTCAGAGAAGCAGAGGAGGAAGAAGGAGCTGAACTGGGGCCTCACTCTGAGTCCGGACCTTCTCCTAAGGCAAGGAGCCACCGGGGAGCGCTCAGCAAGGGTGCAGGAGCAGAGCTGTCCCAAAGAAGGTCCTTGGGGAGGTGGGGACCGGCGCGGTCCGAGAGGCTCAAGGAGGTGCGTGAGCAGAACGGCCCGAGGGGAAGGCCCCCTCGAGGAGTGGACAGATGGAGCCCGGGGCCAGCCAGACGCGCTCAGCAGCACACACTGCTGTGCTGGACACTCCAGGGCGGCAGGTTAACCAGGACGAGGAGGGAGGGTGAGGGAAGGCTCAAGAACTACTGTCAGATCTCCGGCTTGGATATCGGGTAGGATCACGGGCCACAGAGAAGTCAAAGGAAATGATGCTCCCTGAACTCAGCTGAATGCATGAAAACCTGTCTTCCTGACTTGTGATAATGAACTTGGTAACAATCCTGGAAGTGAACAAAACCTAAAATTGGACCTAAGTGTACTGCTCTAACTTTACCACGAGGGGGCAGCGCTCTCTTTCCCGAGCAACTGGCCTCCCTAGAGCGGAGCAGTTACTTGCACACCCAGGGTCCCCACTCCAACGTCATTCCAGGAGCTAAACGCTGACAGCAAAAGGTCCACCCTGCCTACAAAGACCACCAACGTGTTGAAGGACAAGTGACAAATGAGGAAAAATATGGGCAACAAGGAGTTCACATCCCTAATATAACAATAATCCTTAGAAATCAATTTTTTAAAAAGGTAAATACCCCAATAGAATATTAGGTTAAAAAAAAAACATGAACAGATGATTCATTTAAAACTTCATAGTTAATTGAGGATATGCTTGACTTCACCAGTATTAAATACAAATGAAACATACCATTTTTTGTCTACTAAGTTGGGCAAAAGCCTTAAGATGTACAGTGGACAGCATATGCGAAAAGACAGCTTTATGAGCATTAGGAATAGAAACTGGAGAGCAGTCTGGCAATATCACCAAAATTTACATTTGGGCGCTCTTCAAAAGAGAACATAATTGGGACATTGTATACGTGGTTTTCACCAGCACTGTCATTATGAAGCAATCTGAGTGTCCATCCATGGGGGGAGATGAGCTAAACCCAGGGCTGGCGCAGCCCTGCCCAGTGGAAAACCATCACATAGGCCTCCATTTAAACTGATGGATCGAGAAGTGCCCACAATGTGTTGATTAAAAACTGACAGGGTACCACGAGTCCATTTAAATTAAAACTGCATTGCACACTGTACTGTATATACATTTTGATAGAGAGAGGTCTGAAGGGTAGTTACTGAAATGTTGGCAGCGGTTAATTATTGGGGGCGGGGGTGTGAGGGAGCTGGAGCAGAAAATAAATCAACACTTAAAAAACAACCCTACTCTGACCTGAAGCTCAAGTATACTTCTGAGCCCTGCTCGCCAGCAGGAGGCATCAGGCAGTAGGCGACATCACTACCCAATAAGGAGCCGCACCCAGATCTGCCCGTGCCTGGAACCTGCAGGGATGGAAGTGTTCTTTTTGTTGGGTCCCTGGGCCCATAACGCCATCAGGCTACCTGCTGTTCCCTCCAAGACCACCCCAAGGGGACGAGAAGCACCCCCTGAGATGACCCAGCCTCTCTGTAACGGTGGCATCGCTCTCCCGTGGGGCCGGCCCCTCCAAACCCAGGTACCTGTTTGTGAAGGTTGAGGCTGTCGATTTCAGAGAGGACCCAACCAACACTGCCATCTCCACCACAAACCAGAATCCGGAACGTATCAAACTTCTGGAATAAGCGTAGGCTGCAGAGAAAACAGAACGTCAATGAAATGAAGTCCATCTAAAGGACAGGTAGCCGACGGCCAGTCAGTCTGGGGCTGGGGGACACCCTCTGTGCTCAAGGCCAACCCTGCGGCCTGTCCCGCGAAAAAGCCTCTCAGAGGCCGGAGCCCGGCTGTGCTCAGGCTCCGCCCACTGGGGGCCCGCCAGGCGCCTGAGAGCAAAGGCCGCACGTGTCTTCAGGAGCCCCGGGCTGCAGGATCCTGCCCACGCTGTCCCTGTCCTCTGGGCCACTCCGCCCACCCAGGTGACGACCCACCCCGCGCCCCTCGTGACTCCAGCTCCGTCTCCTTCCTGTGATCCTCTTGGCGGCCCTGCCCCTCGCTCACAGCGTTCCTCCCAGGACACCCAGCAGCCTTCTGTTCACTCCCCCTTCACTCCCCAGCCGCTTCCTGGGTGGCCTTATCCGCGTCTTGGCTTCAGGGACGACACAGACGCTGATGACCCTGAATGACCCTGACGATGATCCCTCGGCTCTCCTGAAGGACACTTGCCCTTGTCTACCAGAACGTGCCACTCGGTGTCACACGGGCGCCTCCTCGACCGACGTTTCCTTCCTCAGAGAAAGGCAGAGCCACCACCAACCCAATTACCGGGCAGCCCCGTTGTCCCCTCTCGCAACCCCTCCAGGAGCCCCCTACCTGCCTCCCGTCTCCTTCAAGATGCCTCCAATTCGTGCTACCAGCCTCATCTTCCCAAAACCAGTGTCGTCAGGTGTCCGGCTTTGGAAGGGGCCACTTGCTTCCAGGAGAGGTTCAAACCTCTCAGCGGCCCCCACGGCCCTCCCTGGCCAGGAGCTGCTACCATGTGTCTGCACCTCTGCACACAGCCCACCCTCTGCCTAGAGGGCTCCCTGCCTCCCTCCCCATAACCACGAACTCTCCTCAAATGCTAGCTCGGCGGGGAAACTGAGACCCCCATCTGACTCGTAAGCCCCTTCTCCTGGTTCCCAAAGAACCTGCACACCACACTGCCAACAAGACAGATCGCCTGCCTTGGGCCTGGACTGTCCGTCCGCACCCGTCCCCGGCAGGCAGGGCGCCCCCTTGGCCGGGCTTTGCATCCAGCACAGACCGAGCGGGCGGAAGGCCTCAGACAACAAACAGGACCAGGTGACAGGGAACTCCGGACGTAACAGAGGGGCGAGGCTGCACCTGACCTTCAGGCTGGGAGAGAAGCAGCCACACGTGTCCTTTAAGAACACTGACCTCCCTCAGGCCTCCCGCTCTCTGGAGAAGAGGGGACACGTCAAGGCCAGGAATCAGGAAAATGAAGCAGTATCTCTAAGTTTTCTTAGGAACAGTGTGAGAGCAAGGCTGCTTCCCAGAAACGGGACCTGTCTAAGCCAAGCGCACCGCACCTCTGCGGGTCTGCACCTGAATCGTCCTGTCTCGTCCTTAACGCCTACTACTGGCTGTGGGGCTTGCATGCTTCTCCAAATGAACACATGCTCATTCCGCCGTCCTACTGTGCAGCCCGCCCTGCCCAACACCCCTTCGTGGCATTCCTCCAACATCCCTGGCACCTCGGGGAGCAGCGGCCTGCACCTGTCTGGTGCATCCCCGCAGGGCACCTCCAGGGTCCCTCCAGGGAAGGGGGTGCTGTCACCAAGGAAACAGGCTAGAGAGCTGCCGCCGGTGACCATTCTCCAACAGCAGGTCTCTCCAACCAGACCCAGGCTCAGGTCACAGGAGCACCCAGCTCCAAAACCAACACCCTCCAGGGAACCTCCCAGGAGCACACCCCACCCCCACCCCAGAGAGCAGGCTCTGCGGGCACTGTCCGCTGCAAACATCCTACACCACCTCCCACACGCGCCACGAGGCTCGCAGAGCTCCCACCTGGAGCCGGTGCTTCCAAACGGGGAAGGAGTTGGTTCAAATGCCAGAATTTACAAAAGCAAACGTTTTCCACAAACCTCTGGATCGTATAAAACTAGAAAGCACACATCAGGTCTCTTACTTTGCCAGATACACGGGGCCTTGCACATCTGCATGTCATGGCACCTGCAACTTAAGTAAACTCAAGTGCCCTCTAAAATGAAAAATCTCCCTTTTGGCCTCACTGGAGAAAAGCTTCCTACTCGATACTAAGCAGCCGTTCAAAAAAATGAGGCGGATCTGTAACTACTGACATCAGAACACATCCACACTGCTGTCGGCTGACACCCATAAAAAGCACACCGCACAAGGGCAGGTAACCTAGGCCCCCACCTGGTTTCAAAGTCTGTGTGTGCACACGACTGAAACACACACTGGAATGTTGGAAGGACACACAACTCTATGAAACATTCAGAGTGGACGCCTCTGCCAGTGGAATTTGGGAAGGGTAACTTTTATTTCCTATTTTAAATTTTCTGTATCTTTGAATCTTTAAATAAGCACGCATTTTCTTCAAACGCTTTTTAAACTCCAAGAAAGATATATTTTACAAGCTTCCTACCCAAGGTGTGGTCCTCCATTCATGAGGTCAAAGACCTGGGCAGGGTTCAGCAGCTGCTTAAATCTTCTGAGGAACTTCACACCCTGGTTGTCCCCACTTTTTGAATTGACGAAGACCAACAATGGACTCGTGCAGGATGGAGGACACGTGGCCTTCCAGAAGCCTAGGTGTGAGGATGGAAAAGGACACAAGAAAATCTGAAAGCCACGAAAGACAGGGCGCCCTCAACCGTGTACCAAGTAGACACCCCCCGTGGGACCTACAACTTACACATACACACCCAGGAAACCAGCAAGACATTAATCCACGTTTCCACAACGCCATCCCCCGTGTAGAGGAAGTGAGTCCTCATCTGGTCTGACCTCACCTTTGCAGGACTCTAAGTGTCAGACACTGCTCTCAATCTAGCAGAGGTGACTTCCTGAGACACGTGCCCCGGTTTCCAAGTTCCCACCAACACTTGTTAATATGCATCATCATGTACCATCTGGACAAGCAAGCGCAGAGGCGGAAGAGCGTGTAATATCAGCTACTAGACGAGCCTAGTTGACGGACAGCCCACGTCAAAGACGGAGAAGCATCTTAGACTCGGTTTCTACTCAACAGCCAATGGACCCACCTTCAAGTAAGGTCCTGGCCTTGAGTCCAAGGTGCCCAGAAGCCCAGCTGTCAGGACACTGTTCATCACCTCCTCTCCTCTCCCCACAGTGGCTGGGCCTGACCTCTTCCCGACCGCATCTCAAAATCACTGACATAACCAATTCCAGAGCGGGGGAGGGGAGAAGGCCTGGAGAAGGAAGCACGAGGAAATGGCTGAGACGGGAGAGCGTGTGGTACCCACCATCAGAATCGATGCTGTTGAGAGCGGTGGGCGGGATGACCGACACTTTGCACAGGCCCAGCGGGCACTTGGTCAGTAAGGATTCTTTACACGCCGTGTGCACCTGGAACACGGACCTGCTCGTCACAAGGGGCGCCGGCATCCCTCCCACACCCCAGAGCTCTCCCCAGCCCTGCCGCTGCAGGAGCTGTGCTCTCGGACCCGGCCGGCCTGTGCCCATCTGGCATTTGCCCAGCAGCTGCGCTCGCTCACCATGGCCTTGCACCAGAGGCAGCGCCAGTCCTGAAGACGCAGCACGCTGCCACAGGTCTTGTCACACACTGTGCACTTGGCGCTCACGGGCAGGTTCCCCTCCAGCCACTGGTGAGGCATGGCGATCTGCAAGCCACACAGAGACATGCACCGGGGGCGTCCTCACAGCCTCCACGCAGGCCAAGGGGACCCTCAGGCAAAAATGCTCCAAAATGAATTCCACGAGGGGGTGGGGCAGGGTCTGCAGAGCCCTGTCCAGCCCACTGCTCCCTGCCGGCATCCACAACTCACAGGGACTGGCCAGAGCTCGGGGCCCCCAGACACCAGCGTAACCAACCAAGGGAAACCCTGCCCTCACTGTCCTCAAGAAAGAAACTTGAGCACAGGCGGGAGGTGGTGGGCGTGCCTCTCGCCCCGGTGCTAGGAGGGCCGTGCAGGGTCCCCGGGCATACCCCGTCCTCGTCCTCGATGATGTCCTTCCCAATGGAGGCCAGCGTGGTCCACTTGCAGTTACTGGTCGCACGCACAGCACAGCGTTTGTGGGCCTTAAACTTACACACTGTGAGAGAATGAACACGTTAACCCTCGGAGCTGCGGCCATGGTCTGGGGTGGACTGCCCTGCTCTCCTGGGAAAGTTGGGAACCAACATATATGGTTAGTTTACTCATAAACGAAACCACCAGGATGCGTGCAGAGACTGCTCACGGGGAGACCAGGCATCCAGCCTGGCCAGGGGGCGGCAGGCTTTCTGTGAAGGGCCGGAGACAAAGCAGCTCAGGCTCCGCGGGCCAACCATTCGGCTCTGTCCCCGCAGCACAAGGGCCGCTGTGGCCACACTTCACATACGGACACTGAAATTTAAGTTTCACGGGATTTTCTGCGTCACAAAACAGTTGCCTTCTTTTGATATTTTTCAACCTTTTAAAATTGTAAAAACCATTCTTAAGCTCACAGGCTGTATGACATCAGGCGGCAGGTGGGAACTGGGCCCGGGGCCACGGTCCACCTCTCTCTGCTCCTGCCCAAGCCCAGGGCTCTATCCTCTAGATCTGGAGGACCATTTACCCAGAGAGGGGCTGAGAGAGACTTTAACTCCTTTTTCCCTGTGTCCTCTAGGTTTCCTCTTTGTGTCTCATTACTACCAATTCCCTTCTTTTTACTTTGTTCCGTTACTACAAATAACAATTTATCAAAGACTCCTGAGCAGGCACAGTAAACAAGGGTGGAGTCATACAAGCCACTCTACTCCTGACTGACCTGAGGGGACTGTGCTTGGATTCCTAAGGCTCTGTCATGTCAAACCTCAGGCCACTTTTCCCAGCGGGAAACTCATCGTTCGTACCTTCACAGGACAGTCCGTGGGACGTGACCCCAGACAGAGCCTCTCGGCACACATTGCAGTAGGTGGGCCTCGCGTGGGAGCAGGCGTACCAGTTGTGCATCCCTGAGAAGTGGTCCATGCTGTACTGGGTAGGCTGCAAACAAAGAACAAAGATGGCAAAGATGAGGCAACCCTCTGACCTCCCTAAACACAGTAACTTGGACGAGATTCAATAAGAAATCAGACAGGGTCACTGCCCGATGGCCCAAAGATGAGCAACAAGCCTTAAGTTTGCAAGGAGCACGCTGAGAAAGTGAGCTCCAGACCATAACGGCCCAGCATGGGGGACGTTCATATGGCAGAATACAAGGGGTAGGGTGACAAAAAGGGAGGGCTTCCTCCCCTAACCTCAAAGTGCTCCCTGCTCTGGACCGTCTTCAGCGCTGCGATCCAGTCTTCCATCTCTTTTCTGTTATCTGCACATAGGATGAGTTTCCTACATGGAGTGATGACCTAGAGAAAGAAACAAGAAACATGCAACATGTCCATGGGCAGAAGACAAATGCTAGCAACTATGAAAACTTTTTAAAAACCTACCTTCACTATATACTTTCTTTTTTCATGAAAAAGTACTGTTTCATTCAGGTATTCAATTGAACAGAACATAAAGATGGTTATCATGGGTCATTAAAAGGCAAGAACAATCTCAAACCAAAAAGACAATCAAATTTAGATTACAGATTCACCAAAATCAACTCAAGTGGACATTTACCAACTATCTACTACTGAGACACGGTAATCAGCCATAGGCAATTTTATTTATTCGTTTATTTATTTATTGCTGCATTGGCTCTTCACTGCTGCATGTGGGCTTTCTCTAGTTGCAGCAAGCAGGGGCTACTCTTCCTTGCAGTGCACGGGCTTCTCATTGCGGTGGCTTCTCTTTGTTGTGGAGCACGGGTTCAAGGCGCACGGGCTTCAGTAGTTGTGGTGCATGGGCTCAGTAGTTGTGGCTCGCGGGCTCTAGAGAGCAGGCTCAGTAGTTGGGGAGCATGGGCTTAGTTGCTCTGCAGCACGTGGGATCTTCCCGGACCAGGGCTCGAACCCGTGTCCCCTGCATTGGCAGGCGGATTCTTAACCACTGCACCACCAGGAAAGTACCAGCAATTTTTTTTAAAGGAAAAGAAAACACAGTTTCCATTGCACCAAAGAGCTCACAAGCTGACACGTAGCACTTGAACAGTTTAGGGAAGTCTGATCCACAGTTACTGTAGGAATTTCCTGTGCATTTCAAGCCTATCATACATAAATGTTCTTTTAAAAAAACCTTTTACTGTATGACAACAGAACAACAACCAGCTACTACAGTCAGGCCTGAACAATTTAACTAGAAATGAGGTCATGAATCTGGTAATAATCAACAAATGAAAATTATACCTACAACATATAGAGATTTTATAAATCAATAGAAAAAAAGGCTATGAACTTGCATTTCACAAAAGAAATACAAAATGGCTAATAAAGGAATGAAAAGATGCTTAATCACTCTCATCACTGGGGAGCACAAATGGAAACAGCAAACTATTTTTCACCTATCAGATTGGCACAGTTCTTAGAGACAATAATCCAGTGTTGGAAAAGGTGTGAGAGAAGAGAGTTCTCTTCAAGTACTCATAGGAGGGAAACAGAGTATAAAGCTTTTAGAGAAAAATTTGACAATGTCTATCAAAATTTTTTTAAGTCAAAACCTTTTACCTAATTATTTTTATAATGCTGTAAAATAGCTACATGGTCCCAAAGTCAAACTGACAAAATAAGGCATTGATTTTATGTGTCCCTCATCCTAGTTCCCTCCCTTCCTGAAAGGCAGCTTGAAAACTAAATACAAGTATGGTTTATCCTCCCATTTGTAAGATACATGCAAATACATGTATATATTCATATTCTCTCTTTTCAAAACAGTAGCATACCACAGACCCTTCTGTCCACTCTCTGCTTTTTTAATTTAATCACAGTTGGCCCTTCAACAGCACAGGTTTGAACTACAAGGGTCCACTTACACGCAGGTTTTTTCCAACAGCAAATATTCCATGACACATGGTTGGCTAAATCCACAGATGTGAACCATGGCTAGGGAAGAACCGCGGCAAAGGAGGGCCGATTATAAATTATACCTGGATTTCCAACTGCGCGGAGGGTCAGGGTCCCTGACCTCTGCGCTGTTCAAGGGTCAGCTGCACACATCCTGGCCATCACTCCTTAGCAAAAGACCGCGATTCCTTATTCTTCCAACAGCTGCCTGGTGCTCCACTGCATAGAAGCACCAGAGTCTGTTCAACCAGTCCCTGTTCACGGAAGGTCTATGTTACTGAAAATCCTTTGCTATTTCGAACAGCAGCACAATGAACAGCCTTTACGTGGATCTTTTCATTTTTTTACTGGGGTATTTCTGGAATAAATTCCTAGAAGTAGAACTGCCCTGACAAAGAATAAATGCATACGTAATTTTGCTGCTATCGCCAAATTTCCCTCCAGTGGGTTTGTACCATTTCGCATTCCCACCAGCAGTGTTAGGAAAATGTCTGCTTCCTCATGGATTCACCTATAAAATACGTTATTTAACTTTTAGATGTTTGCCCATCTTAGAGCTTTAATTTATATAGAAAGATCCAATTTAGGAATATCCAACTTAAGTTATTAGATGATCATGTTTCTGGCTCAGAAAATTTAGAAATAGTATTTTATAGATTATCTCTTCCGTGATTTCCATAAACTACCTACAAAGCTTAATCACAGAAGGGGGTAAATAGAACTGGGTCACAAATGCACGGTGCTGTTCATTCTTCCACGACCGGGGTAACCACGATAATTCCACGTAGGGACCAGGCTGGGTGTAAAAGAGGTAAGCCTAGGAGAGGGTGCAGGGAGACAGAAAGACAGAACACAGAGGCCTGGAGCAGCCGCACCCTCCTGGGGTCAGGTGGTGGGAGCTGCTCTTTCACTCCTGGAGAGCACGGCAGGCGGTTGTACCCCACCCTCCCAGCAGACGCAGGCCAAGTGTCTGCTCTGGACATGGGCTCCCAAGGCCATGACAGGCAAGGTTCCTACTCACACAGAACTTGCACTGAGGAGAGACAGACAAACCACAAAACAATTTCAGACACTGACAGGAAGCGGGTCATGTGCAAGGGGGCTGGTGGGTGCTCTGGACCAGGTGGTCACGGAAGGCCATGGCAGCCTGGCAACCGCCAATGGCCTGGGGTCGGTGCATAAGGAATTTTCATCAGCATCTGTAAGTCTATAAGATCTCAGCAAACACTTCTTTATAATTCACTCCAGGGTGAGTTTTCATACTTGAACATTTTTATGAGCATAATAAATACAGTTACAGAAAGATAGTACATTTATTTTGCATAACTCAGGGATTTATTAGGAGTTACTATGATATCTACAGAAGAGAACAATGAGATTTTTTATGCCCATCCTATTTTAGGTCTTGACCAACAGATGAATGTCCAAGAACCTGGTTTTCAGCCTTCTTTGTTTAAACTCTTGCGCCTGTTTGAAGATACCTCAGACAGAATCCCACCTGGCCACTGACTGTTTGGGAAACGTTTCCCTTCTGGAAAAGGAGAGGTGTTAGAAGTCACCTGCCAGGGTTGTCACGGGACTGAACGGGGCCAAATGTGCACAGGACCCAGCAGGGGGCCCAACACACCCCTGGTCTGAAGCCCTGTGAGATGTGTAACGTGGAGCAGCTGCCTGTGCCTCCACTTGCTCACCTGAAAACCGGCACTATTAATGGTGCTGTCGCATCCTAGCGGTGCTGTGAAGTGTGGGGCAGGGACCACGTAAGGTGCTGAGAACAGCACCTCGTACGTAAACACCCCACCGCCATTACTCTTGGTGCTACTTCAGGCTCTAGGTCCTGACCTTAGGGTACTTTCTCTTTGATGGAACTAAAAGATGGCTTTTCATGTGGGCAAATCTCCCTGAGACCATTCTGGTGCCAAGAGTCCACCTCCCGATCATGAGAATCATCACAGAGGACACCCATCAAATAAAAATCAACCTCTGCTTCTCTCCGACCACGCCCTGCCACCTTGAGACAGAAGCCGTATTTCTTAGTTGCCCACAAGACGGCTCATCACTCCACTCCCTTGGAGGCTCCGCCTCCCTTTGGTCGCCTGCAAGCTCCTCAAGAGTCCTCCAGCCCTGGGGAAGCTTCATGGGAGAGATGAGGCTGGGAGGGTCTCCTCAGGAGGAAGGGAGAGGGGAGGCTGTTTCTGAGAGAGAAGCCTTGGACAGGACTTCCTACTGAATGAACCCCTTGGTTTTGGAGACACAGCGGGCAGGACAGGACCCAGGAGAGAAGCAGGTGTTGGATGAGTCCGAGGCAGGAAGAAGGCAGGATTCAGGGGAGATGCCCTAAGGAATAATAAGAGTGTCCCTTTGTTTGGGCTGCAGCCAATACTGTAACTCCTAGAAACCAAGGAACGGTGCGAAAAAGCTAGAACTATCTCCAAATCCTAGCCTTCACACAGAAAAGACTTTAGAGACTAAAAGATACTCTAAATTTTTCAAGCAAATTTGTATGGTAAGAAACAGTTCACACAACTCAATGAACTTAGAAGGTAAATGCAAATTAAAAGTAGGGTAATAACGTGAACTTAGAACAAATCAGCGACAGCACAGAGATTCAGCGGGCTAGGTCCATGACTGGAATAAGCAGACGTGGTATTAAGAGACGGAGCAGAGGAATACGATGGGGCGAGAAGACAGCCAGCCACGTGGAAACCCACAAACTCAAGAGTGAAAGCACACCACACACCCTGAAGTCAGAACATGAATGAAACAGAAAGGGTATCCCAGAGGAAGAGCAGAGAAAACAGTGGAAGTATTTCTCACATAATCCTCTGAGGAGGCCAGAAGCACAATAAACAGATCTGAATTCTTAGACACTTGCTGGAATTCTCCTGAGGTAGAAAAACTTAAAAGTCAGTAAGAAGAGAAGCAGACCAACTAACAGGAAAACGGACAAAAGACTTCAACGGTTATCTCACAACACTTATTTCACAAGTCACCAATAAGGGACATGAAAAGGTGCCCAACTTGATTAGTCATCTGGGAAGCAGAAATTAAAACCCCCCATGTGGTACACCTTTCATGGTGGCTGAGCTAAAAAAAGCGCTCAGTGTCAAAAGACAGTATGGAGTGCTGGCGACGATGCAGAGCAACCAGAACTCTCATGCGGTTCTGGTGGGAATGCAAGTTGGTACAGTCACCCTATGGCTCAGCAATTCCACCCATCGGCCCAACAGAAATACAAACATATCTCCTTCTCGTCGAGACACAGACAAGGACTTCATGGCATCACTACTCTTAAGAGGCCCGTACTAGACACAACCCAAATGCCCTGCATGGGTAAAGTGGATAAATAACCTATAATGTATTAGTACAATGGAATACTGCAGAGCAATGAGAATGAACCACCTATTGCTACATGTAATAATGTGATGAGTTTTACAATGCTGAAAGAAGCCAGACACAAAAATATATATATACTATTCATATAAGTTCATTATGCACGTACAAAGTTAAAAAAAAAAAAAAAGTAGGGCTTCCCCGGTGGCGCAGTGGTTGAGAGCCCGCCTGCCGATGCAGGGGACACGGGTTCGTGTCCCAGTCCGGGAAGATCCCACATGCCGCAGAGCGGCTGGGCCCACGAGCCATGGCCGCTGAGCCTGCGCATCCGGAGCCTGTGCTCCGCAACGGAGAGGCCACAACAGTGAGAGGCCTGCGTACAGCAAAAAAAAAAAAAAAGTAAAACTAATCTATAGGGTTAGAAGCTAGCTACTTCCAGGAGTTGCTTTTGGGGAGAAGGGTACAAAAGAGAGCTACTGGAGGCTGCTAACGTTCTGTTCCTTGATCCGGAACATTCATCAACCTGCAGATGCTATAATCAATACACTTTTCCATATATGTGCTATACTTCAGTAAAAGAATATAGAACTCAGAATAAAACTAACCATGTAACTGAATCAAAAGAAAAATGGCAGGGACTTCCCTGGTGGCGCAGTGGTTAAGAATCTGCCTGCCAATGCAGGCGACACGGGTTCAAGCCCTGGGCCGTGAAGATCCCACATGCCGCAGAGCGACTAAGCCTGTGCGCCACAACTACTGAGCCTGCGCTCTAGAGTCCACGAGCCACAACTACTGAGGCCGTGCGCCACAACTACTGAGGCCGTGAGTCACAACTACTGAAGCCCACGCACCCTAGAGCCTGCGCACCGCAACCACTGAGCCCAGGTGTCGCAACTACTGAAGCCCGCGCACTTTAGGGCCCACGTGCCACAACTACTGAGCCTGCGTGCTGCTACTGAAGCCCGCGCGCCTAGAGCCCATGCTCCACAACAAGAGAAGCCACCGCGATGCGAAGCCCGCGCACTGCAACGAAGAGCAGCCCCCGCCCGCCGCAGCTAGAGGAAGCTGCGCGTGGCAACGAAGACCCAACACAGCACCCCGCACCAAAAAAAAAAAAAAAAAAAAAGACAAACGGCATAGCTACCCAGACCCTTGGATAAAGTCTGTTTAGAAAACTAAATGTACAAGAGAGGCAAAAGAAGACAGAAGTGTATACATGAACATGAGAGACTGGCAGAGCTATATTAAAATAGTGGACAGATCTTAAACACAGGAAAAGTGGTCAGCCTTACTCATAAGATAAATGCAACTTAAAATTACAAGATACCTATTTTTTACCTACACAAGTTTGATAACCTGCTCTGTTGAGTCTCATACATCAAAGTGTAAATAAATAAACTCCTACAGAGAACATCTGGTGAAATCTAGCAAACTTTAAAATATACATCTTTGTCATAGCAATAGTGCTTCTACAAATATGCCTTCAGGAGCACTGACATGGAGTGTATACGAGGTAGTTCATGAAAGTTCACTGTAAAGACAAAAGGAACAACTGAAATACTGATCAAGGTATGACTGGTAGGATGCTGGCGACATAAATCATGGCACCTTCATATATCGGCAGCCTACACAGCCTTAAACAGACTGAAGCTACTTACTCTTCATGCCCTTACAGGGATCAGCCTCTAAGATACATTGTTAAGTGCTCAAAACAAACTGCAGGAATAGTCTGGGTGTACAGGAAAAAGTAACTTAGTCACCTCTGGGAGGGGGCTTCTGAGGGGCTGGGAAACTTACTTTATACCTTTCATCCTTTTGAGCTCTTTACCTTGTGCATGTATTCATTATAATTATTTTAAAAATAAAGCCTTAAGTTTATAATATATGCTAAAAACAAAACAAAGAACTTTTTAAGTTCTATATTTTTTCCTTATTAATTTTTGTTCCCATCCTTTCATAGAAATGATCTTCCTGGAAATATGAGAAAATGCTAGATACTCTAAATGAATCTAAGAAACCCAAGTCAGACAAGTATCTTCCAATGTCCTGGGAAGAATTAGCCGGGGAGGTTACTAAACCCCGGGCAGTGATCTTTGAGAAATCAAGGAGAAAAAGGAGACATGCTGGAAACACACAGATATGATGTCTCAATGGAGAAGGTGGACGCTTGAGTTACACACACAGGAGCGGACAGGACAGGGAAGCAACCAAGAGGATGTCAGCAGCAGCTCCCCTTGGCCGGGCGCTTGGCAATGCTGGGAAATCTGCTAGGTGTTGACAGGTGTCTGCTTGTCCCAGCTTCCCCACCACGTGATGGAGGAGGTTATCAGGAGAGGAAACTGAGGCCTGCCGAGTGACTTGCCCCAAGTCCCACAAGTAATGAAGCAGGGGGCCAGGACCCTGGGCAGCGGGTCCCCACCTGGATTCCAGGCAAGACTGCCATGTGAGCGATGTCAGGAATGGAGGGGCTGAATGCAGGGAAGGAACCGGCAGTCGCCAAGAGCTCTCCTAGGCTCACTCGGAGCAGGCAACGTCTGGTGCGTTGCATTTCCTTTTTGACAGGAATACTGGCCTGGAGGATCAGTGCAAGGATGACACGGACATCTCACTGAGTCACCCGACCGCTGCCCCTCCCACTCCAACCAGGTTTCCCAAGAGTTCAAAATAGAGGGTGGAGAAATACGATCTGGGGGACGATGACAAGGGCGATCCATGATTCACCAGCAAAGTCCCGTCCAGCAATTCCTCACCACGGATTTGGATGTGCCTCTCATTTGTAAATGAGACCTTAAATGACAAAAAGATGGAGCTCCTGCAAACTTTGTCACGCTGGGACTACAGGCCAAGCCAAACCACCTTAGCAGTAATAAATGTGAGGCCCTGAGCCTGGGATGGGCCAAAGGCCACAACAAGCAGGGCAAGCAGGCAGGGCAGACATGCAGCCTTGGGTCATCAGATTTCACAGATCCAAAAATAATAAGAGTAACCAGCAGACTTCTGATTCCGGGAAGACGGTTAGACATACTTTTCCTTATTCCTCTGGCTAAGTACAGCTAAAACCCTGGACTTAGATATAAAAAAATATGCAAAGCCTCTGAAGGGTGGAGAGAAGAGGGCCTGAGGAATGACAAGGCACTGAGTTCTCTCGGGTCTCTGTTTGCCCCTGACATCCCAAACATGGAGCTGAAGAAGCCCAGCCAGAAACACCAAGGAGTACAGAAAGAATTTAAAAGCTCACCAAAAGCCTGCCCTCTCCGGCCATGGCTCCAGGAAAGGGGAGCCTAACAAGGCAGAATCAACAGTGGGAGAGCAGCCAATAACCACTCTACTCCAGCCAAACGGAAACAACTGCGGCCCCCACGCCCACCACGAAGGCAGCAATAAGGCTCCAGCATCGGCCACGTGTTGCCCAGAGAACACCAGGTAGGGACTTTCACCCCTGCCAGCCACATCCCCACAGTGTCAGAGGGTATACAGAGGCAAATTCAACATCAACAGCCATTCAGGAAATGCTGATTAAAATCACAATATGACTATACACCTACGAGAATGGCTGAAAGAAAAAAGTGACACCACCAAATGAAGATGTCCAGAAACTGGCGCATACTGGGGGGAATGTACAGCCGCTTTGAAAAACAGTTCGGCAGTTTCTTTAAAAACCAAACATGAAACTACAAGACAACCCTGGGATTACAACTCTTGGGCATTTCTCCCAAGAAATGAAGACCTATGTTCACACAAAAAACCTGTCCATGAACGTTTATAGCAGCTTTATTGATAATCACCAAAACCTGGAAACAACCCAGATGTCCTTCAGTGGTAAATGATTAAACTCACAGTGGCACACCCATTCCATGAAACACCACTCTGTATAAAAAGAAACTATCATACACACAGTAACCTGCAGGGATCTCCAAAGAGCTCTGCTGGGTGAAAAAGCCAATCCCGAAAGCTTACATACTACCTGATCCCATTTACAGAACATTCTTGAGATAACAAAATTACAGATATACAGAACAGATTGATGGTTGCCAGGGGATAAGAACGGGAGTGGGTGTGGCTATAAAAGGACAACCAGGGGATCCTTGTGGAGGTGGAAACCTGGATCTTAACAGTACCAATATCAACTTCCTGGCTGTGATATTTTACTTTAGTTTTGCAAGATGTTACCAACGGACGGAACTGGGTAGAGGACACAACGGATCTCTGTATTATTTCAATTCCATGTGAATCTACAATGATCTCGAACTAAAAGGTTTAATTAAAAATAAGTAACCACAATCAAAGTTTTCTAATAACTAATATGTTTAAATTAAATGTTAAGCATTCAGAACAACGCTGTATTTCTTAAGAACAGGGGCACGTGTGGTCTCACTCAGCACTGATTAAAAGTATAATCTTACCTTGCTAAAGTCCTTTATTTGTAGGTGGCACAAACTCATGCAATTCACATCTGATTTGCCAAGGAAATATTATGCGGACACACCCTGGGTACATAATCTCAAAGAAAACGAAATTGGGTCCTCCCCACGTGACATGAGGGTCACAGTGCTCGCTGTTTTCCGGCTGTGACACTTGGGCTGGTAGTCACACCTGCACAAGACAGAGCACCGGAAATGGCAAGACTCGCTTCTGTACACAACAGTGCTTGAGAAATCAGTGAAGCCACACCTTATGTCAGCTGTGAACCTCAGTCCTGCCTGCAAACAGCTCTGTACTTCTGGGGTGGGCCGGCCCCAACGCCCGCAGACAGCAGGTACTCTCCGGGAGCAACCAGAAACACCCTCAAGACAAGCTGACCCGCCGCTCCAGACCCACAGATCCCACTGCCCACCGGACAGGCCCACGCACACACCAAAACAAGTCCTCCCACCAACTGCCCGCCACCCCCGGAGGCCTCAACCTCACCTCCTCTCCCATGCTCAACCCTCATCTGGAGGTTCCAAATTCTTCCTTTCTTCTCAGAAATAAAATCAGTCACTCTTCCATTCCAACAAACAGACAAGATCCCTGTTCCCCTGGAGCTTACATTCAAATTCAGACAGGAAATAAATACTATAATAAAGAAGTAAATTATATAGCGCAGAGAGTAGTACTGGTGATAAAGTCTATGGGGAGAGGAGAGAGACCAGAAGAAGGAGGTCAGGAGACTGAGGTAGGCCTCACTGGAAAAGACTGGAAGGGTGTGGAAGAGAAGAGCCTGAAGCAGGAGCGCGGCCAGTGGCTGGAGCGAGTGAGCCGGGGAGAGAGGTCGCTGGGGAGAGAGGCCGGGCAGCCTGGAGAAGCGACAGGGCCCAGAGTGCCCTGGGGGCACCTGTAAGAGCTCTGGCTTTTAGCCCCAGTGAAATGGGGGCTGTGGAGCTTTTGAGCAGAAGGCTGACATCTGACTTGGGTTTAAAAAGCATCGTTCTGGTTGCATTATTGAAAACTGGGCGTAGCAGGTAGGGCAGAAGTCGGGAAACCTTGTGGGAGCGTGCTCAGCAATCCCATCAAGAGATGAAGGGGAGGGGAGAGCGGGACTCTGACGCCTCCTGAAGACAAGGGGTTTCCTGACAGAATGTACAGACAGGAGCCACAAAGACCCCTGGAGCAGCGGGGGAGAGGCCGCCACCCTGGGAGGGGAAGGCTCTGAGCCGGCTCGGCAGCTGGGAGCCGGGGTCGGGGGTGGGGGGCAGCAGTGCAATTCTGGACGTGCTGGGCTTGGGGTGTCTATCCAGATGCTGGGCATGGCCAAGATTTTATCTCGTTCATGAGACTTCATCACCTTGCCATCAGCCTGGCTACATTATAAAAGGAAATAACATCACTCACAAGTTACCACTGTTGGCGGGTCGCTTAAAAAATTTAAAGTTTTGCAGAGCAGTTTGACAATATCTCATCAAGCTAAAGACGTGCACACCTGGCAATTCTACCCTTAGAAGCACACTCTAAAGAAACTCGTGCTGTGTGCCCAGGAAGACTAGTATAAGACTGTTCCCGGCAGCGCTGTCTGCAAGGCTGAAATCTGGGAAAACAAGTCGACAGTGGGACACGTCATACGCTGGACCCCAATGTAAGCCACGAAAACAACCCTGGAGCATCGTGAGCCTCAACTCACTGTACCTGCGAAAAGTTCTGAGGCTCATGTCCCACTCTCTGGAAATTCTGATTTAATTCTAGAAATCAGGAATCTGTCATTTTAAACCTTGAACCACTTAACTAAAGATGAATGTATGCACATGGATAAAATTCAGAAACGCAATACTGGGTGAGAAAAAAGCAAGCTGCAGGAGATGTGTAGTGTGACACCATTTATTAGAAGTTTTTAAACTGATTAAACAATACTATGTATTGTTTATACCTACATATATGAGTAGAGAAAGTATAAAAAAGGACGCAAACAAATGATAAACCGCAAACTCAGAATGGGGGTGACCTCAGGGGAGGGAGGGCAGGAAGGGAACAGGATAAGAAAGGGAATATAAAGGACTCCAAGTACATCCATAATGTTTCTTTCTCGGGCTGGGAAGTGTACACAGTTGTTCACTATGTTACTTTTTGAATGCCTGAAATATTTAATAATTTTTTAAAATGTTAAATGTTTTGGCACAAAAATATGCTAAAATATCCAAGCTAGGGCTAGAGACATACACTATGTTTTGTACTTATAGTTTATAGTATTTACACACACACATACAGAGTACGTACAATTTACTGTACTTATGGTTTACAGTATAAATTTATAGTTTGCCTTGTGGTTATAGCTTAGCCCCACAGAAGGGAATTGTGTCAGCCTGCAGACAGATTCTGCTGGTAAAACCGGGGAATCTCCAGCAGCCTGAACTTGGCAATCATGCGTTCATTCACTCACCACACAGAACGCCCCCCTCCGGGCGCTCGCGTGGCAGTCACACTCCCCGCCCACCTCTGCTGGCTGCCATGCACTTCATAGCAGACACAACTGTTCCTAATTTGCCTCTCAAATTTCTTATCTCAAAGTAGATTTCTGAATCCTAAAAGAGCTGGCTGAGTGTGTGAAAATGAAGTTGATGCTTTATGAAGGGAGAAAGGGGGAGGCGCGCTGGCTGGACGGCTCAGAACGAAGCTTTTAGAGACCAAAAAAAAACCTTCTCTCCCAACACACCCCCTGGTCAACCACTGGGGTGGCAGCTACCAGAAGCTAACATCAAACCCCAGAAAATTCCTTTCTGAGGATTCTCAAAGCACACAGAGACACACATCCTGCTGCTCAAAGGCCAAGCGAGCTCAGTAAGCCCAGTGATAGAATGAGAGGTGTGGAGAGAGGACAGTACAGCACAGCAGTTACAACAGACTGAGCCATCAGAGGGACACTGGGACAGATGCCTTGTCCCTCTAGTCCTCAGCTTCTTAACCTCAGGGTCACGGCCCCGGTGAATGAGAGAGGCCGTTATTGCTGTTCGTGCCTGGAGCTGTCACCTGCTGTCCTCCAGCTGGAAGACACTGGTCCGAAGGCCAGCACAGCTCAGGGCATGTGAGGCAACGATGAGAGCAAAAGGCTGGCTCCCCAGCTGCTCCCACAGAGAGACGGCAGTCACAGCAGACACCTGGGTACAAGAGACACCCAGCAGCCCATGGGGGCATCTGGTCAACACGTGCCTGAAGCGCCATCTGACGCCACTGGGCAAAAATCACCCGCATCTACGGGCAGATTACTTGAGGCTCCGTGGTACTTGGGGATCTGGGTGAAACTTCTCCTGTGACAAAGCTCAGACAACAGGAATTCATCACCGAGAAGCTTATCCGACCTGCAGGCTTTCTACTCGGCCAGGTGGTGACCAAAGAGCATTTCTAGCATGTGGGTGAAGTCACACCACCAAGCCTATGGCTTTAAAAATCCCAGCCTTCTGCTTCCAAGAAACAGAAGACATAAATCAGCCCTCTAGAGGTACTTACAATAACCTACAATTCACTCCACTTACTTCATTCTAAATCCTTATAATTTTAACTTCTTCCCCACGCAGCTTCCCACAGCCTCATCACCCACCATCACCTGGAACTCTTACCTTCCACTCTTCCCTCTTTCAGAACGTTTTCCAACTGCTCAAAATGGATCAGAATTGAAGCGGCCCAGCAAAAACAAAACTCAAGTTTTAAAGCCGATGGGCAAGAACCTGTGGGTCACCAAAGTAGACCAGAGACGCAGAGAAGCCCATCAGCACGGCGCAGTTTAGCCACCGACCCAAAGAGGAGCAAAGGGGCCGTGTCCACACAGGGTTAGGAACCTGGAAATACTCGGCTAAATATAGCTCCCCGGTCCACAGGGCTTGGAAAGGTGGCCAAGAATAAGCATCTGGCACGCTCAGTCATTTCTGTCACTTCCTGTTACTCACGTCCTGCCGTTCCGATGCTGCCCGAAACACTGAGTTCGCCATACACAATCCCCACCTGGAAGCCCCGATATACAAACTATTCACGACAGCTGGGATGTGCGTAGACAAGGGACTTCCTCACACGGTATCATACGAAACACAAAAATAGACACCACCACGCAAACAAGCTCCTGGAGGGCCCTGTGGGAAAGCAGCCCAGGATGCTGGTCCAGACACCCAGGCTCCCCGCCCCGCATCTGCCCTCCAGAAAGGAACCAGGCCTCAACTGCTGATGGGACACCCTCCTCTCTGAAGCTGCACCTCACCTCCAGTCACAGGGCAGCTTTGGGGGCAAAGAGGGGTCCCCACCACCACTGCTACTTGACCTACCCGGGGGCCCAAGGCATTCAGTCAAAGCCAAGCACCCTCTTCCCTGCCCACCTGCCAGCCCTCCTGAGAACACTGGCCACAGGGACTGCAGGACGCCCAGGCAGGGAGCAAAGCCAACTGGGCCACAGGTCAAACTCACATGTAACTTACCAGAAGACAGATTTTTCAAAAGGAACAAAAAGTAAGATGAAGCAAAAAGTAAAAGTTATACCTACAACTGAAATGGGATGACAGTATTTCAAGTTACTCATCGATTCAACATTTCAACGGTGCTTCATTAGCTTTGAAATGTGTTCAACGTGAGGGAAACCTTGGAGATGAGAGGCGGCCCTGAGCAGGGTGGCAGGGTGGGGGGCACCCTGGGGGGAGGGGTACCATGGCCCACGAAGGGCACCCAGGTATGGGGGTGGTGCCCCAGAGGCGGGAAACAGGAGACGGCAAGCAGAAGGCAAAATACAAACAAACAAAATCTAACACGCCTCCAATAGCAAAACGCTAGAAACAGCCTAGATCTCCAAAAACTGGGGAGTGGTGAAATACATAAATAATGACATGTTTCATACGGTGGGATACCATTTAGCCAATTTTAAAAAGGGCGACGACAGTGCACATTTATGTACAGAGATGTTCATAAGATAATAAATTTTAAAAGCAGGCTACAAATTAGTATGCATAATGGGTCCGATTTTTTGTAAAAACTGAAGTGTATGTACTGATATTCACAGGAAAATGCCTAAATCTATGTCTATATCAGGGTCTCTGAACCCCAGCACTACTGACCCTCTGGGCCCAATAATTCTTTGTTGCAGGGACTGTCCCCCACAGCACTGGAGGATGCTGAACAGCATCCTTGAACACGCCAGTAGCATGCCCTCACCCTCACCTAGGTGTCACAGGCCACAACGTCTCCAACTGCCAAATGTCCTTCTGTGGGCGAACCTCACCTCCCCACTCCTTAGTCCCGCCCATGTTTGAGAACCACAGGGCTCTACAACAGTGTTTGCATCTATGATCTCAGTGATAAGACTACTGAGTGTTTATTGTTCATTTTGGTTATGTGTGCTTAATTATTTATAAGGAATGGGCTATTTGTATAAAAAACCGAATAAAAGAACAATCTGAGCACTGGTAAAACATTACAGGTGTTTTTGCTATAATGTAAAATTTGAGTTGCTGAAAATCCTCACATTCTACAAAAGTGCACAATAAAAATTTTAAGCCTCGTGGGAAAGGATGAGCTGGAGCAGACCACTCAAAACCTAGGCAATGCTGTAGCCAAGCGTTAACAGAACGAGAATCTTAATAAAAACACTAGTACTGTACAAACTTTAAAGTACATAAGGAAATACTACAGTAAATATAGAACTTTACTTTTGAAAAAAATGAAGGAGCTTCATGGATGGAAGCTGCTGCAGCTGAGTTACAGATCAGAGACAGGCAAAGCGCACAGAGACCAAGACTCAATAAGCAAGTTGCAGGCAGAGCCTGCAGGCCTCGAGGGCAGGTCTGTGCTCCTCCCTGGCTGGCCCTGCTGGGTCAGTACACTTTTTGTTACGGAAACACACCACAGCAGAAAGGACTTTAACTGCATCTCCCTCTTGGTTACTGCACAAAAGGAACGATTAGCTCAAACACCTAGAATTATTATTATCGCAGTGATAATGAACTCTAAACCAAAGTACCCTGGCAGTGGGTCCTGAAGGGATGTGAGGATGGAGGGAGTGGAATGGGAGTGCCTTGGCAATCTAATCTAGAGGCCACCATGCTGTCACAATTTATCTGTTTTCCTCTGGGATTATTTGACGATAAATCTGCATATACCCAGGTGTATCCACAGTAACCGTACAGTTAGCAACTATCAAGGGAAGGGGAGGGGAGGGGAGGGGAGGGGAGGGGAGGGGAGGGGAGGGGAGGGGAGGGGAGGGGAGGGGAGGGGAGGAGACGCATAGCAACCTCTATAGTCCAAGGTCTGCCTGCCATGCACTTTTCTGATCACTGAAGGTCAAGCTGATTAGGCAGTCAGACTTCCAAGAGCAAAGTGGCCTGAGGTAAGAACACCTGCATCTGCTGACTCGCCAGGTGTCCGTCCCTGGGACAAAGTCTTGTGCACATCTTTACTGATGAGCTGATCTCAGGCTGTTTGTTAAGTAAACCACAGACTAGCTACCAGGCAGCATGCCATGCCGCCAGAAACAAACAAAACACCGAAGGAAAAAACAAGGTTTACAAAGAATTTATTAAAGGGCATGTTTATATTACACTTCTGTGTTTAAAATATATATATTTCAAGGAAGGGACACACATAGGCTGGAAAACTGGAAGTTGACACCTCAGGTTTTTTTCTTTTCCTTCTGGTTTTCTGTATCTTCCAAAATGTCTACAGTAAGGGGTATTTTTAAATTATCTATGTTTCTTTTTTCCTACAAAATCAACATCTGGGACAAAAACTACTAGTTGCCTACACAACTAGCATTTTCCCTTCTTCCTCACGAACTGACCTTGCTGTTCCTGATGGCCCCTAGCTCGGCCTAGCTCACAGAGCACGTTCCACCGCCCCTGACCTAGGGACACAAAAGAGGTACACAAGCTGACGTGCTGGGGCTGGTGGGGGGACCTCCCAGGAAAGCTCTTTGAGAGGATGACACAGTGGCAGCCTCTGCCCGCCCGCTCCTTGCGGCCCCTGCTCCTGGCATTTGGCCCCCGGGAGGGGCCCTGAGACCCTGCCGACTGTGGGGCTCCAGACTGGCTAAGCCTGCTGGGCCCTAGTCTTTTCAAGGAGAAAAAAACAAACCTCTGCCGTATTTAAACCACTGTCACCTGGCTTTTCTGCTAAATACCCCAGACCTAAACTGAATTAAGACTACCATCTCTATCATCACACAGAGAAGAAAACCATGGCACAGAGACTGAGCCTTCTTCACGCTCCAGGTAAAGAACTTGATTTACTTCGTTACATGAGAACTGAAAACTGTCCACTCAAATGGCAGCAGCACCAAGGGAGCCTGATTTAACAGAGTAACAGTAAGGCTGAAATAATGACACCACAAATCAAATCTGACGACTTCCATCAGGGCTGGGCAAACTTTGGCCTGCCACCTGTTCTTGAAATAAAGTTTTATTAGAACACAGCCACACCTGTTCATTTACGTACTGTCTCTGGCTGCTGCAGACAGCCACAAAGACCCAACAGCCGCCAAGGCCTGAAATGCCTGGCCCTTTAGAGAACTTTGCTGCTGACCTCTGATATACGTCATTCCATACATCTTAGGAGGAACATAAAGAGAATTTGCTATATATAAGAGAGATAAATAACAAGGACCTACTGTATAGCACAGGGGACTATATTCAATATCCTGTAACAACCTACAATGGAAAAGAATCTGAAAAAGAATGGATATATGTCAATATGTATAACTGAATCACTTTGCTGTACACCTGAAACTAACACAACACTGTAAATCAACTACACTTCAATTCAAAACTGTTTAAAACAAAAACAAAAGAATTTGATGTGAAGGTGTTAAATGCAATTTGCTGCATAAAAGATGGAATTTGCACCTTGTCCCTTTTCTGACTCTGGTTCCTCTAAGGAGGGGGTCTCTGCTCTGTTCCCAGAGGAATCCCTGAGCGCCTGGCAGATAGTACGCACTCAATAAATAATGACGGAACGGAACACTTGCCCTTAACATGAAGGGTCACCTCTGAAAACTGTGTTTATATGCTCACACTTACTAAGCAATGTAGGATGAAAAACCTTACAAAGTGAAAACTACCACAACAATATATACTTCTGCAAATCTCCCCTAACACCCCCTCCCCCTTTTTATCTGGACTATTTCAATGCAGTTTACCCAGTGGGTTGAGGATTCCCAGGTTCTCTGACCTTACTGTGACTCACTCTGGGAGATAAAAGGTCTGGGAAAATGACCACATCTCACGCTGAGGTCACACTGCTACATACGTGAGGATGCTCTCAAGTTTTGCTCCCAGCAAAGGACTAGGCCAGCAGGAGAAGAAACCGAGGTGTGGGTCCTTTCAGCCCCTCCCCAGTCCCCTTGGGTGGGGACCCTGGCAGTGAGATGGCCTCACCACCACCACCCCCAGGCAATGAAAGGGGTGGTAACTCCTCCTCTCAGAACTGATTCTAAGGAAAATGTCTTCAGACATGTTACCACTGCATTAAAAAAGTAAACACCACAACGTGAAGGTTTCCAATTTGATGGTATGAAGCAAAGCTGGAGGAGGAGACGAGGTGAGGACGGCTGGACCCGAGCTGCTTCGCGCACAACTCACAGCCATCACGTGGTCCTGCTTGGGTTCAGCCGGAAGGTGAGGTCACAGACTTGCACAAGTGCCGTGACGGGACAACCATCTGTTCTAACCCCATGTCACACACTAGGCGACGGATGCCCAGAGAGGGAAGGTAGCTCCCCAAGGCCCACAGCTTGTAGGAGGCAGAGCCAGGACCAGAAGAAGATGGCCAACACGTGTCCAGGGCACATCGTGGCCTGTGGAGCTCCCTCCTGGAGGGATGAAGTGCCCACCGACCTTGGGGCTCAGGGGAGCTGTGCCGGCTGGCACGTGGATGCGGCACTCTAACACGGCAGGCCGTGTCCTTCAAATCTAGACCCAGGATGGAGACAGGACCCTGAGAAGCACAGCCCTTGTTCTCAGCTCCCAGTTCTGCCAAGGGAGCCCCGGTTCCCACACCCAACCTCTGTAGCTGCACTGTAGGCGCACAAAGACCCAGACCCTAAGATGCAAAGCGGGGCGTGAGCACTAGACCCCCTTCCAGTGCCAGGACCTGAATGGAGTACACAGCCACAGCGCTCATGTCCTCTCAGAGATGCCCAGTCCAGACCACCTGCTCTCTCTCACTCCCTGACTAATGTACTCAGTCCAGGGCTGTCACTAGTAAGCAGCCCAGGACAGAGCATCTCAGACCCATCCCAGCCGGGCAGGTAGGTCACAGGCAAGGTGACTTTCAGGATAATCCCCCCTCACCTACAACCACTCCCCCTCAACTTTAGACAGTTTACCCCTTTCCTCTGACCAAGCTTCCTATATTCCTCTGGTATTTCAAGTATATTTCAAAAATGAAAAGAAGTAATTCCAACCACAGGATTTAACATTTAAAAAAAAAAAAAAAAACCCAAGACAGAAAAAGGTTGAAGATATTTCTTCCCTCGGCAAGCCCTGACTCAGAGGGTCTGTCTACCAGAGCTGTGGACACATCCCCATGTATCTGGACAGCTGCAGTGGAAGCGCAAGGCATGCGGTCAGCCGAGGCCAGCTGGCCTGACTCAGGAGCCACCTCCCCTTGTCATGACACAGCTATGACACAGTCCCATGTGGATGGAGGAGCGAGAAGTTTCACAGAGATGCCGAGGGATGGAGACACAGCAACAACAAACCAATCAACCCAACAAATATTTCTAGAACGCCTACTTTGTGCCAGCATGTCTCAGGGTGCTAGAATGGAGAGAGTCAGCAAGCCCAGGACATCCCTTCTCTAGAGAAGTTGACACCTCTCCCTCCAACAGAGAGAAATTGGAGGGGAAAAGGAGTACGTAAAATGTCAATGTAGACAAGAAACAAAAAACCTGAGGAGCCTATATCCATTTAAAAATTTAATTTATTATCAAAAATTTCAAAAGGTATTATCGAAAACCTTCCCAAATAGAGAGATCCACACCTAGTTTCACTGGTAAGTTTAGCAAAAATTTAAGAAAGAAGTAACACCAAACTGTATCAGAAAACAGAGGGAGGAACAATGATCCTCCTTGTTTTATAATGCTAGCTTACATGTTTTATAAAGCCAGCTTACTCTAAGTGCCAAAACCTGACAAAAACAAAAAGATTACAGATCAGTATCTCTCACAGATAGAGATGCAAAAACCCCTAACAAAATAACAGCAAACTGAATCCAATAATAAGTAAAAGGATAATACATCATGAGGAAACAGGGTTTATCCCAGGAATGCGAGGTTGGTTTATCGTTGGAAAATCAGTCAATTTCATTTCTCCTTTTAACATAATAAAGGAGAAAATCCATATGATCACTTCAACAGATACCAGAAAAGCATCTGATGAAATTCAACACCCACTCATAACAAATATTCTCAACAAACAGGAAAATCCTCAAAGTGATAGAGGCTACCTAAAAAAGCCTACAGCTAACATCATACTTAACAGTGAAGAGCTTAACTGTTTCCTGTTAAGACTCAAAGAAATGAAAGGATTTCTGCTTTCACTCCTTCTATTCAACATTGCACTGGCAGTCCAAGCTTTTGCAATGAGACAAGAAAAAGAAATATAAGGCATTTGGGTCAGAAGGACATAAAGCTGTCCCTACTTTGCAGATGATATGACTGCTTACATAGAAATTTCTGGGGAATCTACAACAACTACTAGAACTATGAAGTTATTTTCCAAGACCACAAAAGCCATTGTTTGCAGCAAACAATTGGAAAATATTTCTATTTAATTTATTTAATAGGCACAAAAAACAAACTACACAGAAATTAATCTAAGAAAAGACATTAAAGATATCTGAAAGGGCTTCCCTGCTGGTGCAGTGGTTGAGAGTCCGCCTGCCGATGCAGGGGACACGGGTTCGCACCCCGGTCCGGGAAGATCCCACATGCCGCGGAGTGGCTGGGCCCGTGAGCCATGGCCACCGAGCCTTCGCGTCCGGAGCCTGTGCTCCGCAATGAGAGAGGCCACAACAGTGAGAGGCCCACGTACCACCAAAAAAAAAAAAAAAAAAAAAAAAAAGATATCTGAAAACTACAAAACTACTACTGAAAACTACAAAACTTTGCTGGGAGAAATTAAAGAAGACCTAAATAAATACAGAGATATATCATGTTCATGGGAAAACCCAATGTTATTTACACATCAATTCCCTCCAAACTGATTTATAGATTCAATGCAACCTCAGTCAAGATTCCAGCAGGCCCTTTTTAAATAGGAACTGACCAATTAATTTTTATTTACATAAAAATGCGAAGGGTTTTGAATAACCAAAGCAATTTTAAGAAAGAAAAACAGAGTTAAGAGGGCTTGAGTCTGATTTCAACACTTACTGTAAAGTAACAGTAATCAAGAAAGTATGGAGTTAGGATAGGGGCAGACATAGATCAATGGAACAGAATAGAAAGCCTGGAGATAGATTTACAAATATATGGTCAACTGACTTGTGACAAAGGTGTCAAAGTAATTCAATGTGGAAAGGAAAGCCTCTTCAACAAATGCTGCTGGAACAACTGAACATCCATATGGGGGAAAAAAAATGAACATCACTCTTACCTCACATTATACATAAAATTTAACCATAATCCTAACTGTAAAACCTAAAACTGCAAAACTTCTAGAAGAAAAATCTTTGCAATGCTGAGGTAGAAAGGGTTTCTTGGATAGGACACAAATTTCACCAAAGACTCCATTCTTCTACAAATGCCATTAAGAAAAAGGCAAGCCAGAACAAGAAAAACATTCATAACACATATATCACAGACCAATATCCAGAATATATAAAGAGCTCTTACAACTCAATAATAAGACAAACAAGTCAGTACAAAAATGGACAGATGATTCTACCATATGCTTCACAGAAGAAGACATACAAATAGTCTATAAGTACATGAATAGATGCTGACATCATTTGTCATCGGGGAATGGAAATTAAAACCACAATGAGACACTACTATATACCTATTAGGACATGTAAAATACAAAGATAATATAAAAAGACTGACCACACCAAGTACTGGTGAGGATGTGGAAAACTGGAACTTTCATGCACTATTGGTGAGAATGTAAACTTCCAAGCACTCTGCAAAACAGCTGAGCAGTTTCTTGAAAAGTTAAACATAGCGCCTACTATATGACCCAGCAATTCTGCTAGTAAGTTTTTACCCAAGGGAAATGAAAACATATGTCCACACAAAGACGTGTATACGAATGTTCGTGGCAGCTTTGTCTGCATTAGCTCCAAACTGGGAACTCCTTGAATGGCCGCCACAGGTAAATGGATCAACAAATTGGGGAAAAAAAACAAATTACTGATACACCCAAAATGGAAAACTTCAAAATCATTATGCTACGCCAAAGAAGCCAGACATAAAAAAAAAAAAGGACACACTACCGTTATTCAATTTATACAGAATTCTAAAAAATGCAAACTAATCTACAAAGACAGAAAAGAGATCCTTATTTGCCTGAGGAGGGATATGGAGAGAGAATGGATTACAAGGAAATTTTCAGGGGGATGGAAATGTTTGTTATTCTGACTGTGGCGACAGTTTCAACAGGTATGTGTGTGTGTGTGCGTGCACATGCGTGTGTGTGTGTGTGAGAGAGAAACTCATAAAGCTGTAACAGTGCAGTTCATTGTACAGCAATTAGGCCTCAAGTAAGCTATAAAAATATTTTTAATGCTAATATATCTTAGTGCACTAGAATATTCTTTAAATTACAGGGTTGAACCTTTCTCTAAATGACTAGATGACCAGAGGGTTTATCATCAAAGCCAGGAAATTTCTGCAAGTGGGTGCTAAAAATAATTGACAAGTGTTAACTCATCTACAACAGGGTGTGTAAACTGGCAGTGCCCAGGAAAGCCAGCACTTACAGCTTTGGGAACAACAAATACCTAATCTATTCCTTGGTGTGATTAGATACCTCTTGCATACAGCAAACCATAAAGTTCATTCCTCAGAAGACAGAGAGCCAAGCTGGCAACAGCCTCAAAGGTCAGCTATCCTGGACCCTTATTTCCCAGGTCAAGGAAGCAGCCCTGGTTTTCAGCGTCAGGGACAGGACAGACGCCAAGCCTCCTGCCTCAAGGTCAGTGTCCCTTCAGCCCCTCCAAGGATAAGGGGGGAGCCACCCCCACTCCTATTTTCCAAATGTCTAATTACTCTGATTCACCATCGTTAGACCTTTGCAGACTGAGAACAATTAGGAAGCAGAGAAGACAGTGCCCTGACACTAACCGGCTTTTCTGGATGGAGGTGAGCCTGGGTGCACCCAGAGCGGCTGGGCGCAGGGGAGCTCCCGGCCTTACCTGAGCAACTCTGCATCTGGCTGAGTCTTGAGGTTTAGCTAAACATCCTGTAAGAACCAGTACAACAGCTCAGGATCACATATTTCTTTTTGAGTCTACATTGCAAACTAAGTGCTTCAGCTGTGGAGGAGGAGGGATTATTAAGTCAAAAAACAGCACAGTCTCCCCACCAGCAAGCAGGGAATTATCTTAACTTGATAACAAGTTGTTTCAAGAAAATAAAAAGATCCCACCACTCTATGCACTCTGAAATACCAGATTATTCTGGAACAGAAAAGCAGGATATTTTTTTAAAACGTAATACCCTACAGAGTGACACCATTTTCCTAACTTTCAAGGAAAAAACCAGAGAGGACATGGCTCAATCATATCCTTGGGACATTTACCAAGTTTTTATGAAACCTGGACATTTATCTGAACATTTACCAAAGAACACTGGGTCAAGAATGGCTAAAATTGGGCTTCCCTGGTGGCGCAGTGTTTGAGAGTCCGCCTGCCGATGCAGGGGACATGGGTTCGTGCCCCGGTCTGCGAAGATCCCAAGTGCCACGGAGCAGCTGGGCCCGTGAGCCATGGCCGCTGAGCCTGCGCGTCCGGAGCCTGTGCTCCGCAACGGGAGAGGCCCGCGTACCGCACAAAAAAAAAAAAAAAAAAAGAATGGCTAAAATTATTCATTTCCTGGACACCCCAAGAAAAACTGAATCAAATCTATGTTTCTCCACTGTTTCTTCTCTCAAAGAACTTTACAAAATTACTATAGTCAAACTACAGTCTCTCAACTGTCCTTTTTTGTTTCCTCTATCACTTGTAAATAAAGACAATCAGAAGCGTTAACAATTAACACACACATATATACACATGCATACACACCACACAACACATACACACACACACAGCCCAACAGTATTGTGAAAATGGCTTCAATTTCATAAACGCAACCCCCTACTCAAAAATAACACACAGCCCTGACAAGTAACAGCGTCCTCCCGCACCCCAATTCTAAATATACTTAACAGACACCACAACTAGTTCCACCGCTCACCAGCCAGGCTGCCAGAAGACAGTGTTCTCTCTCTCTGCCTGCTTGGAACGACTGTAAGAGCCAAATGCTAAGCCCTCACGTGGAGTACACGGCTCTTTGGACCATCTGTGTCACAGAGCAGGTGCTGCCTTCAGCAAAACCCCACACTTAGCAAACACACAGCCACCAATTTGGCTCAAAGCCTGCTTCTTCCCGCTTCTTGAAACTGAGAACACAGAGTGGATTATAAAGCATGGAATTCACTGGATTAACTTCCTCCTGCAGCTGCTCTCCTAGTCCTGCTCCACTGTCCAAGGGGTGTTTTAACAATCAGAGCATTTAATTCACTAAGCACCTACTACGTGCCAGGTGCTTGCCCCTCCCCTCCCCAGGTGTGAGATAGTACTGCCCCGACTTTTCCAATAGGAGAATGAAGCTACAGGTATAAGAAGCTGAGATCCCACAGCTGACGGCTGACACAGCCAGGACATGAGGTCAGGCTCTCCTGGAGCTCTGAGCTTGGGGAGGGACCAGGCGGTGCGCTCAGGCGGCAGGAGCCGCTATCCTAACATGGGGCTTCCCGTCTGGCACAGCTTCTATACAAGGACTTACGGGACAGCCTCAACCCACAAGTACAACCCTCCCCATCCCAGATCCAGGCCAGCAGTCACAGAAATTGGGAAGAGTTTTTTCCATGCAAGGAAATTTGCCAATTATATATATAGCTTTTCCTCTCTCTGAGCCAAAGTGACTGGTGTAGGGGTTTTGCCCAGGAAATATCTGAGCTCCAAACAAGCTGAAAAGGAAAACTGATGTTGAAATCTGGATAAAGGTCATGGTTGCTCACCAAAGGAGCGGCGCCTGACCACCCCACAGGCTGACATCTGCTGGAAACAGCTGAGAAACTCAGGTCCATGGTTTCACCTCATGCAGGCCTACAAAGGGACTCTCATTCATTGAACAAACTTGAATGCCAAATAGGTAAGATTTAAAACAACTAAAAATACTACATAAATCCATCATATATTGTAGCTTCGTTTTTATTTAGAGTTATCAGGCTATAACTAATAGAAACAGGAAACATAAAATATAAGGGAAAACCAAATGTGATTTATAATAAGCAAATTAAACAAAGATACCTTATATTTTAAATTACATTTGTGTTTCCTTTATATTTTATTTTTCCTCTTTTTATTAGTTATTTGCCTGATAATTCTTAAGGGCAATAATTCTTTCCTGATACCTACTCTTCAGTTGCAGATGCTATTTTTAACACTGCCAAGAAAATTAATCTCATCTGAAATCCTTTGGAATTTCTACAAATCAGAATAACTGCTAAGTGTTAGCAAGTTGACCCCTATTACTTTCCTACTAGTAGTGATAACTGGTAGTGGAGATAAAAACTAGGAAACATTCAGAGGGCACTTTTTTGCCAACCCAATGACCAATGAGATGGAGTCTAGTATTATCCCCATTTCACAGATGAGAAAACTCTTAGATGAAGTATCTTGCCCTAAGTCATAGAGCTAAAAAAAGAAGACCACCTTTATAATGTACCTCACAAAACTTCTGGATACCATAAAACATTTCAACAATAGTACTGGGAGGAAAGGAAGTAATAAATACAGACATGAAAAATCACTCCTCTCTATGTATGGCATGGTTATTCTGACATGGTCATTTCAGGGCAACCATCAGGATGATGCTATGAGCGAAGCCTGCTAGATCCCTATGCCAATGGCCATACGCTGTAGTCATCTGACTAACAGAAGTGCTAAGTCATTTTTGGGAAACCACACAAAATTTCAATATGGAATTTTGCAGAAAAGCCACCCTCTAAACATGTATATCCTAAATGTAATTCTCATTCAGTTTCTACTGAAATTATACTGAAACTTGGAATGTCTTTTTTGTGCCATGGACCCCTTTTGGCAGTCTAGTGAAGCCTATGGACCCTCTCAGAATGTCTCTAAATGCAGAAAATGAAGTACCATTGCAATGAAAATCAGTTTTAATAAACTATAGTCAAACCCACTGACCCCTTGTGCGGAAGAAGGTCCATGAACCTAGATAAAAAAACCTCTGCCAGGCAACACCCTTTCTTTTCTCCTCCCTCTCCCCCACCTCCCAAAAGGAGATAAGGGGGACACTGGCACTCTAGCAGTCATCTTGAACCAGGAGAATCAAATTCTGGAGGGACCCAGATGACCCTGTAGAACTGCCATACTGATCAAGGACTGCCTACCTCTGTATAGAAAAATAAAACTTTACATGTTCACACCATTTTTATTTTGACAACTATTTTTTACAAGCAGATGTAGTGGGTTGAAAGATGGCCTGCAAAAAAATATACCTGTGTTCTAATCCCCAGAACCTGTGAATATGAGCTTATTTGGAAAAAGTCTTTGTAAACATAATTAAGGATCTTAGGATGCAATCATCCTGGATTATCTGGGTGGCCCTAAATCCAATGACAAGTGTCCTTATAAGAGACAAAAGAAAGGACACAGGGGAAGGAGGAGAAAGTCCTGCAAAGATGGAGGCAGAGATGGGGGTGATGCAGCCACAAGCCAAGGAGTGCCTGGAGCCACCAGAAGCTGGAAGAGGCATGGGATGGAATCTCCCCTAAGACCTCGGTTGGGAGCGCAGGCCTGCCAACACCTTGATTTCAGACTTCTGGCCTCCAGAAATGTGAGAGAATACATTTCTGTTGTTCTAAGCCATATGGTAATTTGTCATGGCAGCCCCAGGAAACTAATTTAGCAGCCAAACCTATTTCTAATATACACACCTTTATGATATTCTAAACATTAAATACTAAAAATTAAATGTAAACTCCCTTTCAGGTATGCAATGCTGTATATGGCATTATGCAGAAACAGCTCTCTAAACACGTATGTCCTAAATTTTTTTTTTTTTTTTTTTTGCGGTACGCGGGTCTCTCACTGTTGTGGCCTCTCCCGTTGCGGAGCACAGGCTCCGGACGTGCAGGCCCAGCGGCCATGGCTCATGGGCCCAGCCGCTCCGCGGCATGTGGGATCTTCCCGGACCGCAGCACGAACCCGTGTCCCCTGCATCGGCAGGCGGACTCTCAACCACTGCGCCACCAGGGAAGCCATATATCCTAAATTTAATTCTCATTCAGTGTATACTGAAAACTCTCTATTTTCAATCCCCATTATTTGGCCAATCCATTTTCCTGAAATTTAAGAATAAACCGAGGGCCTGTCCTTGCCTCCACTCTATTCTTATATCATGCCACTAAGCGTTCGCTTCTTGGTTCCTGCCCTCTGCCCAAGCTTCTTCCGCCCCCTCCCAACCACTCCTCACCCCTCACGCCAGCGTGTTCTCGACTTCTCCACTGCCCTTCTCCAGGCTGCACTGCCTGCAGAGCAGATGTTCCAACTTTCTGCTCACGTTTCTTCCTCCACCAGCTCGGTCACTGACACCAGGGTCTCTTGAGCTGTCTGTCCACTTCCTCATCATGAAACCCAGCCCAGCCTCCTCCTTTCCTTTCCTACAGGTACATGACACACTCACCAGAGATTCTGGGGGTATAGGATACGTTAAAGTTCCAGTTGTGACCCATCTAAAATAATGTGAAGTAAGCAGAAGCTGAAATTCAGAAGTCCTCATGCTCAGAAATGAAGCTGTAAACCAGAACCAAACCAGAATCACGCAGAGCTGAAGGAAGTTTTATCTTCTCAACCTCAAGTCAGGCGACAGAGGTGAGAAAGGCCCCAAGACCGAGCAAAGACCACCCTCAGGAAAACCTGCACCCTCTCCTGAGCAAAGGAACCCAGCACGGGAGCTACTCTGCAGGGAGAGACCACACTCATTTTCCCAAATGTCCCTCCTGTGATCTAAGACGCTTGTGCTAGCATTATCTGCAACAGGAAAACTGAAAACATTCTAAGTCCCTAATACTGCAGGAGTAAATGAAGTTTAACTGATCAGCTATGACTCATCTACATGATGAAATACCCACAACTAGAGAGGTGGTCATTAGAGGCTCACAATGTGGGAACATTTATACGATGAAATAATAAATAAAGCCAAAATATAAAACTATACATATGTTGATGTATATAAAACATATGCAAAACTTAATGTCTGCCTATGAAAAAGTCTTAAGGGAACATGAAAAAAGAAAACAGCTGCTGAGCTACTGCAGGATCTTCATTTTTTCCACTTTAAATTTCCTTTAAAATCATTATCACAATTCAAACACTTTAAGAACTACGTTAATAAGCTGTCTGCACACTGTTGGTCTGTTGGTCTGTCAGTGACTGGGAGCTCCTAGGTGCTATTCCTGGAACGCATCTGACGTGCGGGCTCACCCATGCCATCTCTGTAAGAGGCCTGTCCCCCAGGTCCCGCTCACACATCCCCTTCTCAGCAGAAGTTTCCACTCCCCGGGCCGACTGAGACACTTCTTTCTCCTCTCTCTCACGGCCTTTTGCACCTTCCTCTGCATTACACCTGTCACAGGGTCCAATCATGATTTCTGTTCACGTCTAACAGCCCGTAAGAAGTCTCTAGGTACAGGGAACGCATCTTCCACCTCCGTCCACCCCCAGACACCTAACGGAGCTTGCCACAGCAGGGACTTCTTTCCCTTTGAAAGAAGGGAAGATGAGTCTTTCTAAAACATGCATCTTTTCCAACTGATCTCTACATGATTTCAGAAATAAGGTTGCCAGGGTAAAGTCTTACTTGTCAAATTATTCCTATATTCTCCAGCGGTAAGCAAGAAGCTTTCAAGCTGTCAAACCTGGAAATGCACACAGAGCAAAGGTGCCAGCCCCTGCCAAAGCTACTCACCAGAATCCAGAAGCACACAGCTCCAGGGAGCTCCTAGGTCCTGCTCACTCCCAGTAACAAAAAGGGGCCCGGCCCACAGGACCACCTACAATAATGGACGTCTGTTCCACTGGGCTTCACAAAGGAGCAACAATTCTCTGAACAGCAAGTGGCAGCAGAACCGACTTCCTGGCTCCCGCTCGCTCGCACAGCTGGCACGTGCCCTGCGCTGGGACGGCAAGCTGTGAAAGAGAACCCCGGCCTCAAATCAAGACGCAGAAGGTGAGACCACGTGCCCAGATTACTAAGGAGGCTGCACTCAGCACTGCAGGAGTGTGGGTCCCAAATGTGGCTGCACCTCGAAATCGAGGAGAGCTTTGAAAAATCACCCATTTGTAAATCAGCAGCAGAATCTCTGGGGATGGTGCCAGGAACCCTTTTTTTAAGTTCTAAAGGGTGATCAGGCATAGCCAAGGCTGGGAGCCACCGCCCTGAGGGAGAAGGCGGCAGAGGGTTCGTTCCCTTCTGACCACAGCATAAATAGGAAGGTCTTAGGGAACAGGGTGTTTTCACCCTACCTTTGAGGAACGGACCAGGTTGACAGGGAGAGTTTGTGGAGAGGGCCTCAGACCGAGGGGCCCCGCAGAGACCACGGCCAGCAGGCGACCGTGCACAGGGCATTTGTTCCCTGCAAAAAGAGCAGGCTGGACTGGAGCAGGTCCGTGTCGGGGAGAGGCTGGGAGGGTCAGAGAGCGCCAGATCCCCTGGATGGCATTAGATAAGAAACGAGGAGGCACTCGAGGACTTACAGTACTTTTAAAAATGGGCAGAAGATGCCTCTTTTTAATGGTTTTATATTCAGGTATATTCCAGTAAAACTCGTCTTTCCTCTTCAAGGTCCAACTCCACTGCAGCTGCTCCTATGGCCCGGGTAGGAGTGAACAGACTGCTCCAGGCCAGTGAAATCTGGAGTGATCGCAGGACAATCCATTTAAGAAACACAAGTATACCAAACCAAAGAAAACTTTCTAATTAAGACCAATGACACAGTAAATTAATTTGGTCCATTGCTTTCCATCATTAACTCATCGAATACTCACTTGTTATAGTAAGTGCCTATAATCGTATTGTCATTAATAGCAACCACTTTCATCACGCCTACATTACATTAATTCATTTAACCCTTCCAACAGCCCACAAGCAGGTACTATTATTATCCCTACTCCTCAGACGAGGAAACTGAGGCTCAGAGCCGTGTGATTTGCCCAAGGTCACTCAGCCGGTGAGAGGCCAAGCTGAGACTCACGCCCTGGCTTCCCAGTCCTTGCCTGTGCACCCTGCTTCTGTGCAAGGCCCTGTGCGGGCACTTTCAGAGATAAAGAAAGAACCATAACCCAGCCCTGCTGTCTAGGCTCTTACACCTGAGTGAGGAAACACAGATCCTGACAGATTCAAAGACAGAGTCCCTGACTCCTCTGGGAAACCCGAAATTTGGAAATTCCACATAGCACGTAACTTCCCCCATAAATGAAGCAAAATGTAACTGACCATGTCACAGCAAACACACAGGTGGAACCCTCAGGCTCCTTGCTTCCTTCTCCACAGCGCTGGGCCTGGCTCTCCCCTGAGGGCAGCCTCCGTCCCTGCCCAACTCTGACCGTGTGGGGGCCCAGAGCCCCACCCAGGGGGGTCATGAGCTCCCACCAGCCCCAGGATTCAGAGGTGTTGCCTCGGCCAAACCAGCGAGCCGCGCGTGGTGCTGGTGTGGCCGCAGGTGCCCGGGGCGTCCCTGACTGAGGTGAGGGGCTTGGGGAAACATACTATCCTCTCCGAGAGGCAACGCAGGCTGGGAGTCTGTGAGCCCGGCACGCTCCAGGCTCCTTGCCCTCGCGGGGACACGGCCAGGGCTCGGCGCTCAACCTGTTCCCCAGCGTCCATCAGGAACACACGTGTCCACCTCAGATGACGCATCCCTTTATCCTACTCGTTGTGAATATCTTCACTAAATTGAATTTGGCTCTGATTCTGCCTCCCTCAAAAGGGACAGAGCCTCTGACACCAGCCACCATGAAGTCAGTGTCTGGGGTGAAATTTCTAAAAATGGAAGCGGCCAGCAACACACCCTGGTAAAGGGAGAAAGTACAGAGCTGCCAGAGGCTTGCCCTGTGCAATGTAACCGTGATATGTGCAGAGCTGCTTTCTAGGAAGCGTCTAGAAGCATCTCTCATTGATTGCTCAGTACCCGTTTTTCTTCAGTGCTGTTCCTGAATCACGCAGAACAAAGAGCAGCGCTGCTAACAAAGAGAACAGTGTTTAACCAAACTGCCTGCAAGGCCCTGTCCCAGCTCCACCTCCCTCACCTGCCACAGAAAAGGCCACCTGTCCAACCTCCTCACACCCATTCTGGCCACCTCTTCCCTGCAGATCTATTCTCCAGCAGCTGCCATAATAAAAACCCACAGGCTTTAAAAAACTTCCCAATACATATGGCAAAAAGGTCCAAACTCCCCACAGCCTGTAAAGCACTTCCCCTCTGCCCTCTGCCCATCTCGCCACCCTAACACATGCTCCACTCCCTCTGACAGGAACCACTTCAACCCCAGACACCTGGTATTGCTGGCCACAGCCCCCCTCAGCCTCAGGTCTCTGCACGTCTCTCCCGGCCGCGTCGCAGCCACGGGAAGGCCTGCCCTGACACCCGCTCGCCGCTACAGCCAAGCTACTTCCTTCTTGGCCTGCTGCTCCTAACTGCTCAGTGCCTGCCTCTCACACAGGACTGTTCGCCACATGAAGGGAGCTCTTTTACTGCTATCCAGCACCTGTCCACTGAAAGTGCTCTACTGAGTGAAATCAGTGAGAGGAACAGGGCCAAAATCATCCTGGAACTAGCGATCAAGTCACTCTTCAACATATAATTATGAGCACCTACTGTGTGCTGGCACTTGGGTAAAGCAGTGAGCAAAACAGACAAAAATCCTTGCTCTCACGCAGCATGTTACAGCATTTAACAAAGTAAACAAAACTGCATGGACTCGGAGCAGCGACCCTCAAGGGAGGGATGTGGGGGGGGGGGGTGTGAGAACAGAGCTCTGCTGTGCCCCACTGCTTTCATTTGTTTTTGCTGCATTCTGAAACTTCAAATAACTTTAAAGGAGTGTGATGACATTTCATCAAATATTTATCAAAATAGAATACAGGTTTAAAATGATGGAACACTGACTTGAAGAAATAAGTAAACGAAAGCACTCAACTCTAATGGCCCTACAATTCCTGGGCTGCTGTGGGAAGATTATAAAAGAATAGCTATAGCTCTAGGCTATAGCTCTAGGCTGCTGTAGGAAGGTTATAAAAGAAGCCATCATAGGACTTGAATACAACTAAAATCACTAAAGAAAGCTCAAAGATGACTAGAACAGGGAGGGGGAATGTCCAAAGTCAGTGAAGACATTTGGATACCCAAGAGGAAATGCACTTGCTCAAAAGACAATCTTTCCCTAAGGCAGGAAAATGACAATGTTAAACAGAAAACATTTAAAAAATATTTTCTCTATCAAACGAGAATAAGCCAAGATAAAAACAAAGTAAATTAATTGGTAGAAGCAATACTTGAAGAGATAATAACCAAGACTTTCCCCAAACTGACAACAGAAGGGACATAAAGCTGCAGATTTCAGAAGTGTTAGGAACACTAAGCAAGATGAACACAAAGAACCATGACTGGAAAAATCACAGTAAAACAGCACAATGCCAAAGGAAAAGAAAAATCTTAAAAGTAGTCAGACGGGGTGGGGGCGGGGGGGGGGGGGGCAAGGTATATTATCATCCAAGGAACAACAATAGGACTGACAAGTTACTTTTAACAAAAATAATGGAAGCTACAATACAATGGAATGACATTTTTAGATTGCTGAAAGAAAATGACTGCCATGCTAGAACTGTATAACAAGCAAGAATAACCTTCAAAAAGATGAAATAAAACAAAAGTAGAGGGCTTCCCTGGTGGCGCAGTGGTTGAGAGTCCGCCTGCCGATGCAGGGGACACGGGTTCGTGCCCCGGTCCGGAAAGATCCCACATGCCACGGAGCGGCTGGGCCCGTGAGCCATGGCCGCTGAGCCTGCGCGACCGGAGCCTGTGCTCCGCAACAGGAGAGGCCACAACAGTGAGAGGCCTGTGTACCGCAAAAAATAAATAAATAAAAATAAAACAAAAGTAGAAACCAACACTAAAGAAATTAAAGAGAATTTTTCACAGAAAGAATATTACCGCATAGATCACAGAAATACAGAAAGAAATGAAGGGCAACAGAAAAGGCAAATATTCACTAGAAATCTAAATGACTGTCAACTGTATAATAATGTCTTATGAGGTTTCAAATATATGTAAAATTAAAGTAAATAACAAACCAGCACAAAGGCAAGAGGTGACTACAGAGAGGTTTCCTTTTTTTTTTAATTTATTTTATTTTATTTATTTATTTTTGGCTGTGTTGGGTCTTCGTTGCTACGTGCGGGCTTTCTCTAGTTGCAGTGAGCAGGGTCTACTCTTCGTTGTGGGGCGCGGGCTTCTCATTGCAGTGGCTCCTCTTGTTGCGGAGCACGGGCTTCAGTAGTTGTGGCACACAGGCTCAGTAGTTGTGGCTCGCGGACTCTAGAGTGCAGGCTCAGTAGCTGTGGCGCACAGACTTAGTTGCTCCACGGCATGTGGGATCTTCCCAGACCAGGGACTGAATGAACCCGTGTCCCCTGCATTGGCAGGCGGATTCTTAACCACTGCGCCACTAGGGAAGTCCTGAGAGGTTTCCTTCTTAAGTACCAGAAATTAATTGAAATTTCAATTATAATTTCAATAGCAATGAAGAGCATAGAGAGTTTAAATGCTCTAAGATCCCTGTAGTACTAATCTGTAGTAGAAGCACTAATCTGTAGTAGAAGTTAATAAGTCAAGGATATATTTTGCAATCTATAAAATATCCACTAAAATAATGTATATGAAACAAGCTAAAAGAGAGGAGAAAATGAAATAATTCATCTATTTTAAAAAGAAAGATGTGAAAAAATATAAAATGTGAGACTAAGAGAAAACAAGTAATAATGTATTGGATTTGTACCCAAATACAAGAGAATCTAAAACTAAGTACAGATTAAACATAATCTAGTTAAAGGCACCATCCAATTAAACAGTCCAATAGACAGTTTAAAAAAACCACACAACTTTATGCTGCTTACAAGAGACACATCTTAAATATAAACAAAAAGGTTTAAGGTAAAAGGATGGAAAATTAGATACCACTACTTACAATACAATTACTAACCAAAATAAAGCTACTGTAGCTAGAGTAACATCAAAGTAAACTTTAAGGCAAAAAACATTAAGAGAAATAAAAGGTTATTTCATAATAAAAGGGTCAATCTAGTAAGAATATAAAATAATTCTAAATCTGTATGCATTTAATAATAAGCCTTCAAATATATAAAGCAAAAATTAACAGAATGAAAACAAAAAACAGGTAAGTCCACAATCACAGTAGGAGACTTTAATAAATCTCACTCAATAACTAATAGGACAAACAGAAAAACTAGTCAGAAGGTTATAAAAGATTTGAGAAAAATGATTAAACTTTTGTCCTAATCAACTTACAAGAACTAATGAATCCAAGTTCTGTTCAAATGCACATGGAACATTTACGAAAAGTGACCACTTACTGCGTCATAAAGTCTCAACAACTTTAAAGGACTGAAATCATTCCGAGTATGTTCTCTGATCACAGTAAAGACTAGAAAAATCGGACTTCCCTGGCAGCACAGTGGTTAAGAATCCGCCTGCCAATGCAGGGGACGCGGGTTCGAGCCCTGGTCCGGGAAGTTCCCACGTGCCGCGGAACAACTAAGCCCATGTGCCACAACTACTGAGCCTGCACTCTAGAGCCCGTGAGCCACAACTACTGAGCCCGCATGCCACAACTACTGAGCCCACGTGCCACAACTACTGAAGCCCGCATGCCTAGAGCCCGTGCTCCGTAACAAGAGAAACCACCGCTGTGAGAAGCCCACACACTGCAACAAAGGGTAGTGCTCGCCACAACTAGAGAAAAGCCCACGTGCAACGAAGACCCAATGCAGCAAAAAAAAAAAAAAAAGACTAGAAAAATCACCCAAATGCCATGAAATTAGGAAACACACAGATCAGAAAACAGACACAAAAGAATATACACAGAAGAATATGAGCTCATTTACATCAAATATCTAAAACAGCCAACACGAATCTACAGTATTAGAAGTTAGGGTGGTGGTTACATGTGGCCGGGGGTCGGAGAGGGGGAACAACTGGGCAATACCGCAAGGGGAGCTTCCCAGGGCCTAGACATGTTCTACAGCTTGATCTGGGTGACGGTTACACATCAAGCTCTGTACATACATCTGTGCACTTTTCAGTTTGGAAGTCATAGTTCGATTTTTTTAATTATTTAGAATATACAAGCTTTCAGTAAAGCAGAAATGCTGCTTTGCTTTGACAAACTCCTTTGAAGAGTCATGGTAGTTAAAATATACGTTCAGAACAAATCTGTAAATTTTTTGATAAGGCTGAAAATAATTTTTAAATTATCCCATGAAAAGAAATATAAGGGGAAAATGAGAAGTATTTTAACCTGACTATTTTGGCCTATTATTAGTGTATGAAATCTAGTTTTTAAAAAAAAAAACAAAAAAAAAGGATCACTGAAACAAGCATAGCCAATGGGGGCAAACTTACGTAGATAAACAGAATAAGAGAAAGGAGTAATTTTGAACCCCCAAAATACAGAGCTGACTATGCAAAAGCACATGAAAAATCAATTCATAAAGAAATTAATACAAATGGCCAACAGACTGTGAGAAATGTTTGACATCACTTTGATAATCAATGAAATAAAACAAATTACCATTTTTATCAAAGCGGCAAAGATGTTCTAAAATTTTAACACATGGTATTTGTAAAAGGATAGAAAAAAACCACTTCATCAAGTCCTACTCATACAAGTTCTAAAGGCAAGTTGGCAATAATATACCAAAAGCCTTCTAGTTTTCATAGATTAATATAAACATGTTTAATTATCAAAAACCTATTTCATGTTATTTCAGAGGCTGGGACACGAAGCTGGCAAATCCCCTTTTCCTCTTCATGCTGCTGTTATGCTCTTTGACCTTGTAGACCCCACTTGAAGGTAAGAATGCAGAGGACTCTGTCTGCTCTACTCCCCATCTTCTGAAAGCTCCCACGGCCAAAGCTCCACCTCATCTAAAGGCACATCTGTGTCTTTAGCTGCATCCCACCTTCACTTTGTTCTTAAAGAACAGAAAACAAGCAGACCCGTCTCCAGTTACATAAGCCTCCTTCGTACCATTTCTTCCATCAAACCTGTATAAAAATCTCTCCTCTCCCCCAAATATTTCCTCCCATCTCCCTTGGAAGTCTCTTGTCCCTCAGATCCTTATTTCTTTATGATACAGTTCTTTGGCCATTTTAGGGAGAAATTAAAATGGAGTCTTTTCTAATGTGGAGCAAATTTACTCATTCTTTTCCAGTTACAAAAGGTTCCCATCTGTTGGCTGATTCATGATAACAGCAACTTTCACTGCCTTGTTCTTTGTATCAGGCATGCAATTTTAATAGAAGTTGTGGAATTTGGAAATTACTACCGGAATAGCTGGAAAACCAAATGAGATATCCCAGGAAATGTAGTAGCTTCTGGGCAAATGCATTCATTCATTCTGCACTCACTTCCCTGGACACATGGGCCAGGCACTGGCAAAGTCCAAGGCCAGGCCCTGCCTCCTAGGACCTGCATGCAGATTCCTGCAGTTTGCTGTATGGGAAGTGACAGGTTCAGAGTTCAGACAGTAAATACTGCAGGGCGTTAGAAATGGGAGAGTCCAAAACCTACGGACCCTCTGTGGAAGCATGCCTCAGGGAAGTGGGCACCGGTCAACTGGCTCCAAACACTCCCCATGTATCCCCAAATTCCAGACACCATCACGGATTGCTCAGAAATGGTCTCCTTATCTTGGGATATTTCTGGGGAACCTCATTATTAATCTTTCTCTTGTCCTTTCAGCACATCCTCAGATGAAAAACCAGTTTTTACAGCACTAACAAAATCTAAAATAAATGTGAAAGAATCAGTGCCTCTGCCCCAAGAGCTGGGAAACCATCCATGACCGCCCCACAGGAACTGGCTCGACATCTGGAAGTCAACTATTTGGCACACATTTTCCCATAGAGACAGTACATAAATCAGGGTTCATTCTCAAATCAGACTGACAAAGCTCCATAATAACTCATGTAGTACCAAAGCACAGTGGCATACTATTTTTTATGGAGACATAATTCCCATACAATTCATCCTTTTACAGTATACAATTCAGTGGTTTTTAGCGTATTCATAAAGTTGTGCAACCATCACCACTATCTAATGTTAGAACATTCTGCCACAAACCCCCAACTAAAATCCGGTACCCATTAGCACTCCTCCTTCCCACAGCCTCTGGCAACCACTAATCTACTGTCTCTACAGATTTGACTATTGTGCATTTCATATAAATGCGATCATAAAATATGTGGTCTTTTGTGTCTGGCTTTCATTCAGCATGTTTTCAAGGCCCATCCAAGTTGTAACACGTATCAGTACCTCATTTATTTTTCAAAAGTCTTTTAAAAGTTCACACTTTCTACCTCAAAAGGGATTCCATTTCTAAGAACTTAGGCTATAGAAATAATCAGAAATATACAAAAGTATCTGTGTGCAAGTGTACAGCACAGTGTTATTTTATACAAAAAAATGGACAACCTGACAATTTTGGCCTATTATTAGTGTATGAAATCTAGTTTTTAAAAAAAAAAACAAAAAAAAAAGGATCACTGAAACAAGCATAGCCAATGGGGGCAAACTTACGTAGATAAATAGAATAAGAGAAAGGAGTAATTTTGAACCCCCAAAATACAGAGCTGACTATGCAAAAGCACATGAAAAATCAATTCATAAAGAAATTAATACAAATGGCCAACAGACTGTGAGAAATGTTTGACATCACTTTGATAATCAATGAAATAAAACAAATTACCATTTTTATCAAAGCGGCAAAGATGTTCTAAAATTTTAACACATGGTATTTGTAAAAGGATAGAAAAAAACCACTTCATCAAGTCCTACTCATACAAGTTCTAAAGGCAAGTTGGCAATAATATACCAAAAGCCTTCTAGTTTTCATAGATTAATATAAACATGTTTAATTATCAAAAACTGGTTAAATATATAAATTTATATGATGGAATACTATGCAACACGAATAAACAAGATTTTGAAGGATATTATAAGAAAAAAGCTCATTGTTAACTGAAGAAAGAGGTTAAAAACTATACTTTATAAAACACATTTGGTGGGAACGACATAAATCAATATATATTATTAGGTATCTTTGGGTAGTAGGAATGTGGATGGTTTTAAATTTCCTATTTTATCTACACACTTTAAAATTTTCTTTAATAACTTTATCAGAAATGTAATTTATCTTGACTAACGTTTTTCTACTGCGAGAAAAAACAACTTTTGGAATGTTGGAATGTGAACAGAAATGCACTCAGTTAAATTCTGAGTCCCTAATGTCTTTTAATTATTTATATATATGAAAATAAAAATGAACTAATCAATAAGTTGTTTTAAAAAGTTATGAAAAGCAGACAGAAGACAATAAATACAAATGCATAAAGTGAATTAGGTAATAGAAAAATGGAATTGTTCAATAATCTAAGAACTGGATCTCTTAAAAGACAAAAATGATAGAGTTTAAGAAATATGACAAGGCAGTCTCCCAAGGCAATAGAAATAAAAGCAAAAATAAACAAATGGGACGTAATCAAACTTATAAGCTTTTTCACAGCAAAGGAAACCATAAGCAAAATGAGAAGACAACCTACTGACTGGAAGAAAATATTTGCAAATGATACAACTGATAAGGGCTTAATTTCCAAAATATACAAACAGCTCATACAACTCAATAACAAAAAAACAAGCAACCCAATCGAAAAATGGGCAGAAGACCTAAACAGACATTTCTCCAAAGAAGACATACAGGTGGCCAATAGGCACATGAAAAGATGCTCAACACCACTAATTACTAGAGAAATGCAAATCAAAACCACAATGAGGTACCACCACACACCGCTCAGAATGGCCATCATTAAAAAGTCTACAAATAACAAATGCTGGAGAGGGTGTGAAGAAAAGGGAACCCTCCTACACTGTTGGTGGGAATATAAATTGGTGCAGCCACTATGGAAAACAGTATAGAGGTTCCTCAAAAAACTAAAAATAGAGTTGCCATATAATCCATCAACCCCGGTAAAACTATAATTTGAAAGATACATGCACCCCTGTGTTCACAGCAGCATTGTTTACAATAGCCAAGACATGGAAACAACCTAAATGTCCATCAACAGATGAATGGATAAAGAAGATGTGATATGTATATACAATGGAATATTAACCAGCCATAAAAAAGAATGAAATAATGCCATTTGCGGCAACATGGATGGACCAAGAGATTATCGTACTAAGTCAGAAAGAGAAAGACAAATACAAGACGACATCACTTATATGTGGAATCTAAAACACGACACAAATGAACATATCTATGAAACAGAAACAGACTCACAGATACAGAACAGACTTGTGGTTGCCAAGGGGAGAGTAGGTAGGGGAGGGATGGAGGTTAGGGTTGGGAGTTTGGGATTAGCAGATGCAAACTATTATATATAGAATGAATAAACAACAAGGCCTTATTGTATAGGAACAAGGAACTATATGCAATATCCTGTGATAAACCACAATGTAAAAGAATATGAAAAAAGAATATACATATGTGTACCAATCACTTTGCTATACAGAAGAAATTAACACAACATTGTAAATCAACTATACTTCAATAAAATTTTTAAAAAGAGAGAAATATGACAAGAAAAACAAAAGCTAAACAAGTAAAATTAGGTATGTGAAAGGGGATCTAACCAGAGACATTTATGTTTAAAGTGCAGGACTTCCCCGGTGGTCCAGTGGTTAAGACTGCATGCTTCCAATGCAGGGGGCGTGGGTTCAATCCCTGGTCGGGGAACTAGGATCCCGCATGCCACACGGCATGGCCAAAAATAAATAAATAAAAATAAAGTGCAAACAATAAATGTTACTAAATTTGAAGGTGTGGAATAAATGGGAAAGTAAATACAAAAATGGACTCAAGAAGTAAAAAAGTTCCTATGATCAAAAAGCAAAAACAAACCTTTTAGGGACTGCCCTGGTGGTCCAGTGGTTAAGAATCTGCCTTCCAATGCAGGGGGCGTGGGTTCGATCCCTGGTCAGGGAAGTAAGATTCCATATGCTGCGGGGCAACTAAGCCCACACGCCACATCTAGAGAGGATGCCTGCGTGCTGCAAGGAAGAGCCCGCGCTCCAAAACAAAAGATCCCACGTGCCACAACTAAGACCAGACGCAGCCATAAATAAATAAATATTTTTTTAAAATTGAAATAAACCTTTTAGGTTTATTCAGAGCCTTGTTACCTCCCTGAAAAGTAAATTCTCTCAAACTTTCAAGAAATAATCAACTCTAAAGCTATAAAAATGTTCCAGAGCACAAAAAATCATGGACAGTTACTAAATGGATTTTATGGAGCTAGTTTAACTCCAAAATCAAAACACAACAAAGGCTACCTCCTACCCAAAGAAAAGCACACACATGCTTTCAGAAAATTCTAAATCCAAAATTAGGGTATAACATTCAACATTACCAGGAACAATTTATTATTATGAAATGTACAAATACCTAAAACCAAACTGGTCATCTAAATTAATGTTCAAAACAATCCAGTGAAATTCAACACCTACTCCTATTAAACACTCTAGAAGCCATAAATCAAAGAATAATCCACTTCCATAGTTGTCTCCTCAGCCAGTAAGTAAATGATAAAACTAATGCAGAAAAAGTAAAAACAGTCCAAATAAAACGAGGAATAAAATAAAAGAGGCCGTCAGGGAAGTCTGACTAATTCGATAAGCCACAAAGTAAAACCAAGAGCAGTTAATTACACCAAAACAAAATAAGTAGAAGTTTAAATGAAGGAAGGAAAATCCCATTTGGAGCAGCAACATAATCGATCCATAAATAAACAAGTTAAAAAAAACCTGAAAGTAGCTAAAACTAATACTAACCCAAAATGTTTAGATCCTAAACATGAAGAGGGCTTCCCTGGTGGCGCAGTGGTTGAGAGTCCGCCTACCGATGCAGGGGACACGGGTTCGTGCCCCGGTCCGGGAGGATCCCACGTGCCGCAGAGCGGCTAGGCCCGTGAGCCATGGCCGCTGAGCCTGCGCGTCCGGAGCCTGTGCTCCACAACGGGAGAGGCCACAACAGTGAGAGGCCCGCGTACCGCAAAAAAAAAAAAAAAAAAAATGAAGAAAATTACCCACCTTGACTGAGTTATAAAAGAATTGTAAAAAGGTAGGGAACATACTGTATTTCTAGATAAGCTCACTTAATAACACAATGAAAAATATTTTAAAATATTCCATTCCTGCTATTAGAGTCATACCTTACACATCAGGTTCTAAAGTCAGCCCCCGAAGCCAAAACTGTAAAGTCATACAAGAAATGCTGTACAGCTATTAAAAAATGTGATGAACACTTAGATCAATCAACATGGGGAAATGTCCACCATAAACTGTCAAGAGAAAAAAATAAAACTAAACATGTAAAACAAAAGGATCACTACGATCTCATGTTATATGTGGGTAAAGAGGGTAAAGACATAGATATTTAGACATAAAGATAGTCACTCTAAAGTGAGCAGCTGGCTACCTCTGGGTACTGAGGTCACACGATTTTACGCATTTAGAACTTTTGCAGAAAGTACAACATAATTTCTATAAATGTGGTGGGGGGAGGAGTTTTAAAAAGAAAAATATCAACATTCTATGTTTTGAGGTGGCTGAATGATGGCTGCTTTTTTAAAATATAAATTTATTTATTTATTTAATTTATTTAGTTTTGGCGGCGTCGCGTCTTCGTTGCTGCGCAGGCTTTCTCTAGTTGCGGTGAGCGGGGGCTACTCTTCGTTGCAGTGTGCGGGCTTCTCACTGCGGTGGCTTCTCTTGTTGCAGAGCATGGGCTCTAAACACGCAGGCCTCAGCAGTTGTGGCTCGCGGGCTCTAGAGCGCAGGCTCAGTAGTTGTGTTGCACAAGCTTAGTTGCTCCACGGCATGTGGGATCCTCCCGGACCAGGGATCAAACCCGTGTCCCCTGCATTGGCAGGCGGATTCCCAACCACTGCGCCACCAGAGAAGTCCCCTGATGGCTGTTTTTTAATTGCTTCAACATTTTCTGTATTTTCCAAATTTTCTATAACAATCATGAAAAACAAACCTCTGTGCAAAATTGTAAATGTAAACTACAACATGTTTTAAAAATTCCTTTGGTCCCTCTTGTTCTTTTGTGCTTAATGTGCAAAATTCTCAGTTATTCTCCAACCATAGCATTATTTTGAACCTTAAATTCAAAATTTACCACGAATTGTTCCAATCAGAGAGCAAAGGATGAAAAATCTGAACTGCTCACACACATTTGTTCAAATTAAACAGGAAAACCAAATGTGGTGAAGAATCAAGAAAGGTGTGCGTCCAAAGACTTACCGTAAAGCTGTTGTTGACATTTTTAGTGCTGGATTCAGCCACGCTGGCGTCTGTCAGGTCCACCTCATCAAATATGATCGACTGGAAAGACACAGGGACTGCAGTCAGTGGGGGTAAGGTGTCTCGACCCCAGGCAAGCACTTGAGAACTAAATGAACGCTGAGTGAGTTCACCCTACCTGCTTCTGACAAAGCACCGAGCTCACAGGTATAGCTCAAGACTTTTTTTTAGTCCAGGGAGTTCCCCAGTGATTGCATTAATGGAACCAAAAATATATCCTCACACGAGTCCACCTGAGAGGGCAGGTTCCCGACTGAAGGTCCTCTGTCCTTCCGACTTTAGTTTCTCCACCTCGCACATTTGGGGGGAGAGGTCCCGGCTAAAATAAACAATTCTAGGGGAAGAGAGACTGACCTAAATAGAAGGGACCCAGCCATGAAAGAAAACAAGGGAGCAGAGCAGAGTGAATCTAGTCCTGGAGAGAGAGACAGGCTCCAGAAGAAGGGCTGGGAACCAGGTCTGAGATGCCCTCCTCCCCATTTTCCTCTCCTCTCTCTCCCAAATCCCCCCGTTCATAGCCCTCACCTCCTGTTTACCTTTCCGTCCCCTCTAGGAGGAGGACTCCATCAGAAACCCCTGGAGGAAACGCTAATAAGCTAGAAAAGAGATTCAGTCTTTTAAGTAACTCCCCCACCCCTCCAACTAAAATAACTGTAAGGGTTTGTCTTTTTTTAATGAAGGATGTGGTCAGAACCCTATCTAAACAAGTTACTCTGTTCAATTTCAAATTTTAATGCACTAACTCACTAGGGATACATCTCAAAATGTAAATTATTCAGATTCCAGATTATTTTTAATGCCGAAATATTAGTATTGACTGCAATACTGATACAAAAAGACTGGTATTCAGAACACCAAAAACTAGGTTTGCAGATACGCTAGTGTTTGAAGTGTGTGACACCACAATCGTCTAAACTGGGCAGTGACTCAGGGACTCTCAGTGGCTCCTCCTCTGTCACTGGCATCTGCCTGGTGATTCTAGCTTTAAATCTTACACACATGGCACATGGGAAGAAGGATCATGGCTAGAAAGCCAGAGGCAATTTCTATTCACACACCAAAAAGCCCAACACACTTTAAAAATACTTTTAGTTAGATTCACAGGTACATACACTCAACTCCAAACTCATCAAGTTGTATACAGTAAGTATCTGTACAGCTTTTTGTAGGCCAATTATACCTTACTAAAGTGTTTTTAAGAAAAAGATACTTAGGCTGTAATAAGAGATTTTTAAGCCAGTTACCCCCGATTTCTCTGAAAAAAAAGATATCTAATGGTAATGTGGTTACTTCTGTGACCTTTTCTCCTTTCCCCATTGGTTACACATGACATTAAAGAAAATGAATAAAAAAATCAATTCATAAGAAATAAAAAATCAGTTCATAAGAAATAAAACATGCTTGAGACAAATAAAACCCAGCACCCTTGAGTATTACAAAACTTGCTCAAAATAACAGATCTAGAATCGAAGGTTTTTCCCAAGATGAGGACACAGAACCCAGTCTCTCCCTGCAGCTCCTCAGATAGTTTTCTCTCGTTAAGTTTCCTCCTCTGCATCTCACCTTGGCAGTTTTTGCATAGTACAGCGTTCGCCCTCGAAGCTTAAAGTATCTCCTTTTTGATCGTTGGAATGAATTGTTCTGTTTGGTCAGCATCCCCTCTTTGATGACGGTCTGAAAGCACAGAAACGGATTCATGAGCATGTTTTCGCGGTGCCATGCGCTTGTCCACTGACTCCAGTGCATTTGTGTCTCTAATGGGCTGATGGCCTAACAGAACTATTTCACACTCTCCCCAGACCCTGACCTATGGACAGGTTGAGCACACAGCCAGGGGAGGGTGACACAATTCTCCAGGGGGCGATGGTGTGCCAGAGTGGCGGGGGGAGGGGCATGGGAGTGTGTCAGAGGCCCAAGGTGTGCCCTGCATATGCCCCCGGGGCGGGGGGGGCGGTTAGCAGAAGCGGGGCGCAGGACCACCATTAGTGGCCCCGGGCCAGTGCTCTCTCCAACTTCAGCATTTGGTATTTTTCAGCTATTCTTGGCCCTGTCTCCGTGTTCTCTGGCCTCCTGCCATTTCTCAGGATCCTGTTGCCAAAACTGTCGATGTAGGTTGCTATGGGGTTCAGTGCAGTTCCAGGCCTGCCCCCTTGGGCCCTCACCCCTGTTCACAGGCTGGGCATGTGCATCTACCCACACTGTAACACAGAGAAGAGCCACTGCCAAAGTCACTAAAACTCCTCCACCCCCAAAATCTGACCAACCACCACCAAGCAGGAGTTCAAAGACAATCATGAGGTGAACAGCAGTCCACTCAGCTCAGCTCAATTAAAGCCAAGAATGGGGGCATGGCTTCTCCTGAGGCTGCTTCCCGGGCACTTACCAAACGGGAGGAGGGAGCCCTACACACCACTTACAAGTTAAAAGTTCAAGGACCTACCTGATCGTTAGATGCGTTGAACTATGCAGAGCCACTAACACAGTCAAAACTAATAAACAAGGTGCCCTGAAACAAGTGCCTGGCTTCCAGCATCTGCACACACCTCAACAAATGTCCATTCTACACGGAGGCCCACCATGCGATGGAGGCAGAATGTATAAAGTTCTGTTCAAGGACAAGAACATGGGTCCAGAGAAGCTTTTGTTTAATTACCCAATCCCCTACAGCTCTGCACTTTAGGTAACTTTTTAAGTAGCTGTACAAAGCACTTGGGCGTCTGTGGCCACTTAAGACGACATACGATGAAACAAGACACAGAAACCCTACGTCACCCCAATGTGTCAGAGGCAAGAGCAGAAGTCTGTGCTGCCTGGTCCCTCCGCAGGAGTGGAACCTGCGATGCACTGATACCCCCGTAGAAGAATGCTGAAGACAACCCCCTACACACACCACCAGCATCTGGCTGTGCACCAGGACCCCCCCGTGACAGCCCACGCTCCAGGTGTCCTGGGAGGCCGGCAGCACTGCTCCTCCCCTTATCCCTGCCACACAATGTCCTCTTGGAGCTTCCTGGGCACAGTGGGCTGTACATGCCAGCTTGCGACCCACATGCTGGGTCTGATGGAATTTGTGCAGTCAGGGCTGGCCCAGCAGCACAAAGAGCAACCATTTCCAATTCCCTAGAGAATCAACTCTGGCCGGGGAGGGGGGGGGGGGGAGACGGACTAGTGAGGAACCGCCCTACTCATTCTGTGGCATGCACCTTCACCTTTACTTCTGAGGAGGCCACCCACTGTTCTTCCAGGTAATTAAGGAGAGAGGAACACATCACCCAAGATCAAGGTAAGAGATATGTGCCGATCCAAGGCAGAGAGAAAGTCCCAACCTCTGGTCCCAGGAGCTCCTGCAATACAGAAGGACTGCTAGGTTGTTTCCTAAGATTCTTTTCAGACCCAAGTGCACATGGTGATGCTATTTCAATGTGCTCTTCAAAGACAGGACAGCTGACTGCCCAACGGAGCACACACAAGACGCCTGCTCAGCTCTCCAGGAGAGCCTTTCCTCTGGACCCCGCAGGACCCGCTCACAGACCAAGTCACCTCTCCTCACCCCCAAACGTCTTCCTTACCTCTGCAGAAGAAGTCATCACTTCCACCTCTTTCCCAAATGCGAATTAAAGGAAAATAGGAAAAAAAAGGCACCAAAACCAACAAGCCCAGACCCAGAAAAGTTATAAGAAGTTATCTTTAAAGGATAAATGCTAGAGTATTTTTCTTGCATCTCCCGCTACACATGTCACACATAAAAGAAAAGCAGAATTAAACCAAAATCCACTCTCTCTCTCTCTCTCACACACACACACACACACACACACACACACACACACACACACACACAAATCTTTCAGAGAGCGGATGAGAGCTGCGATCTTGGGCTACCCAAGGAGAGCTGCTGTTCTATTTATAGAACAACAGTGCTCAGAAAAAGACTCTGGTGGGTTTCAGCGGAAAAGGCTGGGGAAAAGATAAAGACCAGTATTTCTTTGAAGCTTTCTCAGAAACTGCATTTCTTCTCCTATTCACTGCTAGTGGAAGACTATAGATATGCTGCAGAATATTTTTAACACTCAGTCAAAAGCAATGCACTAAAAGTGGTCAAGAAAAGAACACCCCTGACTAATCTGCTGTGCTTTGCATTTGGCAGCCTGTAAGCAGCACCCACAGGAAACTGCTCAGCTGGCAGGGCTCCTCCTCACGCCCACCGGAGCAGAGAACCAGAAGCCCAAACCCAGACCCAAGAGGGGCTGGTCGCTTATGCTGGTCAGCCAGGCTCTTAGAATCATTTTGTCAAGTTCTTTGCACAAACAACAGGGCCAACTCTGTCCTTCAAGCCATCCGGGGCACCTTCATTACCATCAGGGACAAAGGACAGATTTGCAACACACACAGGCACTGAGAATCCGAGCGGCAAGTAAGTGGGAAGTGGAGCATGTGGCCCCCCTCCAAACGGAGAGGATGCAAATCCCAAGCTGGGCTGCGGGATGGAAGACGTCAGGGTATTCAGCCTGAGCCAAAGCCGCCCACTGACTGACAGAGACACGCCCAAGCCACAGGTGAGGCGGCCCAGGCACCTGCCACAGGCGAAGCTCGCATCCTAGTCATCCTGCTCAGGAGCAAAGAACGGAGTAAGGCAGCTCCGGAAAGGCCCTTCCAAAGCCTGCAAACCAGTGGGCAGAGAAGCCGAGGTCAGGCCTGCCTTGGGGCCCTGTTCACCAGTCACGGGGGAGGATGACCCCTCTCTGCAAAGGCAGTGGGAGCTCCTGCTCTCACCCTCCCTTTGTGCCCTCCCCAGACAGGCAGCAGCAGTGGCTCAGAGGGCTCCAGGGACAGCTCAGACCAGAGGAGGACAGAGGACACAGGACGCCAGGGAGGGAACAATTCCCCCACAAGGGAAGGCTTCCCAGAACAGGTCTTAGAAGATGAGCAGGGGTCTGAGCAGGCCAGGCAGAGAGGTCCACAGCCTCCTACAGGCTGCAGGCAGAGCCCAAGAGGGCTGGGAAGGTGGGCAAAGGGCCCAGATCACTGACAGCCAGACCTCCCAGTCACAGGGCCCCCAAATCAGGGGGCGGTATCTCAGGATGTACATTTTACTTAAGAAAGATGATTTTGAAAAAAAAAAAAAAGAAAGATGATTTTGGCCACAATGTGGAGAAGAGGGAGTGGGGATGAAATGAGGAGGCAGGCAGGACACTCCAGAAACTCTTATAAGACGGCAACCGACAGGAGCACCTGGGAGGATGAGGCACAGTCACAGGCATGAGAGCATTTGAAAGAAGACAAACCATAGACGGGGTGAAGGGGATGATCCCAAGGGGTCTCCTGGGGGAGGATGTGGCCTTCGTTTTAGACGTGCTGACTCAGGACGCCGGAGACGCCTGGGGGAGCTGAGTGGAGGGCCAGCAGCAGATAATGCGGTTGGGGCACAAGATAAAGTTTAAGGGGGAGACACCTCAATGAAGTCCCTTATGGGGAAGGAATGGAATGAGAAGAGGCTCAAGGAACTGGGAACCCCAGGACACGAACATCAGGTGCAGAGAGGAGGTGGGAGTCCAAAACGGAAGACAAGAAGGAAGTGGCACAAAACCAGGGGAGCAGATGAGAAAGCACCGAGAAGTCATCGTGGATGACATCTGCTAAGGGCTGAGGTCGAGTGCACGGGTGAGGTCATCAGTGGGGCCCAGGAGAAGCCAGACGAGAGGTCCGTGAGGAGTCACTGAGGACCCGCCGCCAGAGCAGACTCTCGACCTGACCCAGGGCAAAGCCAGATCAAAGGGCAATGAATGTGATCCGGATGGGAGGAGGAAGCAAAGATGGTAGGTTGTTTTTTTAATTTGCATGTTTCTTAACTTTTTATGAACTTGGAATTATACTGTACATGAACTTCCTATTCCTTCTGTCCTAATGTGTTGTCAACAGCCTTCCATATTAGTAAATATATTTTTGTCTGCTACAGAGTATTTCACTGTAGTGATGTGCGTGTATCATTCAACACACTCCCACTGCTGGAACATTTAGAACGCTTCCTGCTCAATATTATCAACAATGCTTCAAAGATTAGTGCTATAATGGAATATCCCCACATGTCCTGAGCTACTCCTTAGAGCAAAGTACTAGAAGTAGAACTTGGGGATCCAAGCCCAGAAACAGATGCTCACAGGTTTGAAAGCGTGATGTGTGACAGCAGGCTGGGGGAGAGAGGGACTAGTCGGTGGAGCTGAGACATCAGGTCATCTAAGGGGAAAGGTGCATTGGTCCCGTACCCCACACACCACACAGGAATCACTTCCAGGTGGCCTACAGATTCAGTGCAAAAGGAGAAACTTTAAAAGCTTCAGTAGACAATATAGGATAATTTCTTTATGACCTTAGAACTGGAAAAAATTTCTTAAATAGGATTTTTAAAATACTAAACATAAACTATAAGATTGCTGAAACCAACTTAATTCCCACTGAGAAACTCTGGCCATCAGACACCTTATAAAGAAACAGAAGAGAGGGGCTTCCCTGGTGGCGCTGTGGTTAAGAATCCACCTGCCAATGCAGGGGACACGGGTTCAAGCCCTGGTCCTGGAAGATCCCACATGCCACGGAGCAGCTAAGCCCGTGCGCCACAACTACTGAGCCTGCGCTCTAGAGCCCACATGCTGCAACTACTGAAGCCCGTGTGCCACAACTACCGAAGCCCGCGAACCTAGAACCCGTGCTCCGCAACAAGAGAAGCCACCACGATGTGAAGCCAGCGCACCGCAACGAAGAGTAGCCCCCCACTCGCCAGAACTAGAGAAAGCCCGCATGCAGCAACAAAGACCCAACGCAGCAAAAATAAACTTAAAAAAAAAAAGTGTTACTTTAAATTTGCACATCACTTGAAATTTTCATGAGCATTTTTATATCTATTTGCCTTCTTAAGAGAACAAACACTTATGGTCTATGAGACAGACACTAATATTCTGAGTGACAAATAAGAAAACTGGTCACTGAGTAATTTGTCCAAGGTTAAACAGCTAACAACAGACCACAAAAGAAATGTCAGGCCTCCTTACTCTTATCTCAAACCTCCTTCTAAGGTTTAGGAATACCGTAATAAATAAACAGGAAACAACCAGAAAATAATTTGCTCACAAAACACAGGCATGTACAGCATACCCAAGACCAATAGATTATTTTAAACTCTTACTAAGTGAGTGCCCACCGTATCTACCACATAACATACAAGCCATTTTCACCTTTTAATCCTCACGCCGACTTTGGAGGCATGTAGTAATATTCCCATTTTATAGACTAGGAAACTGAGAGTCAGAAGAATTAAGTAACTCACTCAAGGCCACATAGCTAGTAAATGGAAGACCTGAAATTTAAACCTAGAACCTAGTCAGGCCAAAATTATCTGTTGGCAAGTCTATGACCCTCCATCATGAGGCTGTGTCCCTCGCCAGATCAAGAGAGGCCCAAGGGCTATGGTTGTCTTATTGATCTTATTCATCTTAATTACCCAGTGCCCAGCACTGAGAATTCTGAGGAAACTTTCTGCAAAATATCATAAAGGGCTAATATCCCTAATCTATAAAAAGGTTCTTAAAAATTGAGAACTAACAACCTGATAGAAAAATGGGCAAAAAATATGAACAGCCATTTCACAAAAAAATTAAAATAGTACATTTCACAAAAAATAAATTTAAATGGCCCTTAAATACATGAAAAGATGCTCGACCTAGCTCATAATGAGAGAAAAACAAATTGAAACTAAACTAAACTACTATTCTCACTATCAGATTGACAACAAAAAAAAAAGCCAACACACTCTGGGCGAGACTGTGAAGAAACAGGCTGGTCCGACTGCAGGATGAGGTAAACCTTGAGAACCAGAATCTGGCAAAACCCAGCAAATCAGACGTGCATCTACCCTCTGATCCAGTAAGCCCACTCCAAGGAAACTATCCCACAGACACTCTAGTAAAAATATAAAATGAGGTTTGTGCAAGGATATTTGCTACAAAATATTATAGCAAAAGACTGAAAATAATCCAAATGGTTGAATAAACTATGGTACATTCAGGAAACAGAATACTACACCATTGTAAAAGGAATGAGGAAGATCTTTATACAGCTATGGAATGATCTCCAGATTATATTAAGTGAAAAAAGAAAGGTTCAGAACATGTAAGGAGTATGCTACCTTTTGCGTAAAAAGGATATTTGTGTGTGTGTGTATAGACAGAAATAAAATTAAAAGCAAATAGGTGCATATATTATTTTTAAATTTTCAAACAGAAACAATGAAAGAATAAACCAAAATAATAAAATAATAAAAATGGTTACCTATGGGGAAAGAGAAGGGCAGAGCAGAGCAGACAGGGGAGGAAGGTACATCATCTTAAAAAGGACTTGCACAGGAGGGCAGCCCCTGCAGGGCAGCAGCACCTAGGGGCACTAACACTGGCCCACCCCCACGGCTTTCCAAGGCCGGCCCCACTTCATCCGCACAACCACCTCCTAAGGGGGGCACTGCCAACATTCCCACTTCACAGAGACAGGCAAGGAGAAGACAGCGTCGGTACCCATGCCGTGCCTGCTCTGTGCCAGGAACTTAGTTCTCATCAGTATTTCATCCAGTCTTCACCACCCTGTGAAGAGTTACTACACCCTTTCACTTACAAAGAAACTGAGGTCCAGAGAGGACCTATGTCTGCAGAGAAGGGTCAGAGATGGGGCTTCAAACCCAGGTGTGTCTGATTCCAACTCTCTCCACACTTCCATATGGAGTGAAAGGAACCCACTCTTCCAGGGTGAGCACATGGACAGACGTGCATGTCTCAAGGCACAGCCATCTCCCCTACCCACAAGGTTGGCCTCTGAACACACGCGGAGGCTCAGTTAAGGCACCAAAGACTCACCCGGCCTCTGTGAGCCTAGACAGTAAAATCAATCTCCCCACGGACCTGTGGAATGAAATGCACACTTTGTTCCAACAAATATTTACTGAACACTTAGTGCAAGCACTGCTAGGAATATGATGATGAAAAAGACAGGACCCTTGACCCTTAAGGAAACTGCATGCTGGTAGAGGGATACTTTTACAAAGTAAAAGGGACCCTTAGAATTTGCTTTTTAAATACTCAGAAAAAAGCAGGGCTCAGGGCTGGGGATAGATAGGTGCAAGGCTGACAACTGTTTGGACTGGTGATTAATTAAACTCCTCTCCCTACTTTTGTGTATGTTTGGAAATTTCCATTACAGGGGTACAGACAGGGTGCTCTGGAAACACAGATGTGAACAAAACACAACAGAGGCTTGAACGCAAGGCCTGAAGCTGCTACCTCTTAGGCTAAAGCCAGCCACTGCCTTACCGCAGTTTCCTGATCATTCAATCCCCGCCAGAAGGTGCTATACAGAGCGGAAAATGCCTGAGAAAACAGCTTAGACACTGCAAAGGGCTTAGACACAAATGTAAGACAGTACCTTAACCATCATTACTCAAATTCCTCTTCCCTGGGCACACGCTCAACCCGCTGTTCCCTCACCCATTTTCAGACATTAGGTGGAAATAAAGTCTAGCGTTACACAGCCCAACTCGGGGCTGACGGGCTTCCTGGAGGTTACTTTTTCTTTACTTGAGAACACTCAAGAGTCCAGCCACTGCTAACACCTGACACTAACATCCTGAGATAATATCCCTCCAGTGTGTTTTCAGTATATAAATAAAACAGAAAAGTGGGGTTATATAATATACAGATTATTTAATAACCTGCTTTTCCAAACGATACATTGTGACCAGATCTGCTTTTATTTTATGTTTTGTTTCTCTACAGCCTACTTCTACTTCATTTATTTAGATGCTTAAGGACGCTGACATAATTATGAACAAATCTAAGAAACTGAGTGCTTCATATATCAAACTGTCTCAACCAAGCTAAACTGTACCTCATTTACACCAAGACCTTGAACTCTCTGCTTACATAAGTTTGGATTTATTTTCAACACAGGAATTAAAAGTTTAAACAAATGGGAACATAACTAAAATGTTCCACATAATATACACATTTATTAGGATACTATGAAATTTAAATCCTATGTTTTCACAAATCTGGCTCCTTAAATGTAATCTGTTTGACCCAACAGTTCAAACTGTTCAGCTGTGTCTTAGGACATTCCAGAGAAGCAACTGAGGGCAGACTCATCTCCATCTTCTACTAACACACAGCATCCGTGGCAAGACAGACACTCTTACTGTAAGGAATCTTCAATTGAAGGGTAACATGTTATGCTTTTTTGTTTTCTTTAGTATAAAATAATAATGCTCATTTTAGAAAATGCAGAAAAGAAATAAAAATAATCCCAACTGCACCACCAGCACGATCCCTGACATCAGTTTGGAAACTCTCACCTCCTTGGCACACAGCTGAACGTCTATACACACTGCCGCTCTGATTTCCCGACATCACAAAGTACTGTCCAAAGTACTGTTTTCCTTCATCACCTGAATGGCTGATGAGGCCAAGGGCAGCTCCTTGCTCTGCCACTTCCCGGCTGTGTGGCCTCGTGCTGCTGGGTGCCTCAGCCCCTCCACGGCAACCTTCATGCAGTTGTGAAGTTCGTAAGACCACCCACGCACGGTACTCAGTGTAGGACCAGCTCCAAACAGATGTCAGCTAATGTCATTAACTCACTGAGTTGTTAACCTGAAGTGTTTACGGGTTTGCAACTTTTTATATTTAATGGTGCAATAAACATGTTGCCCATGATGCTTTTTCATATTTAAGATTAGTTCTTCAAGGTAGGGTCCCACCAGTGGAATTACTGGGGCAAGAGTTTGCAGTTTCTTGGAGTTTTTCACTGTGTCACCAAATCGCTTCCCCAAGTGGTTATACCCATATGTGCTGCCAGAGGGCAAAGCAGCTACAAGGTTCCTATAAACAGCAAAATCCCAGCTCATACACAATACTGGTTAAATACAGAAAGACACACAGAACATATTACAAGTAGACTGTAAAAAACCACTTAAACGATTAGACTCACACCTCAGTCTTGACAACCTGGGTCCTCTTAAAGTACGTGAAAACTTTGAGCCACCACAGAGAGAATGGCGATAAAGAACAATTTCCCAGACTTCCTTTTCACTCGCTTCTGAGTACTAGTCCATCTTTATCAAAGAGTTCAAATACAAAAACTATCAAATGGGATTGGATTTAAGGAGGTGAGTATTTATTTCACATCTTCCCAAACCACAGAAAGAACTGAATTCACTCTCAAACGTGAAATGGAGAAGAGTTCTATGGCAGTAAAAATTCTGAAATGCAGATATTTCCTTTTAAACCCTTTAAATGTGTAAATGTATTATAATCATCCATAACAATAATTCTACTAAGAACCACTTTACTGAGACCAATCCAAAATGGCTGGGACTTCCCTGGTGGTCCAGTGGGTAACACTCTGTGCTCCCAATGCAGGGGGCCTGGATTCGATCCCTAGTTGGGGAACCAGATCCCACATGCATGCCGCAACTAAGAGTCCGCATGCCACAACTAAAAGATCCCGCATGCCACAACTAAAAGACCCCGCATGCCACACAAAGATCCAGCACAGCCAAAATAAATAAATAAACAATAATTTTTTTAAAAAAATGGTCAAGACTACCAACCAATCCTAAAAAGTTCATTAGCTAGTTTTATGTATTAGAAGGTATAGAGCTTCAGAAGCAGAATCCAGTTGAAAAAAAGAGGCCCTCTTCAACCAGCGGTGCTGGGACAACTGGATACTCACATGCAAAAGAATGAAGGTGGACCCCTACCTCACACCATATGGAAAAATTAACTCAAAATGGATCAAAGACTAAACATAATAGCTAAAACTATAAAATTTCTAGAAGAAAACTTAGGCGTACGTATTCTTGACCTTGGATTTGGCAATGGTTTCTTAAATATGATACCAAAAGCACCAGCAAAATAAGAAAAAATAAACTAGACCATCAAAATTAAACTTTTACGCATAAAAGGACACCATCAAGAGTGAAAAGACAAAATCCTCAACAAAATATTAGCAACTGAATCCAACAACACATAAAAAGGATCCTACATCCTGATCAAGCTGGATTCATCCCAGGTTCACAAGGATGGTTCAATATACACATATCAATCAATGTGATACACTACATCAACAAAGGAAAAGACAAAACCCACATGATCATCTCAACAGATGCAGAAAAAGCACGTGATAAAATTCAACATCCATTCATGATAAAAAAAAATTCTCACCAAAGTGGGCATAGAGGGAACATATCTCAACATAATAAAAGCCATTTACAACAAACCCACAGCCAACACAGTACTCAATGGTGAAAAACTGAGTCTTCCCACCACTTCTATTGAACATAGTACTGGAAGTCCTAGCCACAGCAATCAGATAAGAAAAAGAAATAAAAGGTATCTAATTGGAAGGGAAGAGGTAAAACTGTCATCATTTGCAGATGACCTGATACTACATATAGAAAATCCTAAAGACACCACACAGAAACTATTAGAACTGATTAAATGAATTCAGCAAGGCAGCAGTATACAAAATTAACACACAGAAATCAGCTGCATTTCTTTACACTAATAATGAAATATCAGAAAGAGAAAGTAAAAAAAAAAATCCTTTTTAAAATCACATCAAAAAATAAATAAATAAAATACTTAGGAATAAACCTCACTAAGGAGGTGAAAGACACATATGCTGAGAACTATAAAACACTGATAAAGGAAACTGAAGATGATTCAAAGAAATGGAAAGGTATCCCATGCTCATGGATTGGAAAAATTAATATTGTTAAAACAGCCACACTACCGAAAGCAATCTACAGATTTCATGTTAGCCCTATCAAATTACCTGTGACATTTTTCACAGAACTATAACAAATAATCATAAAATGTATGTGGAACCACAAAAGACCCAGAATTGCCAAAGCTATCATAAGGAAAAAGAACAAAACTGGAGGCATAACCCTCCCAGACTTCCGACAATACTACAAAGCTACATTAATCAAAACAGCATGGTACTGGCACAAAAACAGACATATGGATCAATGGAACAGAACAGAGAGCCCAGAAATAAACTCACACACTTACAGTCAATTAATCTTCAATAAAGGAGGCAAGAATATACCATGGAGAAAAGACAGTCTCTTCACCAAGTGGTGTTGGGAAAGCTAGACAGCTGCATGTAAATCAACGAAGTTAGAACACTCCCTCACACCATACACAAAAATAAACTCAAAATGGCTTAAAGACTTAAATATAAGACATGACACCATAAAACTCCTAGAAGAGAACATAAAACTCCTAGAAGAGAACACAGGTAAAACATTCTCTGACATAAATCATAGCAATGTCTTCTTAGGTCAGTCTCCCAAGGCAAAAGAAATAAAAGCAAAAATAAATGAATGGGACCCAATCAAACTTACAAACTTTTGCACAGCAAACAAAACCATAAAGAAAACAAAAAGATGACCTACAGAATGGGAGAAAATATTTGAAAACAGTGTGACCAAAAAGGGCTTAATTTCCAAAATATACAAACAGCTCATACAGTTCAATATCAGAAAAACAAACAACCCAATCAAAAAGTGGGCAGAAGACGTAAGTAGACATTTCTCCAAAGAAGACATACAGATGGCCAACAGGCACATGAAAAGATGCTCAACATTGCTAATTACTAGGAATTCCCTAGTGGTCCAGTAGTTTGGACTCCATGCGTTCATTGCTGAGGGCCCAGGTTCAATCCCTGGTTGGGGAACTAAGATCCCACAAGCTGCATGGTGTGACCAAGGAAAAAAATAAAAAGTAAAATAAAATAAAACATCGCTAATTATTAAAGAAATGCAAATCAAAGCTATAATGAGGTACCACCTCACACCAATCAGAATGGCCATCATTAAAAGGTCTACAAATAATAAATGCTGGAGAGGGTGTGCAGAAAAGGGAATGCTCCTACACTGTTGGTGGGGATGCAAATTGGTGCAGCCACTATGGAGAACAGTATGGAGGTTCCTTAAAAAACTGAAAATAGAGTTACCATATGATTCAGCAATCCCACTCCTGGGCAAATAACCAGAGAAAACTCTAATTCGAAAAGATAATGCACCCCAATGTTCACAGCAGCACCATTTACAATAGCCAAGACATGGAAGCAACCTAAGTGTCCATCAGCAGATGAATGGATAAAATGGATAATAAGAACCTGCTATTTAAAAAAATAAATAAAATAAAAAAAAATACTTTCACTATATTTTTTTCTCTCTTTAAAACTATAACTTTGAAAGGCCTACTCTTGAAGGTCAGGGCGAATTCCACTGAAATTCAATGCGGTCAATATGATTTGTAGTCTTCAGGGATTCAAAATAAATAAATGAAAAAAGAAAAAAAAAGATGTGGTATATACATACACACACACACAAACACACTGGAATATTACTCAGCCATAAAAAAAGAATGAAATAATGTCATTGGCAGCAACAGGGCTGGACCTAGAGAGTATCATACTAAGTGAAGTAAGTCAGAGAGAGAAAGACCAATATCATATGATATAATTTATATGTGGAATCTAAAAAAATGATACAAATGAACTTATTTACAAAACAGAAACAGACAACAAACTTATGGTTACCAAAGCGGAAGGGAGGAGGGAATTAGGAGCTTGGGATTAACAGATACACACTGCTATATATATATAACAGATAAACAACAAGGACCTACTGCATAGCACAGGGAACTATATTCAATACCTTGTAATAACCTATAATGGAAAAGAATCTGAAAAAGTGTGTGTGTGTGTGTGTGTGTGTGTGTATATGAATCACTTTGCTTTACACCAGAAACTAACACAACATTATAAATCAACTATACTTCAATAAAATTTTTAAAAAATTAATAGAGTGAAAAGACAACCCACAGAAAGGGAGAAAATATTTGCAAATCATATATCTGATAACTGTCTATTATCCAAAATATATAAAGAACTCTTACAGCTCAACAACAACAAAATAACCCAATTTTAAAATGGGCAAAGGACTGGAATAGACATTTCTCCAAATAAGATATATAAATGGCCAATAAGCACATGAAAAGATGCTCAACACCATTAGTCATTAAGGAAATGCAAATCAATACCATGAGATACCACTTCACACCCTTCAGGATGTCTGTAATAAAAAAAAAAAAGAGAGAGAGAGAGAAGGGAAGGAAGAAAGGGCAGAAAATAACAAGTGTTGACAAGTGTGAAGAAATTGGAACCCTCAAACATTGCTGTTGGAAATGTACAATGCTGCAGCCATTGTGAAAAAGTTTGGAAATTCCTAACTAAGATGAACACATAATTACCCAGCAATTCCACTCCCTAGGTATACACCCAAAAGAACTGAAGACAGACATTCAAACAGTATTCCTAGCAGCTCTACTCACAGTAGCCAAAGGGTAGAAGCAATTCAAATATACATCAACAGATAAACAGATAAAACAAATGGAGTATTATTTCATACAATGAACGTTACTCAGCCATAAAAAGGAATGAAGTACTGACACACGCTACAACATGGATGAACCCTGAAACATTATGCTAAGGGAAAGATGCCAGACACAAAAGGCCACACACATATTTTATGATTCCATTTACGTGAAATATCCAGAACAGGCAAACCCACAGAGATGGAAAGCAGGGTAGTGGCTGCCAGGGGCTGAGGAAGAAGAGGGAGTGGGGAATGACTTCCTAATGCGGAAGGGGTTTCAATGTGGGGGATAAAGAAGTTCTGGAAGTGAAAGTGGTGATGGAAGGGTGACTCTCTTCCATCTTACCCCAAGGACAAAGCACTGCTCATCCTGGAGCCTGAGGAGCCAGGCCCAGGAAAACCACCACAAACCAGGCACCCTCACCTTCAGATGCAGAAGAACACAGCCAGCCAGAAATGGGTGGCAGGTGACCCAAAACCTCGCACTACTCAGACCAAGATGGCGGGGAGAGTCACTGGACCTGGGCCCAGTCTCATATGGGACTCACATTTCTTCCAGAGCCAAGCACACAGCTAACAGCAGTTCAAACCCACAGACCAGAAAATACCATTCAAGGATCAATAAATCAAAACAAAAACAAAAAAGTGGAGGTGGGAGTTTGAAGATATACGATAAAGCACATACATAAATCTGAAATGAATTATTACAGAAAACGGAAGACCTTTTTAGAAAATATGTGCTTCCTGTAAAAGATTACAGGAGGACACTGCCTCTACTAAAAAATTAAAGTTAAATTTTTTTTGAAGAACAGGGAGCACCAATGTGAACAATATGAAATTGAAAGACAACAAGCTAAGATACAGGCCATGATTAGGATAGGAAGCAAAAATAATCACACTACAGCAGAATTAAAATCCACATGGAAGGGGCTACAGGGGAAATGCACACTGCTGAAAATGTCATTGATGGTGCACAGGACAAAACAGGTGCCCACAGAATGCTACTGGATACAGTGGAGAGGAGAAAAGACTGAGAGAAAAGCTCATGGACAGAGTGATGAAGGGACAGATTATCTAACCTACAAATAATAAGAACCACCCAAAAGGAACACAAAATAAATGGAGATGCAATAATCAGAGGTAGAGAAGACAAAAGCTTTCCACCTCATTTATTAATACTGCCCCAAAAAGGAAAGCAAAGAGCTGCCAGGCTGATGTGCTGAAATCACTGGGCACTGTCTGTCCCAGGCACAGGAGAGAGAAGGACAGCATCACACAGGGGCCATCCCCTCTGCCCTGCAACCCCACCTCTGGGCTCCATCCTGAAGATTAAAAGACAGATCGTGACACAGCAAGCAAGCTCTCAAAGACCAAAGAGCCAGCTTGAAGGGGCTCTCCTGGGAAAATGGGGACAATCTGAGCATGAAAAAGAATGACTATAACTAATTACAAAACTGAATAAAAAGTCATGAATCCATAGTGATAACCCCCCCTCCCCCAGCAGAGAGACAGAGAGAGAAACAAAACAAAACCATTTGCCTCCACTAGGGACGACTATTCTACCAAACCCTCACTTTGAAAATTGGTAATTAAACAAAGAATCCAGCAATTACCCTGCCTTTGGTAGTAAGAAATGTAGTCGTTCCCCAGCTGAACTGGGAAAAATTTACCAAATACCAACAGATAATTGTGGAAGAAACGACAGAAAGCTGAGGGAGGGGGTAGGTCCATTTTTCAAACTCTCAAGCTCTGTTAATAAAACTGACTCAGGCCAGTTAATTATGTATAAATGCTGAAAATCATTTGGTAAAAAGTTGTTGGATAAAAGGATTATTTGCAGGGTATCTAGGAATCACCTCACAGATTACTTCCTAATCTCAAAGAAGGAAATCCACATTTCCAGTAGAAATATCTAGCTTCTCCACATAAACCAAATGAGGACACAGCAGAGGAGACTGCCTGCCTGACAGGACATGGAACATCCCACACCTAGGAGATTTGCCCAAAACATCAACCTGAATATAACTGAGTCTTCAAACCTCTCTTCCAGCTTATAGCAAATACAGAGTATAAAAGAACGATGCAAAAGAAACCATGAGGAAACAATCAGACAAATCCAGAAACAGATTTTACAAGACAACTGCCCTTGTCTATTCCAAAAGTCAATGTCGGGGAGGGGAGGGGAGGGGAGGGGAGGGGAGGGGAGAGAGGGCGAAGGTTGCTGAGGGCAGCTGTCCTAGGTTAAGAGACTAAAGAGATACAACCAATGCATGAATTTTGATTGGTACATGGTTCCCAAAAGGGAGGCTATAAAAGGCATTTTGGGTTCAACTGGGGAAAACTAAAAAGGATATAGATATTAGAAAATTACAATTAATATCTTAGGAATAATAATGGTATATAGAAAATGTCCTTATTTTTAGGAGTACTTATTTGTAGGAGTTTAGGTGTAAAAATGGACCATACAGGAAATGTCATTTTTAGAAGATACACACTGAGCTCTTTAGGGATAGACTGTCATGATGCCTACAAATGGTTTAGTAAATCATTTATTTCTATTTAATACATATAGATAAAGCATATTTGGCAATATGTTACCAATTGCTGAATCTTGATAGTAAGTATATTAGGTACCTTTTCAATTTTTCACAATAAAAAATTGAAGAGTCTTCCTTGCAAAGGTATTCTTCACAGAATATGTGGTACAACCATTACAAAGGATAAGAAAAAAGAGATTGTAATAACATGCAGAAATGCTCATAACATTAAAGTGAAAACTTACATATAGTTTCATTTCAACTAAATTAAACATATCCAGAAAAATAGTCCAGAAGGAAACACCGAAGTAACAATAACACTAGTGCCGGTGGACCTCCAGGTGCTGAAATCAGTGACTGACTTTCTTCCCCAGCCCTCGCCCAGCTCTCCTACTTCCTTCTCAGACTGGCCCTCCTCCTCTACTCACTTCCTAAAAGCCAGTGGCCCCAGATCTGCCCAGACCCCCTTCCACTATCCACTATTCTCCCTCTCAGGCTCTGAGGAACCGTTCCTACTGTTTGCGCATGACTGTTATGGGGCTGGACAGAACACAGCAGGAAGAGGTGTAATCTGGAATCTATGAGACCCAGGTGGCTTCAGGGCACACCCACAAGCCACCTAACTACCTCTGTGTCCCTCATCTGTGAAGTTGGTGTGGTTGAGAAGAAGAGGATCCTAGACACCATGCAGCAGAGCTCAGTGAGAGCAGAATCCCCAGAGCTGGTCCTCACTGGTCCTCAGCCACAGCTCCTCCTTGGAAAGAGCTCCATTCGCCAGCCAGTCACGTGAACCATGAGCCTCCTCCTCCCCCTCCTTCCCCTCCCCCTCCTCTCCAACACCCCCATCAAACCATCACCGAGTTCTCACAATGTCAAATCCAACTAATTCTCTCCATCACCACTACCACAACCCTGGCCCAGGCTACCATCATCTCTCACCACATGTGTCAGCCAGCATCCACTCAGATGGCCACAACACAGCCAGAGAAATCTTTCCAACCTGGATCAGATGTCTCACTCCTTCCTAAAATCTTAAAGCAATAGTATCCCACTATTACAGAGCTTCTACCCAGCTCCCCAGCCTCATGGCACAATCAAGGTCTCCTCAACTCTTGCTAACTCTATCCACACCAGCTTTCTTTCAGCCTCTTGATTTCGCCAAACTCCCCCCTGGCCACAGGGCCTTTGCATACCTCTTTGACCAACTACCTCCTCCATATCTTTTTTTTTAAATCCTTTTCAGTACAGCACAGGGAATATAATGACTTTAAATGGAGTATAATCTATGAAAATATTGAATCACCATGTTGTACACCAGAAACTAATATAATGCTGTAAATCAACTATACTTCAACATAAAAAATCTTTTTCATTACAAAATAGCACACATAAACTCCATGAAACAAAAATGTACAATTATCACAAGCTGAGAACCCAATCAACCACCAGCTAGGTGAAGAAACAACACTACCGGCCCTACAGAAGCTCCCTCTCTCAAGGTCCATCCAGTCACTACCCACCACTTCCCACCACCCCGACTTCTCTGGTAATCGTCTTCCTTGCTCGTAGCTTAAACACACAAGCAGGCAAGTCTAAACTCCTTAGTGTCCTACCTGTTCTGAACTGGATGTAATCGGAATCATACAGAATGTACTCTTTTATGTCTGGCTTTTTTGGCCTGCAGCATTAATGGCTGTGATTAATCCTTAAATCAGCAGGTAGCAGTAGTTCATTTTCACTGATGTACAGCATCCTCTTGTAAGAACATACTATAATTTATCAATTCTACTGCTGACAGACACTTGGGTTGCTTCCACTTTTGAGCTGTTACAAATAATACACTAGTAATATTCTTGTACATGCCTCTTGGAGTACATTTGCTTACATAAGCTATTAGATATATACCCAGAAGCAGAATTGCTGAAACATAGGGTATACATGCCTTCAACTTTAATAGATGCTGCTACAATATCTTGTAAAGTGGTGTTACCAATTTAATATTCCCACCAGAGCATTCCCTTGCTCCACATCCTCACTCACACCTGAAGAGACGCCATATGGAAGATATGTATAGGGCAAGATACTGGGGGGCGGGGGGTAGAGCATCCATGCCTGCTCTGGGTGTGCCACCCTCCCAGCATATTAATGCATTCACCAACCCAGAAGCTCCCCGAATCTCCTTGTTAAAGAGATTTTATGACTCAAACCTCCAGCCCCACTCTACTCCTAGGAAGCTGGGGGTAAGTTGGGGGGTCTCTATTTCCTGGAAGATTTTATGTAAAACTGGTATTATTTCTTCCTTAAATGCTTAGAATTCACTGGTAAAGTCATCTGGGCCTAGAGTTTTCCTTGTTGGAAGATTTCAAATTATGGATTCAATATCTTTAATAGTTATAAAGACAATTTACATTTCTATTTCTGTGTCAGCTTTAAGTCGTGTTTTTCTAGGAATTTGTCCACTTCATCTAAAGATTCAAATGTACTTGTATAAAGTTGTTTATAATACCTGCCTACTCTTTTTAACATCTGCAAGATCTTCGAAGATGTCCCTTTTTCATTCCTAACATTAATTATTTGCTTTCTCTAACTTTTTCCTGATTACTCCTGCTGGGGTTTGTCAATTTTTTTTTCCCAAAGACTCCATTTTTGCCTTTGTTTATCCTTTCTAATGAATATTTTTCATTTCGTTAAATTCTGCTCTTCAGGGCTTCCCTGGTGGCGCAGTGGTTGAGAGTCCGCCTGCCGATGCAGGGGACACAGGCTGGTGCCCCGGTCCGGGAAGAGCCCACGTGCCGCAGAGCGGCTGGGCCCGTGAGCCATGGCCGCTGAGCCTGCGCTTCCGGAGCCTGTGCTCCGCAACGGGAGAGGCCGCAACAGTGAGAGGCCCATGTACGGCAACAACAACAAAAAAAAACTTCTGCTCTTCATTATTTCCTTCGTTCTGTTTTCTTTGAATTTAATGTGTTGCTAGCCTTCTAATCACCTAATACACAGCCTAGCTCATGGATTTTCAGCAGTCTTCTTTTGTAACATAAATGCATTTAAAGATATAAACCTCCCTCTAAACATGACTTCAGCTGTATCCCGTTAGTTATACGTAGTTTGCTATCATTCAACTGAAAACATTTTCTAGCTTTGACTCATAAGTTATTTAGAAACAAATTTCTAAATTTCCAGATACATGAGGATTTTCATTTTACTGATTTCTAGCTTAATTCCACTGTTGTTAGAGAACACAGTCTGTATAATTTCAATATTTTGAAATTTGCTGAGAATTGCCTTGTGGTCAGCACATAGTGAATTTTGACCAATGTGTCCTGTGCTTTTGAAAAGAATTTCGATTCTGCAATTGCTCGGTACAGTGTTCTATATACGTCCATTAGGTCAAGTTTAGTACTTTGTTGCTCAATTTTTCTTTATTTTTACAAATTTTTGTCTGCTTATCATAACAGCCTCTGAAACAGGTGTGTTTAATATCCCACTATGATCATAGATTTATTTCCATTACAGTTGTATTAATTTTTCTTCTAAATATTTTGAAGTTACATTAGGTATATACAGAGTTTAAATTATTATATCTAAAATAAAACTTTTATCATTTATCAGTATCATATCTTTATCTCTAATAATAAATTCTGCCCTCAAAGACTATTTTGTCTGACATTAAAATACTATAGCAACTTTCTCTAGGTTGATGTGTGCATAGTATTTTTTCCCATTCTTTTACTTTCAATCTTTTTTTTTTTTTCCTGCGGTACGCGGGCCTCTCACTGTTGTGGCCTCTCCCACTGTGGAGCACAGGCTCCGGATGCGCAGGCTCAGCAGCCATGGCCCACCGGCCCAGCCGCTCCGCGGCACGTGGGATCCTCCCGGACCGGGGCACGAACCCGTGTCCCCTGCATCGGCAGGCGGACCCTCTACCACTGCGCCACCAGGGAAGCCCTCAATCTTTTTATATCCTTCTGTTTTAAATATATCTCTCTTAAATAACCTGGTCTGCTTTTGTTTTCTTACCTGTCTGACAATCTCTGACTTTTAACGGTAGCATTCAAATTCACTTATATTTAACGTGATTATTGCTATATTGGGATTTAAGTCTATCCACTTACTGTTTGCTTTCTCTTTGTTCCACTTGATCAATGTTTCCTTTTCTCTTTTTTTTTTAATTTTATTGAAGTACAGTTGATTTACAGTGTTGTGTTAACTTCTGCTGTACAGCAAAGTGATTCAGTTATACATATATATATACACATTCTTTTTTAGATTCTTTTTCATTATGGTTTATCACAGGATAATGAATATAGTCCCCTGTGCTATAAAACAGGATCTTGTTGTTTATCCATAACAGTTTGCATCTGCTAATCCCAAACCCCCAATCCCTCCCTCTCCCTTTTCTCTCCTTTCTTGCCTTCTTTCAGATTTGGAATTTATTATTCAATTTTTCTTGCCTTTTAACTTAGATACCATATCATCTTTCACAATTTAGTGGCTGCTGCACAGATTACAACATGTATCCCTGACTTGTCTAATATTAATTGGTTCTTTTTTCTTTTTCCTGGAATTGCAAGGAAAACTTTAAACAGTTTTATTCCATTTACCTCCCTTCTGACTTACATAACATTGCTATGTATTTTAATTCTATATATATTTCAAACCCAAAGACAGATGGAGAGATAATACTATGTTCTTGGATTGGAAGAATCAACATTATGAAAATGACTATACTACCCAAAGCAATCTACAGATTCAATACAATCCCTATCAAACTACCACTGGCATTTTTCATAGAACTAGAACAAAAAATTTCACAATTTGTATGGAAACACAAAAGACCCTGAATAGCCAAAGCAATCTTGAGAAAGAAAAACGGAGCTGGAGGAATCAGGCTCCCTGACTTCAGACTATACTACAAAGCTACAGTAATCAAGACAGTATGGAACTGGCACAAAAATAGAAATATAGATCAATGGAACAGGATAGAAAGCCCAGAGATAAACCCACGCACATATGGTCACCTTATTTTTGATAAAGGAGGCAAGAATATACAATGGAGAAAAGACAGCCTCTTCAATAAGTGGGGCTGGGAAAACTAGACGGCTACATGTAAAAGAATGAAATTAGAACACTTCCTAACACCATACACAAAAATAAACTCAAAATGGATTAAGGACCTAAATGTAAGGCCAGACACTATAAAACTCTTAGAGGAAAACATAGGCAGAACACTATGACATAAATCACAGCAAGATCCTTTTTGACCCACCTCCTAGAGAAATGGAAATAAAAACAAAAATAAACAAATGGGACCTAATGAAACTTCAAAGCTTTTGCACAGCAAAGGAAAACATAAACAAGATGAAAAGACAGCCCTCAGAATGGGAGAAAATATTTGCAAATGAAGCAACTGACAAAGGATTAATCTCCAAAATTTACCAGCAGCTCATGCAGCTCAATATCAAAAAAACAAACAACCCAATTCAAAAATGGGCAGAAATAGACATTTCTCCAAAGAAGATATACAGATTGCCAACAAACACATGAAAGGATGCTCAACATCAGTAATCATTAGAGAAATGCAAGTCAAAACTACAATGAGGTATCACCTCAAACCGGTCAGAATGGCCATCATCAAAAAATCTACAAACAATAAATGCTGGAGAGGGTGTGGAGAAAAGGGAACCCTCTTGCACTGTTGGTGGGAATGCAAATTAATACAGCCACTATGGAGAACAGTATGGAGCTTCCTTAAAAAACTAAAAATAGAACTACCATATGACCCAGCAGTCCCACTGTTGGGCATATACCCTGAGAAAACCATAATTCAAAAAGAGTCATGTACCACAATGTTCATTGCAGCTCTATTTACAATAGCCAGGACATGGAAGCAACCTAAGTGTCCATCAACAGACGAATGGATAAAGAAGATGTGGCACATATATATACAATGGAATATTACTCAGCCATAAAAAGAAACGAAGTTCAGTTATTTGTAGTGAGGTGGATGGACCTAGAGACCGTCATACAGAGTGAAGTTAAGTCAGAAAGAGAAAAACAAATACCATATGCTAACACATATATATAGAATCTAAAAAAAAAAAAAGGTTCTGAAGAACCTAGGGGCAGGACAAGAATAAAGATGCAGACGTAGAGGATGGACTTAAGGACATGGGGAGTGGGAAGGGTAAGCTGGGAAGAAGTGAGAGAGTGGCATGGACATATATATACTACCAAATGTAAAACAGATAGCTAGTGGGAAGCAGCTGCATAGCACAGGGAGATCAGCTGGGTGCTTTGTGACTACCTAGAGGGTAGGGAGGGTGGGAGGGAGATGCAACAGGGAAGAGATATGGGGATATATGTATATGTATAGCTGATTCACTTCGATATAAAGCAGAAACTAACACACCACTGTAAAGCAATTATACTCAAATAAAGATGTTAAAAAAAAAATTTAGCAGTTGATAATCATTCAGTTTTCCATTTCAGTGCCCTTTTCTTTGCTCTTCTTTCCTTCCTGAAACACTAACCCTTCACCTAAGATCATTTTCCTTTAGCCAGACACAAACAAAAACACTCCCTGATGTTTCCTTCATTATGGGTCTGCACACAAAAAATTGATTTTGTTTATTTGAAAACATCTTTATTTCAGCTTTATTTCTGAAGGATCTTTTGGCTGAGTAATGAATTAGGGTTAGCAGTTTCTTCCAGCACTTAAATTTTGATTGACTTCTGCTTCCATGGCTTCTGTTAAGAACACAGCTGTCAGTCTCACTGTTGCTCTTTTGAGGGTAATCTGTCTCCAGTTGCTTTCAAGACTCTTCATCTGTGGTTTTCAGCAGTTTTATTAAGTGATAGGTGAGGCTTTCTTTGTGTTCACAGGCTACTGAATCTGTGGGTGGTGCCTTTTAATAGTTGTGGGAAGTTCTCAGGCATTATCTTTACAAATGTTGTTTCTGCCCAATTTTCTCATAAAAGACCTTTTCACTATTATCTCTGACTCCCGCCTTATCTGCTAATTTCTCCATTTTTTTATGTCTCCAGGCTTCCTTATGGGTAATTTTCTTTTGAGCTGTCTTCTGGGCCACTGAATTCTTTCTTCAGCCGTGTCTATTCTACCCTTCCTTTGAGAACTTAACTTTGATTATTACATTTGCCAGTTTTAGAATTTTCATTTGGTTCTTTATTAGTTTCTAGTTCTCTGCCAGAATTCTCAGTCTAGTCTTTTATCTCCTTAAACATAGTAAGCATAGTTGTTTCAATATCTGTGTCTGATGTCTAGAGCCCCTGTTTATGTCTTTATAGTCTGCCGTTTCCATTGGTTTTAATTCACATGGCCTTGCCTCCCCGTGTGTCTGTTCTTCATTGAACACAAAACAATGAATTTACAACATGGCTTGTGAAAATAACTGGACGACTGGATGATGTCATCTCCCTCTACAGAGGACTGAAGTTGCTTCTGTTAAGCACCTAAAAACAACAGCACTCTGGGATTACCTTAATTTCAGAGAACTGACATGCTATGAAGCATGACTGCAGGCCTTTGGAAGTCCTACTTCTAATCCTCCTCATTCCTTGGAAGTGGCTTTTTGGGATCCTAAACCAAATTGAGGGAGCTCACCAAGGATTGCTGCCCTTTGGCAGATCCCAGTACCTCAGGTCCCACAGGCATTTCTGACTGCTTCACAGAGCTCAGCCCCTCGGCATCCCCTCCAGAGTCAGTATATGCCCTACATTAGTTTCCTGTGGCTGCCCTATAACCAAGGCCACAGACTGGGAGGCTTAAACAACAGAAATTTGGTGTCCTACAATCCAGGAAGCTAGAAGTCCAAAATCAAGGTGTCAGCAGGGCCACGCTCCCTCTAAAGGATCCAGGGGAGATTCTATTACCTCTTCTAGTGGCCCCACCTGGTCCTTGGTTTGTGACAGCACAGGTCTAAATCGCTGGCTCTGTTCTCATATGGCTTTTTTCTCTGTGTGTTCCTCTGTGTCCAAATCTTCCTCCTCTTTCTTTTACAAAGACACCAGACATTAGATTTAGAGTCCTTTCATCACCAAAACAACCCTACAGTACCTATGTGGTTATTCTATTAACGCCTTCTTCAGACTACTAGCTCTAGGGGTGTTCTTTGTTGCTCAGGAAGGCCCCCCAAGTGCCAGCACACAGAACAATTTTAAGGTCTCCACTATTTGCTGAGTTAAACTGAATCTGTGAAATAAAGAAAATAACACCTAGCCCATGCTATTCCCACTAGTATTCAATAAATTAACAATTTTTTTAAAAGATATTCATTGTTAATTGTCTGCCAGATTTGTTTTTATTTGCTATTCTGGCTGCTAGAGATGGAGACTCACCCAGATCAGCTTGAGCTGCGGGTGGAGGGATTCAGGGGGATGGCTACTGGTCAAGATATAAAAAGTGAACAATCAGAAAGACAGAGGTAATCATAAAAGCAACCATTTATTGAATGCTCATAATAAGCCAGGCTCGACGCTAAATAAGCATTGCACAAAGACCACTCCACTTGATTCTATGAGTTATCATCATCATTTTTATTTTACAGATCTGAGAACTATTATTATCATTTATATTTCGCAGAGATAGAAACTGAGGCTCAGGAACACACACCTAACGTTTACTGTCACCACTCGTTACCCAAGAACTAGTATTTTCCCTATTTACAGATAAGGAAACCAAGTCTTAAGAGGTTTGGAGACTTGTTCGTGACATCAAAGTTTAGACTCTTAAATACTGCTACATACTAGCTTTAAAAAAACCTTTTAGGGACTTCTCTGGTGGTCCAGTGGTTAAGAATCCATCTTGCAATGCAAGGGATGCCACTTCCATCCCTGGTCAGGGAACTAAGATCCCACATGCCTCGGGGCAACTAAGCCCGCGAGCCACAACTAGAGAGAGGACCACGTGCCACAACGAAAGATCCCACATACTGCAACTAAGACCCGACACAGTCAAAAAATAAATAAATATTTAAGAAAACAAAAAACAAAAACTTTAATACCACTTCACACCCATTAGGATAGCTATAATCAAAAAGATAAAACAACTGAGGACATGGAGAAACTGGAACCCTCATACCTTACTGGTGGAAATGTAAAATAGTGCAGTCACTTTGGAAAACAGTATGGCAGTTTCTCAAAGACTAAGCATAGAGTTACCATGTGACCCAGCAAACCTACTCCTAGGTACATATCCACCAGAAATGAAACATATGTACACACAGAAATATGTACATAAATGTTCACAGCAGCATTATCCAGAATAGCCAAAAAGTGAAAATAACCCAAATGCCCAGCAACAGATGAATGTAAATAAAACGTAGTAAATCCATACAACGGTATATTACTCAGCAGTAAAACGAAAAGAAGTACTGGCACAGGCTACAACATGGATGAATTTTGAACACATTTTACTAAGTGAAAGAAACCAGACACAAAAGGTACATACTACATATTATATTTATGTGAGATGTCCAGAATCAGCAAATCCACAAAATAGAAAGCAGACTAGCAGTTGCCTAGGGTTGAGAGAGTTGGGAAAAAACGGGGAGTAAATGCTAATGGTTATGGGTTTCTATCTTTTTTGGTTGCGTTGGGTCTTCATTGCTGCACGTGGGCTTTCTCTAGTTGTGGTGCACAGGCTTCTCCTTGCAGTGGCTTCTCCTGTTTCGGAGCATGGGCTCTAGGTGCACGGGCTTCAGTAGTTGTGGCATGTGGGCTCAGTAGTTGTGGCTCGAGGGCTCTAGAGCGCAGGCTCAGTAGTTGTGGCATGCGGGCTTAGTTGCTCTGCGGCATGTGGGATCTTCCTGGACCAGGGATCAAACCCGTGTCCCCTGTATTGGCAAGCGGATTCTTAACCACTGTGCCACCAGGGAAGTCCCATGGGTTTCTTTTTGGGGTGATGAAAATGTTCTAAAACTGACTGTGGTAATGATTACACAACCGTAAATATACTAAAAAACACTGAACTGTACACTTTAAATGAGTGAGCTGTACGGTATGTGAATTTTATCTTAGTAAAGCTGTTTTTTAAGTATTTTACAACTTGAACATTTTACTTAATTTCTACTAGTCTTCATTTCACAATGGAAAAAATACTTTGTTTAAATTTGAAATTAAGAATATAAGCACTTTGGGCTTCCCTGGTGGCGCAGTGGTTGAGAGTCCGCCTGCCGATGCAGGGGACACGGGTTCGTGCCCCGGTCCGGGAGGATCCCACATGCCACGGACCAGCTGGGTCCGTGAGCCATAGCTGCTGAGCATGCGCGTCCGGAGCCTGTGCTCCGCAACGGGAGAGGCCACAGCAGTGAGAGGCCCGCGTACCGCAAAAAAAAAAAAAAAAAAAAAAAAAAAGAATATAAGCACTTTAATGCACAAAGCCAAAAATGTTAACTTTTTAAAAATTTTTAAATAAATTAAGCTCCATCTTAACTGATAAGGCTTCACAGAATCACACTGTTCTCTACTCAGATTTCAAAATACCTTATAATGTGTTCATAAGCTAATTTACCAGTGTATTAGTTCCATTTTCTTTTTTCCACACTAGCTACGTGGTCCTATAAAATCACTACTGTGGGGCTTCCCTGGTGGCGCAGTGGTTGAGAGTCCACCTGCCGATGCAGGGGACAAGGGTTTGTGCCCCAGTCTGGGAAGATCCCACATGCCACGGAGCGGCTAGGCCCGTGAGCCGTGGCCGCTGAGCCTGCGCGTCCGGAGCCTGTGCTCCGCAACGGGAGAGGCCACAACAGCGAGAGGCCCGCTTACCGCAAAAAAAAAAAAAAAAAAAAAAATCACTACTGTGTACTATGGTAAGGAAATGAAATGAAGTAATGTGTTTGCTGGGGACAGTTGGAACATATGAAAATATCAGATGTACATGAAATTCTAAACTAATAAACAACCATCTAAAGTCTATACACATCAAATTTTCAGAGACTTTCCCCATCAAAGACTTGGGAAAAAGTTTTAAAAGAACCTCACGAATAAAGATTTTTTTTGGCGTTTGGTAAGGCTTCTCTTTACACATGTCCTTATGGCCTTGTTCCTCAAAGTCTGGTCCATGACCAGCAGCAGCAGCATCTCCTGAGAGGTGATAAATGCAGAACCTCTAGCCCCACTCCAGACCTACTCAACCAGAATCTGCATTTTAACAAGATCCCGAGGGGACGTGTCTGCACATGAAAATTCGAGAAGCACTGTCATAAGATACTTCCTTTTCTTTTTCCATTAAGACAGCTCTAGCTTGCACTGGACTAATGTTTCAAAAACTTGACATACATACAGCTCTGGTCCTGGGCCAGCTTGTCCTCAGTTCCATTCCTCACTCTTCTGCTCTACTCCAAATTGCTGATCCCTGCAGGCTGGGTTTCCCAGGCAGGAGGGGGCATGGGGTGAGTCTCCAGGAGCAGCTGTGTCCTTCCAAGCCTCCAGCCCACGCCAGATGACCCATGGTGGTTCCAGCCTCTGGTGAGTCGTAGTTGTTCCTGATATGCTGCCTCCCGGCTTGTCTTCCAGCTTCCTGTTTGCTGCCTCATCGCAGGGTTACCTCACTGCCCACTGTTTGCATTCTCAATTCTTCAGCACCTGTGTGACCACTCCCCATTGAACTCCCTCTGTTTTGAATACTTAAAGTGGGTCGTTCCTTTTTGGACTCAGAATGATACCCCATACCATTCTGGATATTTCCCCTGTGCACCACATATACCAGAGGAATTTTCTGAATGGCTTATCTGCTTTAAAAGGGGGAGTGGGGAAGGGAGGTTGGGAGCTACCACACACACAGTAAACCTCACATTCCACCAATCTCTAACAACCCAAAAGAAAACTCAACCTTAAGCTATTTGTACAGCAGATGTGACTGTATTCAGAAACTCAAGTCCTCGGGGTGTATTTTTAACACTCTACCCATCACTCCTCAGCCAGAACAGCTGGTGTAACAGCTATTGTTTTAAGAGGGGAAAAAAAGACTCCTTAAGAACAGAATTCTGGACAAACAGTGGAATCTCTGAGAGATCAAATCTTAATAACAGTTGTAAATCACATGATCCACCCTATACTGGGCACACACCATGCTTGAGGACCAAGCAACAGGTGAGAACAACTCCTATCAGTACCATTTAGGGCTACTTGGAGATCTTTCTAAAAGCACCTCTGACCCATCACTCTCAGGCTCTGAATAATCCTTAGTGGCTCCCTCTTGCCCAAGGCCACAAACTCAACTCCAGGGCTATCCTTTCAAAATCCAGCCTGATCTACCTTTCCAGCCTCTTCCTCATTCCTCTCAATCTGACCCACTCACCCTCTGACCATTCCCAGGTGTGCCTAAACCTGTAGATACAACATTCAACTAGGTGGAAAGTCCCTCTTTCCTTACTTAGCCTGACAAACTCTTTCCCGCAAGATCCTGCCTCCCAGGGTAGCTGGAGTCTCAGTCCTCTAAGCTTCCACAGCACTTACTACATCATACTGTCACATGGACAGATGTCCACCTCCTACAGGCTGGGAACCCCGAAATGGAGAAACTGCCTTCCATCTTGGGATCCTGACCATAGCTCAGATCCAGATCCAAGCTACTACCAGTGACACCCTGGGCAAGACACTTACCCTCTCCACCTCCAATTCCGTAAGAAGGGAATGACAGACAACACCCACCACGGTGGGTTATCACCAGTGCTAATGAGTTAACCCATGGAAAGTGCCGTAAACTTAGCCCAAGAAAAGTGCCTGGCACACAGTAAGCACTGGAGAATTGCTAGCGTTATAATTACTACTATTACTGTTATACCTGGAACAAAGGAGGTGTTCAATACCTATGTGCTGAATAACTGGAGCACTTCACAGTAAAACTGTTTGTAACATTGGGACAAAAGGTTACCCCATCCCAGGTATCAGAGGCTGACATAAGATTAAGAAACGGCTCCCACGGTAAAAGTACCAGCTGAACTCACTGGCCCTGGAGGAAAAGCGCACTGCAGCGGGATGAGATAGTCTGTGCCAGCTGGATCTGCCCAGGCTGCCCACAGACCCAGTCTGCCCTCAGCCACCTGTCCAACCACCTGCCTGAGGAAGCCGTGTGCTAACACAGAGGGCTCACCTGCAGCAAAACCCAAAAGCAGTTTGCAACAGAAACCGCAATGGGAAAACAAAGGGTGCAACTTTACTCCTGCAGAAAGGAAATGCGTCTTTCTGCAGCTAATACTTCGCGTCTGGAGTTCTCCACCGAGAGTGAGATGCCAAGCGGGTGCGCAGCCAGGGACAGCCCCCCTCTCCCCGCTTTCCCGAGGAGGGAGAGAGAGACGGTCACGGGACCTGCCCTTTCCCGCACGAAAATCCACGCGAGGGGAAGGAAGAGCCCCACACCTGGGTCCAATCGGATTTCTCAGGGGCCACAGGTGAGTGCAGAGCACCCAGCGAGAAACAGCCCGATCTGTCCTCAGAAATGTGCAGAACCCGGGTCGGGGAGCGCTCGCCGGCCGGACGCAGCCAGGAGTCCCCATTTCTGGTGCGCTCGCCCCCCAGCCTGCAGGCCTGTCCCTCCCGGTCCTCGCGGCACGGGGCTTCCTCGCGGCCCGCCCCGCCAAGCGCCCTGCCGGCCCGGCCCCGCGCGGCGCCCACCTGCTCCCCGGCCCGGGGGTCCCCGCGCCGCCCCGCCGGGAGGCGCGCTCAGCCCCGGGCGCCTGGTCCGTTACCCCGCGGAGCGCGCTCCGTCCGAGCAGCGGCGCCCGGCGGGACCCTAGGCCGGGCCGGGCCGGGCCTGGGCGGCTGCTCGGGCCGAACTGCGGGCCTCACGGGGCTGCCGCGGCGTGAGGGGCGCGCGCCCGGGCCGCCGCCGCGGGCTCACCTTCTGGCGGATCTGGCCCGACGTGGACACCTTGCGGATGAGCTTCTGCGGGGAGCCGGGCTCCGCCTCGGGCTCGCTGTCGGACGACTCCTCAGGCGGCGGCGGCGGAGGCGGCTGCGGCGGACCCGGCTGAGGGGCACCCGCCGCCGCCGCCATGCTGCCGGGCCAGCGCGCGCACAGCGGGCGGGGGCGGGGCCGGGGCCGGGGCCGAGCCGGGCTGGGGGGCGGGGCCCGGAGGGGCGGGGCCTGGACCGCTGTCTCCAGCTCCGCCCCTCCGCGCCCCCTGCCGGCCGCGCGCGCAGCCGGAGGTGGCGCCCCTGCCGGGCGTCTCTTCGCCCCCACCGGTGGTGTCAGAACCACAGGTTTTAGCAACTGTTTCTTTTCTTCCTGGGACACAATTTGTATGGGGTTTTTTATTTTTGTGTTCACTCTTTTTCATCTTTAATGTTCCCCTTCAAGAATGTAAGTGACCTCCAGGCGGCTCGGGACTGTCTTTCTTGCCCTGCATCGTGTCTCCAGCATCTAAAGCAGCGTCTGGCATTTAGTAGTTAGTTGCACGACGAACAGTTCGAGGAGTGGGTGAATGCATGCATGAATGCAGAAAAGAAAGTACTTGGACAGGCCTGTGGGATGCCGGAACAGGGATACACAGTTCCATCCGAGAAGGCTTCCTGGAGAAAAAGATAAAGTGAGACGGAAAATGTGAGCAGGAGTTATCCCTAACCGGGGACCCCTGTTCCAGGCCAAGAGATGAGATTGTGCAAAGACCTGGAGGCAAGAAAGCACATATCTCTGGAAAAAAGGGAAACTGTAGCCTAAAGGAAGGAAAATACTTGAAGAGATGAGCCTGGGGGCGGGCAGGTCAGACTGGGCCTTTGTAAACCTGATAAGGGGGTTGGTCTTTTAGGCTGAGTCCTGAAGGCAACAGGAAGCCCTTGAGCCATCTCGACCCTGGGCGGGGCTAAGTGACAAAGCTGAGGACTGTGATCCAGGCTTTGAAGCAATCGGGGCAGGTGGCTGCCCTGGATTACTGGGAGGGGCTGGGGAGACAGAGAAGTGGACTTCGGAGGGTAGCTGGAGGAGAGGCAGAGGCAATTTGGGATAAGCCCCTCCTTCCCAGCTAAGACAGCTGGAGGAGAGGGAGTGAAATTGGAGGTGAGTTTTTGCTGCCCTATGGGACCTCCAGGTGGAGAAGGGTTTGGTGCCACCTGAGAAGGGCAAATCCTCTTTAAAGACCCTATCTCCAGATACAGCCACATTCTGAGGTACTAAGGGGCTGCACAATTTTCCCCTTGCCCTTTCAAAGGGCTGCTCCTAGAGACACAGTGGCTCCTGTCCTGCCTGCGGGTCAGCACACTCTGGCCCCCACTGCACTGGGCAATGCTTTCCAGAGGCAAGATAAGTGAGACGCCCCCCCCCCCCAGGGGCCACAGAGGAGCATCTGGTGTGGGGACATGGCCAGGGGAATGGATACACTGCCAGGACAGAGTATATCAGGGCCTAATGCAGGAACACTCTGGGACACGCTGGAGACCCCTGGTGAACCCAGCTGTGCAGCCCAGTGCTGTAGCCACTAGCCACATGTGGCTACTTCGATTTCAAGTTCAATTAATTAAAATTAAATTTTCAGTTCCTTGGTCACAGTAGCCACATTTCAGCTGCATGTGGCTTAGCAGCTACCACATGGGACAGCACAAATAGAGAAGATTTCCATCATCGCAGAAAGTTCCGCAATGCAGGACAGTGACGGCTCCTGTATACTGCCCGCCGGCCACACCCCAGACACTTGACCAGCGACTCTCGTCCACACACATGTCCCCCAGAGCAAGCTTGATGGTCTCATTCTAGAGATGAAGACCTGAGGTTCAGATACGTCTCCCAAGGAATTCATGAGAGGCAGAATTTCAACTTGGACTACATGATTCCCAAGTCCTTGACCCTTCAGGGTTAGGCCTCCCAGGAAGCTGAGGCTCGAAGGAGCTCAGAGGAAGAAAGAGGAGAGAAGGGTCTTGTTATGGGCTGACTTGTGTCCCCCCTCCCAACATTCATACGTTGAAGTCCTAATCCTCTAGTACCTAAGAATGTGGCCGTATTTGGAGACAGGTAGGTAATCAAGTTAAGGAGGTAATCAAGTTAAAATGAGGTAATTTTAAGGAGGTAATCAAGTTAAAATGAGACCATTAGGATGGGCCCTAATCCAATACAACCGGTGTCCTTACATCAATAAGAAGACATTTGGACGCAGACAGGCTCCAAGGGAAGACCATGTGAAGACACACAGAGAAGTCATCTGCGAGAAAAGGATAGAGGCCTCAGAAGAATCTGACCCTGCCGACACCTTGATCTCAGACTTCTGGTCTCCAGAATTGTGAGAAAATAAATTTCTGTTGTTTAGGCCCCCAGGTCTGTGGTACCTTGTTATGACAGCAAGGAGCTGGCTAATAAGGGCACAGAGGGGAGGGTGTCCTGCATCTCCATGGAGATTGGTGATTTTTGTATCAATTAATTACAATGTAGTGTGATACATAAGTGTAAAAATCTAAGGGTGTTATGGGGGGAGGGACGGTACAGCAGGAGAAAAAGTTATAACTCTGCCGGAGGTGTCAGGGGAGCCTCTCCAGAGGACGGATTACCCCAGCCTGGTTTGGAGATTTGAACTGAAAGGCGAGGGGATGGAGGGAATTTTCCAGGAAAATACAAAAAGGCAGGAGACTACTAGGCGAGTTGGGAGGATGACGGGGATTTGCATTTGCTGCTGAGCCACTGGTCAGGTGGTGGGGAGCCTGGAAGGTGAGCTGCACCAGGACTCAAAGCAGCCTCTGTTTGACTCAGGAGCAAGGACGTTATCCTCTGGGCACCAGAGCCACTGAAGGGTTTTTGCAAAGCAGAGGAGGGTTCGATCCCTGGTCGGGGAACTAGATCCCGCATGCATGCCGCAAGAGTTCTCATGCCTCAACTAAGAGTCTGCATGCCACAACTAAAGATCCCATGTGCTGCAACTAAGACCTGGTGCAGCCTAAATAAATAAATATTTTAAAAAATAAAATAAAGTGACTTACCAATCAAGGCAATGCCGATTTGGGCCAGAACCGAGGAGGTAGTTGTGGAGGTGGAGAGAGGAGGTGACAGACAGAAGACGTAGTAGAGGGAAGAATAGGGACCAGGTTCTCCCTGGCAGGAGATTAGGGAGCGGGGCAAGTCGGAATGCCTCCCAGATACGGGGCTTTCCAGGGAAGAACGCCCCACTGAGCACAGTAGGCCTAGAGGAGAAGATGAACTTGGTTTGGAGCAAACAGCTTGAGATGCCTGGGTGTGCTGTTGCCTATGCCCGTTAGATGCTCAGGGGATACCAGGGTTCCAGAATCCATCATTTTAGAGGCAAAAAGCCAAGGGCATGAACGTGAACGCAAGGGAGAGTTGGGAGGCAGAGATTGTGGCTGAATAGGAGTCTATTTGCAATTATGAAAAAGTACTAGAAATTGTCACAGCCAAGAGAAGCCTAAGGGAATGTGATGACTAAATGTCATGTGGGATCCTGGAACAGAAAAAGGACATTAGGTAAAAACTAAGGAAATCTGAATAAAGAATGGGCTTTAGTTTAATAATAATACGTAAATATTGATTCATTCAGTGTGGCAAATGCACCATCCTAATGTAAGATGTTAATAATTTAGAGGAAACTGGGTATGGGGGAACTCACTGTACTTTCTTTGCAACTTTTCTGTAAATCTGAAACTATTTGAAAATAAAAAGTATATTTTTAAAAAGATTATTAGGCTTAGTAAGAACTATATTATGTTCTTAAATCAGAGGAACATAACTGCCATATTTTCTCTGATGAGCAAAGAAGCCTTTGTGTTCTCTGGTGGCTGCAGAGTACTGTTCCCTTGGAGACCACCCCCAAGGTGGCACGCCTGTAAGCGCACATTCACCCGTACCTCCTTATGCAATGAGTCACGCTGTGAATCATCTCTAACAATATGCTGCTCCCGAGTTTACCCCACCTTAAGGGCATATCAAGGTGGTAGTAATAACACACTTCATATCCAACCTAATCTTTCTTCTCGACCTGTCAATGTAGAAGTGCACCTCCTGTCAAAAAGAACCGCTTCACGTTAGAATAGATAAAGGATGCACTTGAAAACATGGGAATTATCTTATTTTATCCTGAACTGCGGTTATGATTGACATCTGGAGCAGGACATTGCTTTACTGTGTGCGACATGTAGTTCCCCTGGCCCCCAGGACCTGTGTCAACCAAATACCACCCCCAAACATTTCCAAGTGCACCCAGCTTCCGCCCCCTCCCTGCCCACCCCCCAAGCATAAGTAAACTAAACCCTTAGGGTTGTGATATTAGACTGGGAGGCAAGCAGTGAAAAATGTTAAAGGAATAGGAAAACAGACACTCTAAAAAGAAGTTATCTACACGCGATAAAATTGTAGAGAACTAAATACACACACACGAATACAAGTGAAAAGGGGGGAAATCTGAAAAAGATGGGTGGATTACAGCTACATGTGAATCTATAATTATCTCAATAATATTTTCAACTTAAAAAATAACTTAAGGGCAGCCATTGTTGAATCATAAATGCTCCGACAGCGCCCCTCCCCCAGACTCTCATATACACATTCAGCAACAAAAGGTGAGCAAAGGAAATTCCCTGGCGGTCCAGTGGTTAGGACTCTGAGCTTCCACTGCAGGGGGCATGGGTTCAATCCCTAGTCAGGGAACCAAGATCCCGCATGCCACACAGTGTAGCCAAAAAAAAAAAAAAAAAAAAAAAAAAAAAAAAAAAATGGTGAGCAAAGTTCTGGTTGTTATAGACTCAGGGAAACCAGAGTTTAAGTCTTGACTCCAACTCTCACTAGCTGTGTGACCTTGGGTAAGGTACATAACCTCTCTGAACTGCAGTTTCCTCATCTAACAAATGGGAAGCATGGTTGGAATGATTAGATGTAACAGGTGAAGTGCCTAGCACAAGGCAGGTGCCCAGGAAATAGCAGGGACCCGTACTTCTCCTTTGGTTGCAGGTTGCAGAACTTTGCCCCAAGTTCTCAGCTGCCGCTTTCTCCATGCAGCACCCTCAGCTCCTTTGCACCCTGTTTCTCCCACTGCACCTACCTAGAAAACCCTGGGCTGCACCTCCAACCTGCACACGGGACATCCTGCCTTCCGACGCCAGAGCAGACACAACGCCTCTAGTGCGCAGGCCCAGCCGAGCTGAGGTTCCATGTCCTGTTCGGGGCAGCGGCTGCTCACTTCCTGCTCACACCCGCACGCCCTTGTAGGGGCGGCCAGCTGCAGATCGTAAACTAGCCAGCACGCGAAAGCCAGGCGTTTTGGTACCAGAATAACCTGGAGGGCCAGGGCTGTCCTGACCTCTGCTCTCCAGGGACTGGCCTTCCAGCTCTTCTCTCTGGCTCTCACACCCGCACAAAGGTCTGACCTATTCCTGCCCACCCTGACTTAGGATATCCTGGGGTCAAGCAATGCAGGAACCAACTGGCTGATCCTCTCACCGGGCCCTGCCAGGCAGACTCCCAAGTCCCTGGCTTGCCCGGCATCTCGGGCGGGAGCCAACCACAGCCAACCTGTGGGCTTGTGGGGTAGGAGGGCAGCAGACGGGCTCAGATTCCCAGAGGAGCATGCCGCCCTCCCTGAGTATCCTGAGAGAGGGGTGTGGCTGGAGTGGAAGCCTGCCGATGGGAAAATCGTGTCTTACCCTGCAAACCCACAGCTTTTCGCCTGTATTTTTTTCTTAATTTTTTTTTGGCCGCATCACGCAGCCTGCAGGATCTCAGTTCCCTGACCAGGGATGGAACCCGTGCCCCCTGCGCTGGAAGTGCAGAGTCTTAACCACCGGACAGCCAGGGAAGCCCCGTGCCTGTATTGTTATTATCAGTCTTCCTCCTCCAGAAATGAATCCTCACCCCTGTCAATATCAGAATGCCTCATATCCAACACTCGAGTTCAGACCTTGCTCTGTGTGTATGGGATCCTGTCCAAGGTTCCCAAGTGGAGCCTCCGGTCTAAACCCCAGTCCCCAGGACACAAACCAGCCTGGAATCCTGCTGAACAAACCCAGATGTGGGAGCCTTCATATGCACGGAACCCACACTGTGTCTGGCCCTCCGCCACTGCTGTTTGTCCTGGAGACCTGACCCCGAGTGTCCAGCCCACACATGCCCCCTCCCATTCACCCTCGTACCTCCTGTGAGCCGGTTAAACTGTACAGAACTCTCCAACCCCCTTTCATCCTATTCCCTTGAGACATGGACCAGAGCCTACACATCCCCCAAGCCCCTCCGTGGCCACCAAGAGAGCCATTCAGCCTCTCTGCCATCATTAGCAGGCCCCAGGGCCGGGGTACCATGGGCCAAGAAGGGGACTCTGCAAAGGACAGGGCCCTGGCATCACCTCCGTTACGTCTCCTCCTTTACTCCCGGACGTGAGCATCCTTTCCCGCAACCGCTTCTATGCCCAATCTCGATGAAGACAGTCTAAACAAGAAGCCTGTCTGATTCACAGTGAACTCCCTCTTCTGGGACAACCCATTCCCGGGGCTGGGCTCTGCCATTGTTGGCCCCAGGGCACTGATCCCCTGACCGAAGCTGGGCCAGATTCTCTTGCCCAGAAACGGCACACGGGAACCAGAGGCTCAGAGACTAGGAGCGTTTTGTTCTGAGCCACCACCAGGTGAATGGCCACCCCAGAGGGCAGGACCCTGAGTTCCTGGGCTGGGACCCCGAACCTTCTCTGATTTCCACCCAGCCCAGGTGTGGCAACTGGAGATTCTTCCTTTAAGTCAGTTCTCTGAGCCACTCTGAGGTCCTTCCAATGCATTCCTTTTTTTCCCCTTTAAACCAGCCAACTCGCAGTTCATTGTTTGCATTCAATGGAAACAACCAACAGCCCAGAGCTCAAACAGGACTTAGACCCAAAAGTTAAATCAGAGATGAAGAGTGTTTTTACCCACATGTGTCCACTGCCCTGTTTCTCTTGGGAGGCTCTTTGGGTGCCCTGGAGCTAGGATTGCTCAGGTCATTAGACACACTGCTCCCCCTCCAAGTTTCCAGGGAAACAGCTTACCCCAGGGGTCCTGGAGAAAGCCCGGGACACACCAGGCCCCTTCAAGTGAGTGCATTGATTTCAGGATGCCTTCTCGCCTTGATGGGCCTCCTTTCTAGATGCTGCCCTCCCCCCTGCCCAGACTCAGGGCCCCTCAAGGCTGCAGCTTGCGTGCTGTTGACGTCACTCAGCTTCCCCAACAAGTCAGCCTGACTCACAACCAGGACAGAAGAGACAAACTTTATTTCTGTGAAGAAGAACCGCACTTTGGTATTTAGCATAACTAAAGGGCTAACTGTGGGGCACTGCTACCATGCTGCTAACGACCCCATTTCCCGAGTCCTGAGCCGGCCTCTTCACTCATCCACAGCCGCCTCCTGGTCTGTCTTCTCTTCCTTAACTTCTCTTCCATCTTTCAGATTTTGGCGAGCAAACTCCTCAAAAACCAAATTTTCATCCTGGAAACTAAAATGAAACAAAGAACTTTGATCATGGCATGTTCTTTGAAGCTTTCAATGAGATCTTGAGGAAAACAAGATCTTTGATCTCCCTTTTGCAACACAGGAACCGATCAAGATTTTCCTACGTGATGGAACACAGGACAATGCCATTCTCCTCATAGTTTTTCAAGTAAAATCTCTTTAACAAACAAAAATCAGAGAAAATGAAGGAACCCACAGAGTAGACATACATGCCCGGAATAACTGTGTGTGTATATGTGAATGTGTGCGCGTGTATGCGTATGTGTGCGCGTGTGTGCGTGTGTGTATGCGTGTGTGCATGTCCTGGTACTAGAGAGCAAAAGGAAAGCCAGGCCCTGCGCCGGTATTGAGAGCATGGGGCGTGTATGGAAAGACCCAAAAAGGGGTTTGCGCTTGTCTTGTGCAGATCTCAGCCTATCAATAACCACTGTTGTGGTTGGACTGGCCCTTGTGGTTCCTGTTACGACTGCAAGATGCCCTTCAGCAACAACCATCCAGAAACTTTTAGAAAATAAAGGTTTATTACTTACAGAACCTGGAAATTACACAGCATATACCTGGGGCCACACAGCGAGGTCGTGGGTAGCGAGGGAGAGCACACCGCACAGGCCTGGGGTTCTGCCTTTACTGGGGTTGGAGGTGGGGGCCTAGGGTTTCAAGGGCTCACTCTTTATTGGTGAATTTAAAACAGAAGAGCGGGAATTTAAAGTGCAGATAGACAAAAAACAAGTGGCTCAAATGATCTGCTATTGAAATCAACCAAACTCTAAAACAAAGGAGAGGGAGAGCCGGCCTGGCTCTGATCGAGTCTGGTGGCTGGCAATGTGTTTATTCGAGTGGATGCCTCTTTGAAGAGGATGTCTCGGCAATCAAAGCTTAAGTCAGGCACTTGCATTACAAAAAAAGAAAAACCAAAAACAACTGTGAGGGGTCACATTAGGGCTGTGGAGAAGGAGGTCACAGAACGGGATAACACCAAGCAGGACTCACCTTTTCTTGGTCTTATCTGTGAGCATGGAAGAAAGGAGAGAGAGATCTATTAGCATAAATCCTGTCTACCGGAAATTTTCTTCCTTTGTTAGGTCACTTTATAGGTGGAGGAATAAAAGGCCTAGATATATGCATTTCATGAGAATGGCGTGTAATTCCTGCTTCTTTGCCATTTCCCACTCGGAGGGCCTTTCTCCCTGCATTTTTAACCATCACTTCCTCTAAAAGTTGCCACCACAACCTTCACCTCCCCAGAGGGAATCAGCCACAACCTCGCCTCTAGGACCCTTTCCCTGATTAGCCTCAGCCCCTCTGATGTTGTGCTTCTCCTTTCTAAGCCTTTCTCCCTATGTGCCCTTTGGACCCTGTCCAGATCAGAGTCCCCAGGAGCTGTTACGACCCAGACTTCCACGGTCCAGCTCTCTAGGGGTGAGTCCTGGGACTTGACATTGAACTAGTACTCCAGTGGGGGAAGGGGGTGACTAAAGCTTGAGAACCACTCCCTGGCCCCTCAGGGAGTTTGACTTCTCTCTTAACACATTGATCTTGGGGTAGGGGGCGGGTGCGGGGAGTGGGTTAGATTTTCACATATATTTTGCAGACCCAGGGTTATTGCTAATTCTTTGTGAGGTTTTCTGCTTTTTGTTTTTGTTTTTTTTAATTATTTTTTCTTATTTATTTATTTGGCAGCGTTGGGTCTTTGTTGCTACACACGGGCTTTCTCTAGTTGCGGCGAGCAGGGGCTACTCTTCGTGGTGAGGCATGGGCTTCTCATTGCGGTGGCTTCTCTTGTTGTGGAGCACGGGCTCTAGAGCGCAGGCTCAGTAGTTGTGGCGCACGGGCTTAGTTGCTCTGCGGCATGTGGGATCTTCCCGGACCAGGGATCAAACCCGTGTCCCCTGCACTGGCAGGCGGATTCCTAACCACTGCACCACCAGGGAAGCCCCTTGTTTTTGTTTTTAGCTTTCTGCTGCCCACCTAGTAAAGTCCTAGTGTAATCGCCTCACCACCCACCATGGTGAGCCAGGAAGAACTAAGTGAGGCTACACAGCTCCAGGGGGTTTGGGGGAGCTTGTGGCGGGGCTGAGCCACTGCCCTTATCTCTTGTGCCTGTCTGGAAGGCAGTACCAGGAGGGAAGTGTCTGTGTGGGCTGCTAACCACAGGGGACCTACAGAGAGGCTGACTCATCAAAATGACCCTGGGCAAGAACCATCCTGGACCCCCCCCAACCCTTGTATGTAATAAGTTCTGGTAGCATTTCTCCAGAACTTATTACATACAAATTACTTGGCCCCTGGCCCTGGCAGGGTTTCTTAACTCCAACTTATGCTTTCTCTGCTTAGCATCTACCCGTCTCAACTCGGGGCACCGGGGACCAGGCAGGTGAGATGTGAGCATGCATCTGTGAATGAAACTTGGGACTCATAAACCTCTGGAAATCAAAATTTTGAAGCCATGGTGTGATTTGTCCTTTCTCCCCAAAATCTCACAGTATAAAAGATCATTGGTTTAGCCTTGATGTTATGATATGTTCAACATGAGGGCCATAATGACTGGAACATGAAAATGTCATACCCAGAAAAGGAATCACTCCACTTCCCCCAAGTGAAGTCATAAAGTCTGTTCACGGGGCCAGAAAATGATCTGACACAAACTATGACATCTCCTCCAGTCATAGTTTTAAAATAGCCTTTTAGAATGTCCTTGAAAGGGACCAGAATGTGTCTCAATCTCACGTAGTTAAAAATAGTATTTTAATGATACAAGCATAAATGAATAAAAAAAAATATGGTTAGACTGTATTTTTCCCCCAAGGGAAGTTTTTGTCAAACTTCCAAAAGTTTTGAGTATTTGAATCTAAAATATTTGGAAGAGACACTTTGAGACAAAATAGTTTTGAGACAAAGCCAAAATGAATATGGGGCTCATTCTAATGTTTAAATGCCATTTCATTAAAAACACAGAAAAGCTCTTTATAAAATATAAGGAAAAAAACCCTGCTTGTTTATACCACTTTTACTTAAAATGTTCTTAATTACCATAACTCGGGAGGGTTCTCATCCAGACAGGTCCATTTTTCTTTCCTGCCAACTAAGCCACCTTAACACACAGAGAAGAATTTTTCCTCAGAATTTCTGAGATTGCACCTACATTATTTTTGCTGCTTCATTTATCCCTTTTAAAAGAGCTGTATTAAGATCTAATTCAAATATCATACAATTTACCTATTTACACGTACAGGCCCATGGGTTTTAGTTTGCTCACAGAGCTGTACAACCATTACTTAATTTACTTTTAACATCCATACGAGAGCCAACGGATTTACAATTCAAAGGAGCCAAGGTATTAGGAACCCAGCCTGACCCTCTTTTCCAGTATTTTCTGTATTCTCATCATAACTGCCATCGTCAGAAATACTCATCATCTTCTAAATTCCTATTAATGCTTCCAAATGAAATGCAAAAGCCTCAGGCTGTCAAATTTACTTTTTTTTTTTTTTTGTCAAATTTACTTTTCACTCAAATTTTATTTAAATCTAAATCCAGGTCTGGGGACTTCCCTGGGGGTCCAGCGGTTAAGACTCTGCACTCCCAAAGCAGGTGGCCCGGGTTCGATCACCTGGTCAGGGAACTAGATCCCGCATGCATGCCGCAACTAAAAGATCCCACATGCCGCAGCGAAGACCAGACGCAGCCAAATAAATAAATTTTTTTTTAAAAAAAGAGAGAGTAGATCCTAAGACTTCTCATCACAAGGACAAAAACACTAAAAAAAAAAAAAAAAAAAGGAATCCATGTCTGTTCACAGCAAAGCTTCTGCTTTTAAATCATTCCTGATAAAACCAAACGAGACAACCCGCACCCAAGCAGGGATGCTACGTCCTCCACACACTCACTGGAAGTGGACAAGCCACCTGGCCCAGGACCTAGTAGCCGAGCACTCATTTCTGGGAGGGGGGGCCCAGGCACTTGAAGGTGGCCTGGAACCTCGGCCACCTGGCCCTGCCTGTGCTCAGATACGCGGTCAAGGAAGACTAGCAGTGAGTACGTAATAAATCTGTGAGTGGTAAAGGACTAGAAAAAGGCAAGATAACGCGAGACTGACCTGGGTCCTCAGACTGGGGGTGCATGAGGCGGAACGGCACGTCAGCGGTCACTTCACTAGAAAGAAAGAAGCATGCAGAGCGGTGAGAACACGCACACAATTGTAAACGCACAGCCAAGAGCTGGGAGCTGGGGTTGCAGAGCTTCGTGAAAGGTCCCCAGGCCCCAGATGAAAGACGACTCAGTGAGAGTCAAAACAAAACAAACCAGAAATCAGGAAGTGGTCAAGAAGGAATTTTAAATGTATTCCCTGGAATGTGGTCTAGAAACTCCACTTGCGAGAGGCTGAGGCAGCTAGGATTTTTAGGTCCCCCTTCCTCCTGGTTATTAGTTTCAGGGACATGATATTATGGGTAGAGAAGAGGTGAAATCCTGGAGAATAAGGATAGCTTTGAAAAATATCCTTTGCAAAATGTAACTACTTTTTACGTGTTAAATCTGTGCTAAGGCCGCACACAGTCCCTCTGCAGAGAGCAGAACAGGGATGAGCACGGTCTACCCAACTCCAGAGGCTAAAGGGCTTCGAGGCGACTTGGAATTTATATTAAAAAAGGAAGGCAACAGGGCTTCCCTGGTGGCGCAGTGGTTAAGAATGCGCCTGCCAATACAGGGGACACGGGTTTGAGCCCTGGTCTGGGAAGAACCCACATGCCACGGAGCAACTAAGCCTGTGCACCACAACTACTGAGCCCGTGTGCTACAACTACTGAAGCCCACACGCCTAGAGCCGGTGCTCTGCAACAAGAGAAGCCACCGCAGTGAGAAGCCCGTGCACCGCAACAAAGACCCAATACAGCCGAAAATTAATTAATTAATTAATTAATTTTAAAAAAGGAAGGCAAGGAGTCAGGAAGGGGTGGAAGGGAAATCTAGGCACAGGAAGAATGGAAAGGGGTGTGGGAAACAAGGGTTACTCCTTGTTTCACCCAGGACCCATCACCTCCCGCCCTGGGGTTACTGCTTCGGTCAAAGCACTTCTGCTGCTAAGGCGCTCCTGGCGGACCCGAATATGGCTGGGGTCTAGGAGAGAAGGCACAGCCTGGGCTCCATGTGAGGGGAGGTGATAAGAGTCGGTGAAGGAATATGTAAGGTCAGTGCCTGCCTCAGACTTGTCTTACCTGCTGCCTCTTTGTGCATGATTTAAATGGCTGCTCTCACTAATCACAATCGCCCACAGGTGGAAACAACCCAAATGTCCACCAACCAAAACGTGGTCCATCCACACCATGGAGTATTTCTCAGCCATAAGAAGGAATGAAGTGCTGACACGTGCTACAACATGGACCTTGCAGACATGATGTCAAGGGAAGAAACAAACCAGCCACAAAAGCACAAATATTGCCTGATTCCATTCATACAACATGTCCAGATTAGGCAAATCTCCAGAGCTAGCAAGCAGGTTAGTGGTCGCCAGGGATGAGGGAGAGGGGAGAACGGGAGAGACGGCATAATAGGTAAGGGGTTTCCTTTGAGGATGGGAAAAGTGTACAGGAGCTAGAGAGTGGTGACAGTGGCACAACACTGTGAATGTCCCTGATGCCACTGAACTGTACACTTTTAAAAGGGTAAAATGGTAAACGTCACGTTATGTATATTTTCCCCCTCCCCCCCCCCCACACACGGGCAGCTGCAAGGAGTGTGCCAGTTTTCTGAGTGTGCGTGTATGTGTGTGTCCTCGCCCAGGTGCAGGCCCAGCTACGGTCTCAAAGGAACATCCCCAACCTCACACCAAGGTCTGCAGGGTGTTAGGGGCATCATCTCCTAAGACCTCTGAGCATGAGAGCCGGGAAACCAGACTTCACTGTCACTGTTCTGAAGCCCCGGTTTGTCCCCTTTGATATCTTGGAATCAAGCAGAGAATCAAGCAGAGAAGGAAGATGAAGGGGTTTACCTGGAGGTGAGGTCTCCCAGGAGGCTAGGAAACACAAAAGCAAACAGGGCTGTGGTGACTCTCCACAGTGGTAACACAACCTTACTTGCCGTTACTCAGAGGCTGGACACGTGCCTGCCATGTTCCTCACTCACAATTTTCAGGATCTTCGCACCCCTAACAGCCAACTCAGCTATTCCTCTCTACTTGTGATTTCATCTCTTTCTCAAGTGGGTTAGTTAAAAAGAGGAATTACATAGGTTCAAGCCCTAATGTTCAAGAATAAACCTCGGTCCAGAATTTCTCTCTGGGCCACAAAGGTCACGGTGAACTACCTGCTGATCACTTACCTTGACTGCTGCACTCGACCCTGTTTTAGATCCTCTCAGAGAAGATGAAAGAAAACACTATGCACTTTGAGAAACACAGCTACACACACTGTGTTAACGAAATTTGCAGAATCAACCCACGTTCTACTTTGTTGCCCCAACCAAAATTTGGGGAACTCTTCACCTCCTGAGCCCTATGGAATATACACATGGATTTGCTTTGATGGCTGAACTACCGAAGGCTGATCAAGGTAAAAGGCCAGAGCCTCTGGCAATGGAATTTGAAAAGGAAGATGAGACGTCGAGTTTTTCCCTTCTGATAAGATTTTTAAATGGAAAGAAATTTGATTTCAAAAAAGATGGGAAACCATTTCCTCAGAACTCTGAGACAGTCATGCTCTTGTATGAAAAGGAGACTCCCCAGTCCTGTGATTGCTCGTTGGGGAGGAAAGGCAGGCCCTTTCCGTCATGGATGGATGCCTCCTGAGAGGCAGGTGAACCAGGATGCCCTGCGAGTTCATTTCACAGCCGCCAGTCTTTTCCAAAGTACAATCAGACGCTCAACTGATTCTCCTGTTTTATATCAGCTTCCATATGTGAGCACAGGCACACCCATTTTTGCCAAGTGGTACCAATAGTGCACGTGTTTCGTAGTCTGCTTTTCTACCTTTTCCCCCGTAATGTTATATCAGGTAGAATTGTGAAACTAGACAAATAGAGTCTCTCTAAAACTCTGCTATGTAATCGATAGAATTTGTGGACTTTTCTTGCTTTCTGTCTCCCAGTCACTCAGGAATGAAACCATTCAGACTACTGACGGCCAAGATAGAGCAGGCAGAGTGCTGGAGCTGGACACTCACCCTGACACCGTGAGCTTCACCTTGATCTGGTAAGACACCAGGATCCCCATGACGGTCTTGTCTATGCCCTCCTTTATGCTGCTCAAACAGAAAAGAAAAACAGAAGAATGCAGGGAGGGGAGAAGCGGGAAGCAAAAACAGGGTGAATCAACCCCACCTCTCCCCACTGCGTCATCCAGGCTCTGCTGTGTCCTCACTGTCTGGGGCGCTGGAAGGCAGCCCTGACGCTGGGTGAAAGGAGGGCTCGGGATTCGGGGTGGGCTTTGCTCTGCCATTAACTGACCCGGTGACCTTGGCTGAAGCTCTCATTCTGGTGGAACCTCAATTTCCTTATCTGTGAAATGAGTATAAATTCACCTTCCTCACAAAAGCATGGAGAGACTGGCATGTTTATAAAATACTCCATGAACCACACAAGACCTTTACAAATGCAGCGCGCCGCTGTGGATGTCGTGATTCCTTTGCCCTCGAGTTCACGGATCTAGGGCATCAATCTCCCTGCTCGGCCCTCTCCCAGAGCATCACAGATGTGCTTTAGAATGTAACACACCAACTGGCAAATCAACCTCAGAAAATCCTTTGACTCCCAAGATCCTGCTTTCTGCCCAACGGTCGCTGACCCCGCTGTTCGTCTCGGAGCTACGGGGGCAGGGAGGGCAAACGCGAGAGCTCTTCTCGATGGCATTGCCTGGAGCTGATCGCTGGGGCCTTGGAACACACAGGGGTGGAGGGGGAGATGGCAGCGAAGGGCCCGAGCCTGGGTGGCAGCTCCTACCCCAAACCCTCAGGGCTCACCAGCAGACACACCGCTGGGAATGGAAGCCCCGGAGGATGGTGAGGAGTGACAGGGCTATTTGACGTAGAAGCTTCGTTCTAGTTTTTACTAGATCTGCTGGCTCAGTTCGGCCATGGTTCTCTGAGCAGGGTCAGCATATCAGTGCTTATTTTCATTTAAATTGAACTGACCTCTGTAGCCCTCAGGACCTCCTGTTTTTACCTTTCCTGATGGAAATGCATAAACGACCTTTCCATCATTCATGGAGCCAGCTGGGGCACTCAGTTCGTATGCTCAGGGCTCTACACTAGCTAATGATAATTTTGAAGGTAATAGCTGACATTTCTGGAGCACTTACTGTGTGCCAGGCACCACATTTTACATGGACTGTCTCACATAACCCTCAAAACCTCTCTCTGAGGAGCTGTCGCTCCCACACTTTACAGACGGGAAAACAGGTTCTCAAGACAGCTCCAGTTATCTGCCCAGGGTGGCCCAGACAGCAAGCAGGGGTGTTGGGGCTCAGCACAAGGTCCAGAGCTGTAGCCACTGTGTCACACCAGGGGTGGGAGTGGGGTCCCTGCTTGGGGCCCCGGGGCCCCGAGCACGCACTTTGCCACCAGGCTGCGTGTGCAGGCCGCGAGCCCAGGGCTGGGACGAGGAGGGGGCATAGACCAGCGCCACCGCAGCACTGAGTCTCGGGGCTCACATGGTGCTAGAGGCAAGGTTCGTGTCCTCGTGCTTGATTTTCCCGTCCAGGGCGATGCCCTTTCTCTCGAGGTTGTTAGCCAGCAAGGGCAGCAGGGTCAGCGTCGTGGTCAAGGTGCTGTTTGGTGGTACCTTTTCCCTGCAGGAAGAGACACAGAGAGCAGATTTAGCTGGCTGCTCTTACAGCCTTGAAGCCACCTTCGCCCCCACGAGACCCTGTGTGCCGTCAAGCATTTTCTAGAACCCACGTTCCCTGCGACTCATGGGAAAGACAGTCCAGGTGCCTGTGCCTTTGCCTTGTGAGAAGAACAGCATTAGTGACGTCTCAAAACAGGCTGGCAGCAACGTTAGGACGTTTCTCAACTCCCTCAGCCTGTTCTGATTGCTGAATTTCTAGAATGTCTTGTGGGGTGAAGTGAGACTGGCCCAAGAGTCAGGGACCACACCCAGTCTCCTCCTGAGGCTTCGTGAACCACGCAGTGGGCTGCAGGGCCAACTGGCCAGTGCCAGCAACAAGCCCAGGCTGGGAGTCGTCACTGTCGGGAGGTTTCAGCGTGTGCCCAGGGAGGAGGGGCGCGAGAAGGGCCGGGTCCTCCACTGTGGGCTGTTCAGACTGGGCGGCTCTGTGGGCCTGGGTGCAGCTGGGGGCAGAGCAGCGCGGTCCCCCCAGGCTGGGCAGCATCCCGGCTCACCGAACAGCATCTGAGGCTGGAGAGTTGGCTCTGCCACTCACCCACGTGCTGACCCCTGGCCTGTGCCCACAGCCGCCATGCAGCTGCCTGCCCTCTCCGACCCCAGAGCCCAGGCGAGCCGTGTCCGTGCTCCTGGCACACCCTCTGTCCTTGTGCCCAGCCAGGGCCCTGAAAACACTGTCCAGGAGCCAGCCTCGGGCCCTTTCCCCAGCCTGCTCTGTAACAGACGGGGAGTCCCACTGTCCCCCTCGGAACGGGTCCCCTCCTCCATCTCCCTGGGGAGTTGAAGGCGGCTGTGTCTTCTCTGGCCTCCAAGTGCACATAGGAGGCTCCCGGGCATGCAGAACCCTGCTTGAGCCCAAGGTGGCCCACATCCTTGCATCTGGGCCCTGGTAGAACTTCTCTTAATGAGTTTAGTTTGGGCAACAGAGTGACAGAAGCACCAATTACACTGGAAAGGTAGCTGTAGTAGGAAGGGGCCCCCGGGATGGGGCTTGGACGATGGCCTTTCCTGCAGCAGCCCTTGCCGAAGGCCTATGCCAAGGCCTGCGGCCAAAGTCCCGCCCGGCCACTTCCCAGCGCCTTTGGGATTGGGACTGGATGGTGGGCAGCAGCTTGGGTGTCAGGTCTGACCTGGTTCCCAGGAGGCCTGCCCACCAGGGCCCCAGATGCCCCACTTTCAACCTCCCTGCCTCCCACCCTTTTGAGGGTATCCGAGGATGGTTCCCAGTTTTCTGGGAGTCCTTGATGCCAAATGTATCCAAGAGCCATCAAGAGGCCCAGGTAATGGGGTACAGTAGGGGAAAACTCAGCTGGGGACCAGTTTCTCCGATCATTGTTGGGCGCGTGCCAAAAGGTGAGCCAGGAAGACGCCCAGGACATGAGGATGTTCAAGGACACAGCCTAAAAGGTAGAGTAGACCCCAGGCCTGGCCCCAAGAAGACAGTCAGTGAGTTATGGTTCTTTCCTTCCTCTCTCCTCTCTAGACCTATAAGTCAACTTAGGTCAGGATCTGCTTTAAGTAACAGTTTATCCTGAAGTCGCCTTTTAAATATCATGTAATGTTATCTTGCTGAATCAGCTGTCTTTCCTCACCCCGCTCCCCGAACCCTCCTTCCTCTAACTGTGATAATATTTTTTGCATACAACAACGCTTAGAAAAAACACCTTCCCAAGCAATCCTCTCTGGGGGAAGGCATAACCCCCAGAGGCCTGTGTGCCTCATGAACCTGACCGCCTAGCACAAAGCAAAACTGGTTAGATCTCTCGCTCCACCACGAAGAAGCCATCACAGGATTCCCATTTGTTTTTAATATCTTTTTTTTTTAATTTATTTGGCTGCGCTGGAACTTAGTTGCGGCACGCAGCATCTTTAGTCGCAGCATGTGAACTATTAGTTGCAGCATGTGGGATCTAGTTCCCCGACCAGGGATCAAACCCGGGCCCCCTGCACTGGGAGCATGGAGTCTTAGCCACTGGACCACCTGGGAAATCCTCCCATTTGTTTTTTACTCTAATGAAGGGAGAAAAGTCACTAACAACAAGTGGCTGAGAACTGATATATCATCCTAATCCAGTTGTCACTGGTATCAGATTTTCAAGTTATGGAGAAGATCAAAAGATAGGGAACCCTTGACTGGGCTGACAGGTCATTTGATTTTCTGCTCCGGGGGCAGAAACAGTATCAAATTCCTACCCACTTATTCAAGGATCAATAGAAAGTTCTAGACATTCCCACTGTGACATTTCAGCCTTTATTTCTCTCCTCTCCGTCGTTCCTTAGCTTGACCCAGCTCTCGGAATTCTTGTTAGCGAGCACAGGATCAAGATGCTAACTTTCTTTGCAGTCCTTGAAGTGAGAACAGGGGAAGGAAGTGGAAAGCTGGGGAGCTAGCTGACCATTCTACTTCCGTCTTCAGCGATGACCAAAATGGGAACTTGACCAAGAAGCTGGAGCCGCCCAGGAAATAGAAACCCAACCCACTACTCACTGTGTTTCCTCCATGGCCACCGGCTTGACGTAATAATCACTCGAGTAGAGAACCACGTTGGCCACTTGTTCCACTGCAAAGGGGGACAGGGTAGGGTGACTCGGTGCGGAGTCCTGCGTGGTGCCTTCCAGGGGACGTGGTTGGTCTTCCCTAACGGCCATCTGAGTGCACCTCTCAGGCTCGGCTTTAAGGCTGAGATTTCTGTTCTGTCCTCAGGCCACTTCCATTCACCAATAACCTGCTCTGTGTCAACCCTACCCATGAGCCAGTCTCCTAAAACTGCACCTCCTGGGAGACTCATCCTCCCTGCTGAGCTCAGGGCACATCTGTGGGTATCCTTCCAAAACACACAATCTCCCGGTGTCCCAAAACTCACCATGTGCTCTCTTTCCCCAAATACACTCCCTTCCAACCTTCTCTATCTTATTCAGTGAGCATATCCTTCGGGTGTCCAAGCTAGAAACCACGTGGAGGCAGCACAGGGTTGATTTGTGGGTGTAGCATGGTGGATAGGAAGGTGGGCTCTGGGGCCAGACCACTTGGGTTCACATCCCAGCTTAGCCATCTGCTGTGGGGTAATTACTGAGCTCCTCTAAGCCTCAATTTCCCCATAAGCAAAACGAGAATGATAATTGCATCTAACTTATATGGTTGTTGTGATGATTAAAAAGATGATTTTCAATCTCCATTAAAATCAAATTTGAGAATCAGAAAAACAATTTGTGTGAAGCACTCAGCACAGTACTCGGCCTATAGAAAGTTCTTAACATCTTGCTTCAGAAATTCAACAGCTTCTTTCAAAAATTAGGGGCTTCGATGTTAGGATTCATAAAACTTTGAGAAATAATTTAAAATCTAAGTATCAAATGATACTTTCTCAATCCTGCTGCTTTGTGGAATACTGTATTGACACTACATACAACATGCTAAACAAATAATGCCAGTTCCTACAAAGACTTAAAGGCATAGGAACTTAAACCAACATAAAAACAAAGCCATAAAGTAAGCATGTATATTAGCATCAAGAAAAATCTAGAATTTTTTAGTATGTATGCAGCAAATTCCTGAGTCTTCTCTATGATGGATAAGAGGGAAAGAGGAACATGGTATATGGCACTTAGGGTGACCAACCATCCTGGTCTGCCTGGGACTGGCCCCATTTTAGCATTGAAAGTCCTGCGTCCTTGGTCCTGGTCAACCCAGGATGGTTGGTCACCCTAACACACTGTGAGTCTAACTCTGTCTCAGCCATCGAGTGTCTGAGGGAGAAGTGAACAGAGAGGTCTCCCTCCAAGGTCATTTTATCGTGTCTTTTTTACATCACCCATATAAGACCAAGATCTAGGAGCATCCCGTGCACTTTGACGTCCTTTGAGCTGAGGAAGTGTGTAGGACCAGCAAGCGGGAGGCGCATCTCCTGAGCATTCAGGAGGCTTGGCCACCACATCACGGCGACTCAACAGTAGCAGTGACAGTAGGGATTACCACTTACAAAGCATGTCCAGTGTGATCAATCAGTACCTAACGAAACCTGGGAAGGTAGTCCGGGAACACTGCCGTGGCTGCCCGCTAAATTCCAAGAGGACGTGCACAGCTCGAGCCCACAGGGGAGCCCAGAGTTCCCAGGCCAGGACTCCCCACTACACTGTGCAGAAAGAAAACTCCTCCCGCACTTACCCCGAGACCTGGCACAGGGGCCCCTCAAGGAAGGCGTGACAAGGAAGGACGGGAAGATGCCCTGTCGGGGATGCTGTCCCAGGACAGAAGACAACCCTAAGCTGGGCACGAGGCTGCAGGAGAGGACACCTTCCTCCTCTAAGGTCCTGCCGTGCGACGACAGAGACAAACGGGCAGTTCCAAGGCCCCGGGGGGCCTTACTGACCAGAGGAGAGACCCTTGGGAAATATGACTAGATTGGGAACCTGGAAGACTCTGCTGTCCGGGTTCGAGCAGAAGGTCCTACCTAGCACTTTAATCTTCTTCACCGTCTTCTCTGTATTATTGGTCACGGTCACAGTCACAGGAATGGGTTCCCCATGGTAATAGAGCTGAAGAAGTCAGCAGATACGTCAGAAAAGGGGAAGAGAGTGTGGCCATATCTTGTTAAATTCATCTCAGTCCTTTAACTGGAATAAGTGGCTGAATGCCCACACTTTCAAGGAAGACAGGGTGATGGCATCACGTTTCCTGTGGAGAAGGGTCTGGAGCAGGTTCTACCCCCTCTGTGGGAGGCTGAGGCGGATGATGGGGCCTCCGGCCCCAACGCCCGAGTCCTGAGGGTCACTCAGAGTTAGCCCCGGGGGTGTTGAGTGGAATCATGAGGTTATTGGGGGGCAGAATAAGTGAAATGAGGGGAAATCAGTGGGGAAGCCCAGAGGTAGAGCTTGCCCAGCAGTGACTCTGCGTGATCTAGCCCAGGTGCTCATGTCCTTGCATGCGCGCGCAAGTTACACCACTTGTGTGTGTGAAGTAACACACACACACACAGTCTGCTGGCAATGTGTGTGCACGACTCTTGTCGACCAGAGACGGCCTTGGCCAGTTTCACCTTTTTCGGCCGCGATTTTCACACGACATGCTCACCCCCTCACCGTTACTGCCAAACTTAAGTTTGCACGGAAGTGAACAATTTGTTAACACCACACCCACTGATGACACACTAGTAAAGAGGCCCCTGGGGGCAGACAGGGGGCAAAGACAGCCTGGGCTGGGGGTATGGGAAACCCTCCACCTCCAAGTTGTCGGAACCCACAGTGAGTGGAATGCAAGCCAGTTTGGTCCTATCCTAAGGGTCACGTTTACTGGCTCCAAATTATGAAAAAAGCCAGTCGTCCCCAAATGTTGGTGCTTTAACTATCGCTGCCCCCAAGACTGCCTGCAGCACACCCCCAGCAGAGGGCCTGGCAGGCTGTCCCCAGGCCGGCTCCACAGTCACCTCTTTGCTGAGGGCGACGGCGAGGTGCAGGGGCTTGTCGGACATGAAGAACTGCCAGGAGGCCTCCTTTTGCGGCTGGGGACCCATCTCTCGTGGCGCATGCTGTACCTTCCGGATCAGTAAACGCACGGAGCTCCTGTGGATGAAAAGTCACCGATGGTTCCCCGGGTCAGAGCCTGGGCCTCCTCAGGACGGCCTACCAGGTCCCCCTGCCCATCCCCAGGCCGGGATCCCTCAGGGATGCTGCCGATGGATGCAGGATGGACCAGTAGAGGGATCAGGTCTGGGGGGCGGGGCCTGGTGGGTGGTGTGGACCAGTCAGCTCTCCAAGGGTCCCTCTCACCCTCTGTTAGGACCCCGGCGTGGCCTCCTCTCGGGTGAAGCTGATGTGGGGATGTGTGCCTATGTGACAGGCTTCAAAACTCTCTACAGATGTGATGCCCTGTTATTGCTGTTTGGTATAAGTGTCCATAGGTGTGAATGTTGAGTATGTAGAGAAAGTGTTGAGGGCACAACTGGAAACCTTGTTCAGGAACAAGAAAAATGGGCACCAGAGCCTGAGAGTATAGGAGGGATGGAAGTCACTGCCTAATGGGCACAGAGAGTTTCTGTTTGGGGTGATGACAGCATTTGGGGTATAGATACCTTGGGGTATGGATAGCAGATAGTGGTGTAACTGATTACACAACGTAATGAATGTACTTAATGCCACTGAATTGTACACTTGACAATGGTTAAAATGGTAAACTTCATGTTATGTATATTTTACTGCAACAAAGAAATTACAAAAGAAGAAGAAAACTAAAGAAAGAGGGGATCTGGAGGCTTTTAAGGACTTACATGAGCCCTTGAGGTTGCCAACTCCCCTGTCATTTTCTTTTGTTTTTTTTCTCCCAAATGGTCAGCCATTGTCCCCCACCCCATGTGGAGATGGTTCATCCTGACGGTCCTGACCTGGGGAGGCTCCATTACCCCACCACAGTGGCCCTGTGGGAAGATTCTGCCACTGGGACATAAAGTGAGGGGCGGTCTCTTATCCCCAGCCCTTCCCCACACCCTCACATATTCCCACAGCTACACTCTTACTTCTTGGGAATTTTGTCCTCTTCCGTATCTGTCCCTTGTGTGGCAAAGGCTTTGACCTCGAAGTCGACCCCACAGCACTGCAGGGGCAAGAGAACAGACAGGGCTGCGGTCAGCACCTCCCTTCCGGGAGCCAGGATGGGGGTCACAGCTCCCGCAGGGGATGTTACGTGGCTACTTCTTTTTCTGTCTTGGCCATATCCTTTTCGGAGTTGCACCATTATGACTAGCTTTGGAAGTGTGCTAGTGATGAAATAGTGGCATTAGCTCGAGGAGAGCGCCACGGGCTCCAAGGCCACAGTGAAGGTCCCCCAGCCAGCAGGATGAGCCCCGCCAGTAGCTGCAGAGCACGGTCCTAGCCTCTCACCACCTTGCACAGCGGCCAGCCCATCCCCCATTTAGCTGTCCTTCTCAGAAGTGACCCTGTGTGCGTGTAACTGATGGTCCACTGCCTACAGCAGGGGCGGGAGCAGTGGTCACAGGGCTGGCAGGGGTCCGTGGCCGCCTGTGCTGGGGCTCCAGTGCCCTACGCCAGCGGGCAGCTGCTCTGCCGCTGCAGCCAGGCGTGGCCAGGCTGACACGGGGACCCGGTGCTGGCAGCTCTCCCAACTTTTGAAAAGAAGCTGGAAATAGAATTTGGAATGAAGGTTCCTTATTTTTAAATTAACTAGATTAAAAAAATGTTGCATGGATGGAACAAATGCATCTGCGGGCCCCTTCAGCCCCCAGCCCCAGAGTGAATCCCCCGTGACCTCGTTCCTCTGTTGTGTTAACATGAGGTGTGCGGGGCAGGGGTGAGGGCACAGAGGCCGGGGATGGGCCCTCCACCAGCTGCCCACAGAGTGACAGTAGTGCATAAGCCACAGTCTTACTGGTTCTGCAAAACTGTGGAATCGCAACAACTCTAAAACCTGGGTTGAAAATAAATACACATCGTTACGCTCCAGCACCTGGAGCTCTTGGCCACGCCTCCTCTCTGCTCAGCCCCCTCCACCCCCACCTCCTGCTGCCCCCTGCAGAAGCCAAGCCCTTCCACCTGTCTACCCTGGGCACGTGCTGTTCCTTCCTTCTGAAATGCTTGACGCCTCTCTCTCCTTTTATACTAGCCCAGTTCCCAGGCCTCCTCAGCTGTGAGGCCCACAGGGCCCCTGCTGCACTGATGTCTCCTCCCCAGGGACAGAGGGAAGGGTGGCCCTCTGGCTGGTATAGTGTCCCCCACTCTGAGTGGCCTTCTCCACCTTCCCGCCCACACCCCTGTTTTTCTGGCCCGGTGGCTTTCAAAGGTTTCAGGCCACCACCCACGGTAAGTAGGAAAGTTCACTGCGAGGCCCGGTAAACAGATGCTCACGCGTGAAGCAATGCTCGTGAACTAGCGCTTATCTACGCTGTGTGCGATGTGCTCTGAGCTCCCATGCTGTTCCACTTCATGCCATTCCATTTTCTTTCTTCAATGCCATCTCGGATCCACCGCACCGGTTTCACAAACCACTAATGGGGTAGGACCCCCAAGTTGAAAATCATGGCCCTGGACCCTCGGTAATCCAGGTACCGATCTGCCATTCTCAGCCCTCATTTGCTGTCTTTTTATTTTCCAGCTTCTTCCCTCATGACTCCCTCAGGCCTGTAGTCCCTGGACCCCAGCACCTTTTCCTCTCTCCTCGTGTCCGCACTGCCCTCCCTCCCTGCCTAGAGTCCCCAGTCCACCGGGGTCACAGCTCTCTTGCACACACGGCCCCTTTGCTTCTCGCCTTTCAGAGCTCAACCCCACTCTTAGCTCAGTGGCCAGAGGGATCCTCTACAAACCCAAGTCAGAACCTTCTGTGTGTGTGGGGGGGAGGGATAAATCGGGAGATTGGGACTGACATATACACACTACTATATATAAAATAGGTAACTAATAAGGACCTACTGTACAGCACAGGCAACTCTACTCAGTACTCTGTCATGGATATATGTATGTGGATAACTGATTCACTTTGCAGTACAGCAGAAACTAACATGTTGTAAATCAGCGATATTCCAATAAAAGTTCAAAAAAAAAAAAAGAACCTACTGTGCAGAGCCCACCAGCGGCTCCCATCTCTCTCAGAGAAAGTCCCAGTCCATGAAACATGTACGAGGCCCTTCCTGACCTGGCCGCACCTCCCGCCCCTCTCAGACCTGCCCCCACCCTTCAACCCAGCTCCGCCTGCTCTCCAAGCAGCACCCACTGTGCATGGTGCGCCCGCCCACCTGGATGGCTCTCCCGAGGCTGGAGTGGCCCCTCCTTTGCCCCATCAGAGAGGCCTTCCCTAAGCTCCCCGGACAAGCACCACCAGGTCCTCCCTTAGCTCTCCGAGCCTCTTGTTCTCCATGGATGGGCTGCAGAGGGACTTGCTATTTGGTTTTTGTCTGCTTCTCTCCCCAAGTGAGACCCACGAGGGGAGAGACCTACTATTTCGCTCACAGGGCTGCTCATGGTTAGGAATTGCTGAAGACAAGTGATACGCTCATTATACTGTCTCTCTACTTTTGCATATGTCTGCAATTTCCCACAGTAAAAGCCCGTGTGCCACAACTACTGAGGCCACGTGCCACAACTACTGAGCCTGTGTGCCACAGCTACTGAAGCCCGTGCACCTAGATCCTGTGCTCCACAACAAGAGAAGCCACCGCAATGAGAAGCCCGTGCACTCCAACGAAGAGTAGCCCCCGCTCGCCACGACTAGAGAAAGCCTGCGTGCAGCAACGAAGACCCAACGCAGCCAAAAAAAAAAAAAAGAAAAAGTCTTTTGAAGGTATGAATGAATCCCTGGCATTTCTTCTGGAACCAACCTTGTCCACATCTTGTGGAGCTGGCTGCAGCATCACCGAACAGGGCAAGTAGTCAGGAAACTGTGGAAAGAAACAACAGATCATTTCTTTCAGAGAATGTTATTCCACGTGTGTTCTACCTTCATCGCACAAAAATTGAAGAATGGGGGCTTCCCTGGTGGCGCAGTGGTTGAGAGTCCGCCTGCCGATGCAGGGGACACGGGTTCGTGCCCCGGTCCGGGAAGATCCCACATGCCGTGGAGCAGCTGGGCCCGTGAGCCATGGCCGCTGAGCCTGCGCATCCGGAGCCTGTGCTCCGCAACGGGAGAGACCGCAACAGTGAGAGGCCCGCGTACCACAAAAAACGAAACAAACAAACAAACAAAAAAAATTGAAGAATGAAGATGAGGAGCAAGAAAAAGGGAAACATCTTCACGTCTGTTCCCAACAGCCAGAGTGGCGTGAACACAGCCTCCCGAGGGGCCCAGGTCAGCCTCACACAAACACGTATGTGCCTGTCTAGTTTTACAGAAATGAGACAAGTGATGCACGTGTCCTGCAGTCTAGTTTGCTCCCATCACTGCTCCTAACCCTGCTCAGGATGAGTGTGACCATTTTCAATGCTGGGAGATGTAGTTCTGCGACACCATTTTTAAGGCTCCAGTAACACTGCTTTTTATTTTTTTTGGCCCTGCCGCATGGCTTGCCGGGATCTTAGTTCCCCAACCAGGGACTGAACCTGGGCCCTTGGCAGTGAGAGAGCAGAGTCCTAAACACTGGAGCACCAGGGAATTCCCCCGTGACACCACATTGAATTCAGCCCGTTTCCTTTGTTGGCTGCCCTCCATCAAGTGGCCTTTACTTTGTTGCCATTGTCACCAAGGCTGCATAAACATCCTTCAGCCACCTTAGCACAGTTTTAGTCCATTCACTCCATAGGCTACACTATTAGAAAGGGAACGGTCAGGTCGAAATCACATTTTTAAGGTTTTGATACATGTTGACAGGTTCTGTCACTTCAAACTCCCAGTCCCAGCACATGGGAGCACCCAGGACCACAAAACTTTAAGTGATTTTTTTTTAAAGCTGTTATAAAATATACCTAACATAGGGACTTCCCTGGTGGTCCAGTGGTTAAGACTCCATGCTCCCAATGCAGGGGGCACAGGTTCCATCCCTGGTCAGGGAACTAAGATCCTGCATCCCACATGTTGCATAGCATGGCCAAAAAAAAAAAAAATATATATATATATATATATCTCCATCCCTAAATAAAACTTACTATTTTAAGTGTACAGTTCAGATCCCCACCACCCATTTCCAGAACTTTTTCATCATCCCAAACTGAAGCTCTACACCCATTAAACATTAACCCAATTCCATCCTCCCCCATTCCCTGGAGACCACCATTCTACTTCCTGTCTCTACGAACTCCTCTGGGTCCCTCATATAAGTGAAATCACAGAGTATTTGTCCTTATGTGGCTGGCTTATTTCACTTAGCATAATGTTTTCAAGGTTCATTCATGTTGTAGCTTGTGTCAGAATTTCCTGCCTTTTTAAGCCTGAACCATATAACTTTGGAGGAATATATAATCTTAAGACCCATAAACACGCGAGTGAAGAGGGTGACAGCAGCTACCCCGACAGTGAGCTCAGGCCCAAGTCTTCAGAGGCAGGAACGCTGGCCCCGTGGTAGCCAGGTTCCATCAGGGGAGACTCAGGCCACGAGAGGGGCGAAGGGCTTTTTCTACAGTGACCCACTGAGCTCTGGTCAAGGCTACAGAGGATGACTCATTTCACTAAGGTCTCCTGTCTGGCAGGGACTCCTTCCTGCTTAGAAACTCCTCGAGGCAACCGAGGGGCACTTCTTTCTTTTTATAGCCGAGCAAGTGAAGGCATAACATGCACATATAATTAGGTGGTCGGATGCAGGCAAATATTTAAACCGTAGGTTGAAACGGTGCCTTCCAAGGCCGGGAGGCTGTTTTCAAGGACTTAAAAAAAGACAATCACAGCCCGTGCAATCTAGAATTTCCTCCAAGGGTGCAATTTGCAGGCCCGCAAATGTGACGTCATTACTCTGGCCCCTTGCCTTCGCTGCTGATCCCATCATAAGGTGTGGTGGGTGAAGGAAGCCGTGCGAGGAAGTGGAGGGTCGAGTCGTCACCCACCTTGAGCAGGAAGGGGTACGTGTGCTCCCCTAGCTTCTTGATCAGGCTCTCCTGTAGC